>NC_135353.1:173957556-174296090 GCF_023851605.1 Tamandua tetradactyla | reverse complement strand
TTCTGGGCCGGGGGCAGGCAGGGAGGGGAAGATGGCGCCAAGCAAGGAGCTATTTAAAGAATTTTGGAAAAAAAACGTTGTTGGGTTAACCAGCGGAAGGCTTTGGTGGCAGCACAAATCAAGACGTTAGCACCAACAAGCCAGAGTGCTTTTGCACCCATTTCAAACATTTATGATGGGAAAAGCACACCAAGGCTTGAGAGCAGAGATAAAATCCAGAAAAATCCAAAACAAAAATCCAGTTGCAGATAAAGCGGGGGTGTGGATGTGATTGAAAGCTCCCATATGGACTCGGCTCATGGAGTGGGATGCTGCCTAAGCTTTTTTGAATAAAACCAGTCATATTGAAACTAAAATCAGAGAAGGAAGGCTGTTCAGAATGAGGAACTGATTTTGCAAAAGGGAAACTACCCACTTTTGCCTAGTCACACAATTGTGTTATATGTATATCAAGTTGGTTATCTCTGAAGAGGAAGGGTCAATTACAACCTTATTTTATCCCTCTGCCTTGTTTGCCTGATCCCAGTCAAATTTAAGCATCCAGCAAAGTAAGAAAAAAGATGTGCAAAGCTCTATCAGTAAAAGGGAGCTAATGGAAATTGTTTTTCTTTTCTAAAATAGAACATTGAATTCTCTGGCAGCTTCCTTCCGTTGGAATAACGTAAAACCATTAGGTCCAGGCTGGGTCGGCAGACAAATGTTGGAAATACAAATGGTTTTGAATAAAAGGTCATTATTTTAAATGATGTGAATGCCAAAATACAGAAAGGAAGAAGGAAGAACAGGGAAAAGGGGGTGAAGAAGAGATGTTTGAACTTCTCTTGCGAACGGGTGTCCCTGGGCGTTGGCTGGCTAATCTTTGTGTTTGCAATGAACCCACTCTGCCTTTGCAGCAGGCGTGCAGGGTTGGAATTCACGTCAATTTTGGAGTGCTGTGAAGACAAGCACCTCCACAGCCCGAATTTTCCATAAGCCTTCCTTTCTCCCACCTCAGAGTTTCTGTCTTGGAAAGGTTCTCTGCCCACAGTACATAAGGCATCTGAAAACCAGCATTCCAGCTCCTTTAATAAGTGTGAGCGTTTTGCTCCATTGATGCGTTTCTTACAGCAAAGATGCGTCCCGCTCTGTCCCAAGGTGTTTTCTTTTACATCGGTGCTGTGTCTTCAGGCAGTGTTGGCCCACAGTTTAAATGCCAGATAGAATTAAAAACCGGCAAGTGAAAAGGCTAGCTAATGCCAAAGCTGACCATCCCCGACCCCCAGGTCTTCCGGTGGAATTCTCACAGTTCTCACAATTCTTACAACAAGCACAGTTGTTGGACGGTTTTCACTTCTGATAGGAACCAGAGCTTGAGAGGCTCAGTTCTCATGGCAGCAAAGCCAAAAAAGGAAACAAATAAAGGCAGGGAGGGTGGGGTTTGGAGAACTTCCCAGGCTCCTGGGTGCAGAGTCTTCAGCCCAGCCTCTAAGACCTACCCCGTAGACACACACCCAAAAAGCAATATTTCTGCAATTTTTCAACCGTGTATTTGTGCAGATGCAATGGCCAACAGTGATGATCTCTGCAGGATATTCTGTCGGCGAGATGAGCCATTTGGGTAGAATGCTTCCTGGAATCTACTCTGTCTTACAAATGCACCACATGCCTTTCTAACTTGAAAGGTACTTAACGCTTTATCGGTGCTGCCTGTACTATCTCAGATGCTAATAAAAGTGATTTAGAATAAATACAAGACAAATGAGTAATTTGTGGCTAGAGAGTTGCTGGTAAATACAGGATCCTGGTAAATAACATTTAGTAACCGAACGCTGGTCGGTGATATCAAGTAACAGGAGTTACTGAATGCTGGTAATGGTATTTAGCAATGCAACCAATCTGTGGTTACAGGAAACTGGTGAATGATACCTAGTAACAGAATGTGAGCGAATTCTAACAGCGCACACGGCAAACAGTGTAACTAACTGAGTGTTTCCCAGTGGCTGCAGACTTTGGTGGTGGGAGATGGGTTCTCCTGGATTTATCACCTAAGCGCTGCATCCTCGTGGGCTGCTGTGTGTCCTGCTGCCTTTGGGTGTGCCCATGTGCTCGAGCCCCCACCTTTGCCCTCCGGCTGGACAGGAGGTGGAAGGAGCCTGGGGGCCAGGTTGGGAGCTGCCGTTGACTGGACACTTCCAGGTCTTGGCTACCTCCACGCTACCATGGCAGGCACACCTGGGCAGGTGTGAGGTCCAGTGTGAGGTTGAATGAAGCAGTCTAGCCAGGGTTCCTGGTAGAGGGGCCACCCCTCTCAGACCCTCCCGACTGAAGGTGGAAGTCAGTGGCGTGGATGGAGGAGAACTTGACAAGTGGAGAGAGAGGGGAAGGGGACCGGGCATTGCCAAGGTAATGAAACCCAACACAGAGGCAAGAGGGGTGCCTCCCAGACACAGGTTAGGCTCATTTCCTTGGACTGCCAAAGCAAAATACCACAAAGCAGGAGGCTTGAAACAGCAGAACTGTATTGTCTCCTCATTCTAGACACCAGAAGTCTGAAATAAGGGTCACGGCAGGGCTGGCTCCTTCTGGGGACTCTGGAGAGGCTCCTTCCTGCCTCTCCAGCTTCCAGTGGCCTCTGTGCTTGGCTTGGTGTCACCCCCAGCCCTGCCTCCATCCCCAAGTAACCATCTCCCCCTGTGTCCCCATGTCCAAATCTCTCTTTTCTTAGAAGGACACCAGTCACTGGGTAAGGACCCACCTGAGTCCAGCTTGGCTTCGTCTTCACTTAATTCCATCCACAAAGACCCAGTGGCCAAATAAAGTCACGTTCACAGATGCCAGGTGGACGTGCATTTGGGGAGACACAATTCGGCCCAGCATGAGGTCACCTCCTTAAACATACCTGGTGCTGTCCTTACCCAGTGGACACTTGCTCCCTGCGGGGAGTTCAGAGGAGAAGCTGTGAGCATAGACAGACACTCAGCCAGGTGGGATGGACACTCTGCAGTGTGGGACAGACACAGAGCCTCCTGGGATGGACACAGAGAGGTGTGGGCTGGACACTGAGCAGCGTGGGACAGGCGGTAGAATGCTGTCCCATCCCAGGTCCTTTGTGGGAGGTTCCTGAGAACTTAACATGTGCCAGGGACTCTGACCACTGGGCTCTTTGGGCACTGCAGCTATTGTGCCCATCCAACTCTCTTTGCTGTGTAGAGGGGGACAGGGTCAGAGTCCACGTGACTGTCCACACAACCTTTATTCCTAAACAATGACCACACGTATCAGAGGGAACTTAATTGGAGTCAGAGGAGAGGGAAGAAAGTGTCCTGGGACTGGGGTGGCTGTGGAGCTGTGCATGGAGGGCCAGCCAAGTCCAGGTCATCCCTTACTGGCCCCTGGAGCGCACCTCTAGCCCTTGACATGTCTTTCCTGATAACGGTTTACCTGGGGTCTTGGGACACGGTGGGTCGTCTCTGGTATAATGTGATTTATTTGAGTGTCCGGGGCCATGTGGTATCAGCTCAACCTTTAAGGGCTGGAGACTGAGGTCAGCCACGTGGGTGGTCAGCCATGCCTATGTGCCTGAACCCCAGTAAAATCCCTGGGCACCTGGGGGACCCTCCTGGTTGGTGATGCTCCATGCGTGTTGTCACACATCATTGCTGGGAGAATGAAGCTCTGTCCACCTGACTGCACTGGAGAGAACAGTGAAGCTCACGCCTGGTCTCTCCAGGACCTGCCCCTTGCATCTTCCCCTGGCTGATTTTAATCCATGTCCTCTCACTGTAATAGACCAGAACTCTGAGTATGAAGGCTTTCATTGAGTTCTGAGTCCTTCCAGAGAATGATTTGGGGCTCCTGAACTCGCAGTTCATGTCAGAAGTGAGGGTGATCTTCGCAACTCCCAAACTTAGCTTAGGAAGATGGCACAAGACCAACCGGGGGTGGGGCATGGGTGGTTTCTCAGGCCAGCTCGGTTTCACCTTAGGCAGTCAGAAGTAGCCCGTCTGTCTGGGAGAGGGGACTGGCTTATGTAGGTTAAGCATGAGCATGGCAGCTCCCCACTCCCTCCCCCAGATTCTTCATCAGGTTTTCCCACATGTGGGAAATCCACCTGGGCTTCCGTTTCAGGGCATCATCTTGAACTTCATTATGCTCAACTACCCAAATGGTTTGCAACACGCGAGCCTTGCTTGGCAGGCAAGATACCCATTTTCTTTGCTCAAGGATCTTTTCTCTGACATTGTGTGTGTCCTGCTCAGGGCAGGGGGCAGAGAAAGGCTGTAGCCAAGCAGTAAGTTGACCTGCACTCAAATCTCTGCTCTTCACCTTATTTGTGTCTGACCATGGACCAGGTCTGGGGGCAGAGCTCATTTCGCATAGGGAGAATGTCCTGGTGGAGGACGTTTTCTCGAGTGAAGGTTTTCTCCCAGGTATTCCTCTGGACATTTGGCCTTGGGTAGTTCCTCTTTGCCGGTGGCACTGGTGGGCAATGAGACAGATGGACAAGTTTCCTGTGTTGATAAAAATGGCGGTCATGGTCAAGAGCAGCTGACTGTATCCACGTGTGTGCCAGCTCCTGCTTCGCCTTTACCCACATGAGCCAGCTTGAAAGGATGATGCACCCTAGAAAAGCCATGTTTAAATCCTGATCCATCTGATGGGAGCAGCCATTTCTTTTAATCCCTGTTCCGCACTGGAGGTTGGAAACTTGATTAGATTATCTCCATGGAGATGTGATTCACCCAACTGTGGGTATTAACCTTGGATTAGAGGGAGATGTGACTCCACCCATTCCAGGTGGGGCTTGATTAGTTCATTGGAATTCTTTAAAAGAGGAAGCATTTTGGAAAAACCGAGAAAGCCATGAGAACCACGGGAGCTCATGCAACCAGAGACCTTTGGAGATAAAGAAGGGAGACGCCCCCTGGGTGGGCTTCATGAAACATGAAGAGGCCTGGAGAGGAAGCTAGCAGATGGCGCCATGTTTGCCATGTGCCTTTCCAGCTGAGAGAGAAACCTTGAATGTCATCGGCCTTTGTGAGTGAAGGTAACCTCTTGTCGGTGCCTTCATTTGGATATTTTTATAAACTTCCTTTAATTGGGGCGTTTTCATGGCCTTAGAACTATAAACTAGCAGCTTAATAAATTCCCCCTTTTTAAAAGCTGCTCCATTTCGGGTATATTGCATTCTGGCAGCTAGCAAACTAGAACACTGTGTGTAAAATTATTTTAGGGTGGCAAAGTCGCTCTCAGATTGACAGGGGGCATTCCATGAAGTCATTGCATCCTGCAAGCTGCAGTGTGAGTTTCAGGTGTGTCAGCTTCTGAACAAACCTGAGAGAGCAGCTTAATCAAGTCTCCTCCCTGGGGATGAGAGAGAGCCCCACGCTCAGGGAATTCCCTCGGAGGGAGGTGCTGCAGCTTGGTTGCACGTTTTGGCACTGATGTGCCTTTAGGCATGGCTGTGACATCTCACCTCCAGGTCTTGCTCTATCAAGGATAGTCAATGTTACTCTTAAAAGAGAAAGGAGAGGAGGAGCTGGGACACAGAGACCCACGGGGCAGAAGTTTGAGAAAGAGGAGGTAAAGATTGAAATGATGTGGCTACAAGCCAAGGATGATTGGCAGACATCTTCCAGAAGGAGAATTCCAGAGGGAACTGACCTGCCAGTCCCAGATTCAGGGCTCCAGAACTGGGAGAGGATACATTTCTGGGCTTCAGAGCCACCCCATTGGGGTCATTGGTTACAGCAGCCCCAGGAGCTTGCAGGGGCAGGTGGGGTGGGGATATTGGGAGGGGCCTGGCAGAGAAGGAGAGGGCAGCTTGGTCTGGAGGTGGAGGTGAGAACGGGGCTTCACAGAGACATGCTTCCCATCTCTGGAAGAGCTGGAAAGGCCAATCAGGACCTGGAGGGTCTGGGAGAAATTTACCTGGAAAACAATCTGAGTTCTAGGTCTTGGGAACAAGGCAGCTCAGAAGCAGATCACCGTTGCATGCTCGTAAGGTCTCGGCATGAAATCGGTTTGCCCTCATGGAGCATGCAATCTACAGGACTGTATGATTAACAGATGATAATCTAGACGTTGAATTATTGCTAAGCAACCATGCTCATTTTAGATTGCTACATTTTAACAAGCAGGTAACAAAAGAGGCCCCTTGCGCATTCCTTTTGTGTGTGTCCGTCTGTATACGTAAACTTTCATTTTGCACATACACATTTGGGAAAGGGGGGAAATAGGGGCAGCTGTAAGGGGTTTGGGGCTTGTACCTTCAATTCCCCAGCCCACCGTGGGGTGGCCTCTGGAGGCACCCAGCAGGGACCCCCAGATATGGGATGTCTGGTAAGGCAGGTGTGGGAGTGGAAATTCCAGCCACCCTTTATTGCCTCTGTTGATGTGTTTGAAACTCCTAAACTCAGTCATGTTCCATTTGGATACATGTTAACACACCTTCCATTCGGACTTCATTTTGTGATGATAATTGCATCTTAGTTAAGCAGACCTTTACAAGTTTAGCTGCTGAGACCCCGAAAATCACAGCCAAAGACCAGAGGGTGGCAGTATATCCTAATTGCAGGCAAAACATTAGAAGAAATCAACAACCTTTTCATTTTTTTACTAGTATATGAGCAGCACGGTTTATTATTCTAGATAAAGGAAAATGGAGGAGAGGAAAGGGGGAAGGGAAAATTCAACTACAACCTCCCTACCCAGAGACAAACAACGTAAACTTCTGCGGTCTGTAAACTGCATGTTTTAATGTGTGCAAAATGAAAGTACACATATACGAATGGACACACCCCAAAGGAACACACAAGAGGCCTCTTTTGTTACCTGCTTGTTAAAATGTAGCAATTTAAAATGAACGCCTTTCCTTAGCAATAATCTGAGGTCTAGATTGTCATCTTTTAATTGTATAGTCTGGTAGATGGCACTCTCCATGAGGGCAGGGACCACGTCTGATTTCTCGTCCCTTGATTCCCTGGCACTGGTACAGTTTAAATGATCCAAAAGTATTTCCTGGGTAAATCCTGGAGGCTACAGTATATGAGTGTGTTCATTGATTTAACCAGTCCTTCTCTAAGGTAAGTGTGTTAGGAGCACGTTACCTTTCCCTTGGGATGGGATTGCCAAGTCAGAGGCTTGTACCCTCTAGTGCCCTTTGGCACGTGCCATTGAGCTGGGTGCTAGGACGGAAAACCTGCCTCTACCAACCTGCTTCTCCCACAATCCTGATAACCCAAGTGGGACCGTTCTTTCAAATCTTTGTCAGTGTGTTAAGTAACATTCACTTCTTCTTGCAGTTTTCTTTTCTATTTCTGTCAACATTAGAGGGTGGAACATTGCCATCTGAGCCTTTTCTGCGGGTTTGAAAGTGTTGTGTACCCCAGAAAAGTCATTCCCTTTAATCCTGATTCAATATTGCAGAGGAGAACCATTGATTACATTGTTTCCAATGGAGATTGACCCATCCAATTGTGGGTGTGACCTTTTGATTAGATGAAGATGTGACTCCACCCATTCAAGGTGGGTCTTGATTAGTTTATTGGAGTCCTTTAAAAAGGGCGACATTTTGGAGAAAACGCATTTGCTTTAGAGCTGGCAGACACAGACGTGTAGAGATGCTTGGAGTTCCAACAGAGAGAGCAGATGCTCAGACATGATGTTCGGAGATGCAGAACTGAGCAGACGTTGCCATGTGCTTCCCATGAGATGCTAAGCAGGCCAGAACCCAGACTTGTGTCCTGGAGGGACTACCTGAAGACCTAAAGATGCTTAGAGAGCAAACCACTGGCATCAAAAGCTGGAAGCCACGGAACCTGTAACAAGACCAGCAGATGCCAGCTGTGTGAAGACATTGGCCTTTCCTGAGTCAGGGTATCTTTCTCTGGATGCCTTAGTTTGGACATTTTGATGGCCTTAGAGCTGTAAACTTGTAACTTAACAAATTCCCTTTTTAAAAGCTGTTCCTTTTCTGGTATGTTGCATTCCAGCCGCATTTAACAGACTAAACCACCTTTTAAAGTTAACTTTCAGACCCTCAGACGACAAAAGGAGAGCAAACCTCCAGGTGATATCGACCTGTTCCTAAACTGGAATCCCACAATCACGTTTATTTTAGAATTGATTGTGGTGAGGCTTCTGCACTCTCCCCTCATCCACCTCAACCCACTCCAACCCAAAATGATGAACTTGAGAGGCTGAAGATACTGTATCTGCTTTCAAATTATAACACGGTGAGATTTATGTTTTTCTACCAAAATAGAGTCTGTAGGTCGGGTCGATTGATATTCAGCAGCTGTTTAACTGAAATGCCGAGAGATGCTGCCCAAAGATGTTCTCTTTTTACTTTTCTGGTGCTGATCTAGCCGCAGAGAGGTGGGACGGTCCCTCTAAAGGGCGAAGATATTTTTCTTTCTGCAACAACCTACGTAGAGGCAGTGGACCGGCACCAGCCCTATTTGATCTTTGGGACTTTATGAGTTTATGAAGGAGCTCAGACCCCTCCTCGGAATCATGAAAGATATCTGCCAACAAGATGTGTCCTCCTTGCCCCAAGAGAATGATGATTCTCAAGTTCTGGAAATCAAGCAGTTCTTTCTAACCAACATCTCTGTGAATTAAATGTCAATGAATCAGATGCACGTGGACCCAATTTTCTTCTCAACAGTGGCCCTAAGGGTCTTTGGAAAAAGCCTTTTTTATCTGCCTGCTGGACCGAAAACATTTGAGAAGGGGTAGGATGCGTGTTGATAAACAGCAGAGCCCATCAGCAGCTCCTGTTGTATGAATTAAGCAGACGCTATCTTTGCAGCCATTTCAGAAAAGAACCGTTGGCTGTTGGTGTTTGATGTAGTGTTGAATGGGATTTGGGTTCGGGTACCTCTGAGACACTAGGGGGAAAAGCTGCAAGGGGTCCCTGGGATTGTAAAGACAATTGTACAAGGTCTGTGGCATGTCCACAGACTTGGAAGAGAGAAGCACAAACTGTGACTGGACATGGATGAATTGGACTCTATGCCCTTTGCCAACTGTTTGGGTCCCAGGCATCAGTGATGGCAGGAGTTTGGGCTGCCCTGGCTTCACCAAAGGGCACTTTCTTGGATGATCATCACTCCACAAATGAACTTTTTTCTTTTTACATGGGCAGGCTCCAGGAATCGAACCTGGGTCTCCGGCACGGCAGGCGAGAATTCTCCCAATGAGCCACATCACACCACCCCAAATTAACTTTTAATGAGATGCCCAGACACCCCAAAGCAGAGCTCACAGCTCTGCCTGTGGCGTGGACTCGGTGTTGGCTGTGAAGGGATCAGAATGCATGCCGGTGACCCCACAATCGTGGGGCCCCAAATCATGTATGGCATCTGCCACCTCAAAGATGGCTTTGGATTGGAGCCCTGAGTCCTTAGGATGTCGAGACTTGCCCAAAGTGGGGGCGCACCTGTGGCTCACGGAGGGGCCGGAACTGTAAAGCTGGGCCCCTGGTTGAGGGTGGTTGGTGCTGTCCCATTTTAGGTCTAGGAAACAGAGCTGACCTTTCGAGAGGATAAAGGCCTCTTTCCTATCAGAGTTTCCACAGTGTTACCTCGTTGTCTCTGGTCCCACTAGAAATCCTGTGAACTTTCCCCGGTTCAGCATTTGGACCTGTTTCAATATAAAGTTCTCTCGATGATTAAGGAGTCAACTTTATCGATAATACAGGTGATTCACCAGTCACCTGCCTCTACAGCATCTCCCATCTTTATCTTGTGCCTGCTCCCTGCGTGGACCCATGTTTCTTTCTTTTTCTCCCCCTTTGTGCCCCACCCTCCACCCCACCAACTGTCCATCCTTTGAGCTCCCTCCCACACGGCTGTGGCTCTGTCCTTCCACTGCTAAAAGAAGAAGGAGATTCTCCACTCTATGAGCAGGACACCCAAACCCAAGGGCCTCTGGGGCTGTGCCTCAGTTTACCTATGCAACATCCTCTGTCCACACCCAGGAATACTGGCCAGTGCACTCCATGCGGAAATGGCCCTGCTGGCTCCCTGCCCTCCTTCTGTGCCCCCTACACCTTCCACCACCAGTCCCCAAAGAGAATCTCCTCCTGGTCTTCCCTGGACCTCTGGACACAGTCATCAAGGTCTCACTTACCTGTCTTACCAGAGTTGTGCTCAAACTCATTTCTCTGCTTTCATGAGACAGTAAGCCACTTGGGATCACATGCCAGTTTCACTGCCCCCATAATACCCGCCATATTTTCTTGCGTGTAGTACCAGCTCAATCAGTGTTGACTGAGCCAAAAATGAATTGAGTTCATAGAGAAATTTTCACCAACAACTATTGACCATGCACTGATCTAATGTACTGGATAATTTAATTTCCTCTCCATACGTTTCCCTCTTCCTGCTGGCATCAGTGGCCAGAGTCTTACTTGATGCTCTTTTCATGTCCATTGTCTTCTAGGTATATTTTATTTCCCCGAGCTCGCCACTGAGTTGAACAAATTCACCAAGTGTTTCGAATTTGGGGAAACTAGGGAAGGTTTATCTATCTCTGTATTTTTAGAAGAACTGTTGAGGGTTGTCTTAGACCAGAGATGGGGAGAAGATAATTTCTGTGTGTGGGAATCAAGTCCACACTCTATCTAGAAAAGGTCCCTTGAGTATAAAGTCAGGAAATGGAGTTTCCTGTTTAGAGGGTCCTACTGAAGTCTCCTTGGTGGTCAAGACTCTGTCTCCATTTGGGCGAGACCCCAGGGAGGCAGTGTGGGCCCCCCACATGGTAGCAGGATTTTTGTGGGAAAATAAAACCTTTTGGACTCAGGACTTCAAACCAAGGCTATTTGTGAATAACCACAGAGGGAGAGGACTTCACCCCCAAATTGTGAAATAGACGAAGAGGAACTTATAAAAATTCGCCAAACAGCTTCATGTTGATTTCCAAACGACTTTACTGAGGTATAATTTACATACCATGCACTTATTTCAGTGTACAATCCCATGATTTTTAGTAAATCTACAGAGTTGGGCAACCATCACGGCAATCTCATTCTAGGATATTTCCATCAACCCTGAAAAGGAAACTCCATGCCCATCTGTCCCCACCTCCTTCCATTCCTGGCAACCGCAATCTGCCTTCTGCCTCAGTGGATTTCCCTTTGGGGGGACCTTTCATACAAATGGAATCATACAATATGGTACCTGGGTTATTGGAATCACGCAATATGGCACCTGGCTTATTTCACTTGGCATAATGTTTTCCAGGTTCATCCATCATATATCAGAACTTCATTCCTATTTATGGTTGGTTAATATTCCTTTGCATGTATACCATATTTTCTTTATGGTATACTTTTAAGGAAAGTACATTTGCTTTCCTTTCTCATGGGTAGATTCTTAGGGAGGGATTGCTGTGTCGGATGCTGAATTGTGTTCAACTTTTCAAGGCACTGCCAAGCTGCTTTCCAAAATGGTAGCTGCATTTGACATTTCCACCAGTGTATGAGGGTTTCATTTTTCCCACGACCTCACGAATATTTGCTATTATCTTTTATTGTAGCCATTCTTGTGGTATTAAGTTGTATCTTATGGTTGTACTCTCGTAATTACTAATGATGAACACAGCATACATGTCATTTTAGATCTAAATAGCTCTGGAGCTGATGCTGGTGTTATTTTGTTGTATAGATTTTTGGAGCTGGCTTTGGGATTCAAATGGTTTAAGTAAATTGGTTTATTTTATGGGTATTTTTCCCCCCCAGGAAAATTGTTTTACTTGGTCACATATGCCCAGTCCACTACCCCCACATAAGAATATCAGGAGAGTCCATGAATGAGGTGACTGGCTCCCCCAACGTGGCTCCATTGTTTTATTCTCTTTGGTTGCAGTGTTCATAGTGCTAGACTCAGAGCTGCTGCCCTCCCCACCCCTCCACATCAGTGCTGGTTCATTATTCCCTGGGAGTAGAAGTTGTTGGTCACTGCTCTTAATTTTATTGCCAGAGTTTGGAGGACTGAGCTGCCGGCCTGAAGACTCTCTGTATCTCTGGGCTCCACTAACGAGCCATTCATAACTCCCTCAGACGTCTATGAATGCTCAGTTCCCAGGATTAAATGCCCACCTTTATCGTACAAGAGGCAGCACTGTTCTCCTTCTGTTGGCGGGACCTGTGCAGATCAGTAAATTAATTATGCTGCCATCACTTATGTCCAACTCTATTTTCTGCTTACATAGAGGTTTCTCTGACTGCACCAGGTGATTAGTTATCCAAACCAATTTCAGCCATCCCCATTTATTTCCTCAGGCAAATAAAATATAAGTCTTAAGAGAAAATACCTACCCTACGTGTAGTGATAAATAAGGCAAGGGGAATTTTCTCCTGTTAAAAAATTCCCTATAAGACAAAACACACATTTAAACTTTGCATGCTTTAAAAATAGATTGCCCTATCTTTCTGTAAACAAGGGCATGCAGATGGATGGCACTAGAAAAATTTGGGGAGGAGTCATAGGCTTCTAAAAACTAGATAGGCATAATCTAAACATACGTGCACAATTTTTCTTTCTTACATATGCATGTATCCATCCACCCATCCATCCACCCACCCATCCATGCATCCATCCATCCATCCATCCACCCATCCATCCACCCATCTATCCATCCACCCATCCACCCATCCATCCATACATCCATCCATCCATCTATCCATCCATCCATCCACTCACCCACCCATCCATCAATCCACCCATCTACCCAATTATCCACACATCCATCCACACATCCATCCATCCATCCATCCATCCATCCATCCATCCATCCATCCATCCATCCATCCATCCACCCATCCATCCACCCATCCATACATCCATCCATCTATTCACCCATCCATCTACCCATCCACCTGTCCACCGTCCATCCTGTCCACCTGTCCATCTACCCACACACTCATCCATCCACCCATCCATCCATCCATCCATCCACCCACCCAAGCATCCACCCATCTATCCATCCATCCATCTATCCATCCACCCATCCATCTACCCAATCATCTGTCCACCTGTCCACTCATCCACCCATCTACTCCTGCATCCACCCACCCACTCATCAACCCATCCATCAGTCCACCTGTCCATCCTGTCCACCTGCCCATCTACCCACACACCCATCCATCCATCCATCCATTCACACATCCACCCATCTATCCATCCATCCATCCATCCACCAATCCATCCATCCATCCATCCATCCATCCACTAGCATCAATTGAGCCTTCTCCAAATGCCAGCCATCTCAACAAATCAGAGACCAATGATCCCTTCCAGCAAGGAGCTTATAATCTTTAGAAATAAAAGAGTAATATCAAGAGCCATAACCCCTCAATCTTCTCAATTGTTCAGAAGGCACATCCAAATCCTTGCATTTTTGCACTATTTCTTCTTGGGGCGTATTTCCATAGATTATTGCCCAAAGATGTATTTTCTCCACCTGTCCACTCCAAATTTTTCTAGTGCTTCTCAAAATATTTGATATGTAAGACTGGCAGCCTCACCTAGAGTTTTGCTGAAGACATTTGATTAACAGAACATACAATATGGCGCACATGAAGCGTGAGTGTGTCTACTGTGTCTGGGTAACTCCGTGCATTCACTGCACAGCTCTCGCTATTCTATCCTGTCTATGAGTGACTTGCAAAGTGTCAGGGCATGTGTGGCTGCCAGGTTTATGTCATACAATTCTGGAATTCCACCTCCAAATTAAACAGTTTAGAAATACAAAGTTAACATCCCGAAGTATTTTCTCCATGACCCAAGAGGCATTCTGTGGCCACAATGTGTGTCCTGGCCAGAGACGGTTCCATGGCTGTGCCTGGTTTGACCTATGCAACTAGAGACCGTTCAGCAATGCGAGGTTTCTCGGCATCTCATTGAATGTTGTGCTTTGTCTTCTCCAAGTCCAGGATTTTCAATCCTCTCCATCGTTACTGAAAATTCATTTTTTAAATGGTCAGTTCCCCTTATAGCTCCTTCTAGTCATGATTTGGGCTTTTCTAGTCCTTTCCTTACATTTCCTTCTTTGCTTGCTTGGATGCAGGAAGAAGTGAGGTTTCCATTGCTCTATCCAGCTTGCTCGATTTCCACCATTCTGGAAAGATGCTGAGGGCTGTGAGAGAAGCCAGCAGTCCTTGCAGGGCTGACCAACGTGGGAGTGAGGACAAAGCAGCACCTTCCATGTGAGAAGCCACTCCAGGATGTTGAACTAAAGCTGTAGGACATGCAGCTGGATGTATCAACTCTCACTTTTCTAAAAGAAAGAACTGCCGAATTTAACAGGGATTCATTTCACTGCCAAGAACACTTCTCATCAGAGTCATCTTCTTCTAGGAAGCCATCTGTGGTTGTTCCAATTCTGACCTGTGAGGAACTTGAGTCTGCACCTCGTGGGAGAAAAGCAAGAGATGGATTGGCTTTCACAGAGGGGATTTATTAGGTTATAAGATACAATTCTAAGGCTGTGAAAATGTCCAAATTAAGGCATCAACGAGAACACCTTCTCGGAGAAAAGGCAGCTGGTATCTGGGGACCTTCCGTCAGCTGGGGAGACATGTGGCTGGATCTGCTGGCCCCTGGTACCGGTTTGTTGCTTTCAGCTTCTGATTCCAGTGGCTTCTCTCAAGCATCTGTTTGTCCTCACTTAGCGTCTCTGGGGCAGAGTCTGGATTTCATCTCTTAGCTTCCCTTGGCTCTTTCCAGGTTCTGGGTATTTCCGTGAGTCCTTGCTTAGCCCCTGGGATGCTTCTATCACCCGGGAAGGCACTTGGTGATGCCTGCTGTCCATCTCTCGCGGCTCTCTCAGCATCTCCAAGCATCTCTCTGGTTCCACCTCCCAGAGCTCTGTAGCCAGCTCTTTTAAGGACTCTGGTAAGCTAATTGAGACTCACCTTGAATGGGTGGATTCACACTGCCTTGGAAACAACCTAATCAAAAAATCCCACCCAACCACAGTCCTGCCCCCATAAGATTGGATTGAGATGAAAAGAATGCGTCATTTCTCGGGTACGTCACGGTTTCAAAGCAGCACAGATGCCACACTCTGAAGTGCAAATACACAGAACTGGGGCAAAGAATGCCAGTGATGATATCTAGCCTTTGTGTCTTTATTTATTTTTTTATTTTTATTTTTTTTCCCAGTCAAGGTTCCATGTACTTATGGTGTTCAATTAAGCTATCTACATAAGTTATATTAGGAAATGCACTAGTCAAAATATAAATTTTGTACCACATAAACACTTTTTGCTTTAGTCTCACACCTAGGTTGAAATGTTAAAACATTAATTACCATCTATTTTCAGCACCCTACAGTAATGGCATTTCTTTGTTCTTCCTCATGCAAGAAAATTTTTAAAATTTGTCACTATCATTATACACTCTAGGCATTCCTAGATTATACCATCTCAGTCTTTATCGTCTGTCTTTCTTTCTGATTTCATTTGTACCCCCAGCCCTCCTCCTTCTATCATTCTCACATTCACCTTCATTCAGTGTTTTAACATAATTGTACTACAGTTAAGTAGTATTGTGCTGTCCATTTCTGAGTTTTTACATTCAGTCCTGTTGCACAATCTGTATCCCTTCAGCTCCAATTACCCAATATCTTACTCTATTTCTACCTCCTGATGGTCTCTGTTACCAACGAAATTCTCCAAGTTCATTCACTAATGTCAGTTCGTATCAGTGAGACCATACAGTATTTGCCCTTTTGTTTTTGGCTAATCTCACTCAGCATATGTCCTCAAGGTCCATCCATGTTGTTACATACTTCATAACTTTATTCTGTCTTACGGCTGCATAATATTCCATCGTATGTATATACCACAGTTTGTTTAGCCACTCGTCTGTTGATGGACATTTTGGCTGTTTGCATCTCTTCACAATTGTAAATAATGCTGCTATAAACATTGAAGTGCAAATGTCCATTTGTGTCTTTGCCCTCATGTCCTCTGAGTAGATACCTAACAACGATATTGTCGGGTCATATGGCAATTCTTTTTTTAGCTTTTTTTTTTTTGAGCTTTGTGTATTTATTGGCATCTTCTAATATGCTTCCAACATATTATCACAAACAAGGTGCCTTAAAAGCACAGTAATTTATTCTCTCACCCTTCCAGAGGCTGGAACGTATGGGGCTGAGTGTCCTGCAGAGGCTCCTTCCTATATCCTCCAGCTCCTGGGGCCCCCAAACACTCCTTCGCATGAGGCTGAATTACCCCAATACCTGCCTCTGTCGTCCCATGGTCCTTTCCCTTAAATCGTCCTCTCTTTGTAAGTCCCCAGTCCACCCCTCCAGTAGGACATCATCTTGACTCATTACCTCTACAACTCAAGTCCCTTTCTGAGGTGCCACAAGTTTTGGAGGACACAAGCCAACCCAGTACAGTGCTGGGGTCTCTGTATGACGCCTGCATCTGTGCATGAGCTGTAGGAATGCATCTACGGATCGACGTATGGATGTGCCTCTTGCCAAGGGCTTCTGCCTTGGGCACACGTCTGTACATGTATGCACCGGTGTCCGTAGATGTCTCATGCATGCTTGTGTCTATGTGAGTGTGTGTTTATACGGGACATGCCTACATCGGGGATCAAGTCTACAGATATGCATGCTTCTCTACATACACGTCTCCACATGCACACGTCAACATGGGTGCATGCATACACTTACATAAACGTGTGTGTATATGTGCGTGCTGCCTACGTTTGCAGTGTGTACGTGTATATGTCTCTGTGACTCTGAGTGAAACATCCACGCCCACCGCTTCTTTCGGGCACAAGTGTCCACCTCCGAAGAGAAGCTTCGTGCCCCACCAGACCTTTGACTCGTCCTCTGTTCTCTCGGACATGGGGTCCCTGGATGTGAGGCTTGCTGGGGCCAAGGGTGGGGCCCCCAAACTCCCGTTTTGATTGTGTGTTCACCTTGCTTCGTAACCACATGCATGAAGGACTTCATCGGAGGAGCCAGGGTTGGGGAGGCTGCCGGGAGCAGGAGGGAAGGTCCAGCCCAGCTCTCCGGCCCTGAGAAGCTGACCACCCCATGAAGCCCCTTCCCCCTCCCCTCCCCCATGCTGCAGGCAGGCTGAGGCACAGTCACACGCTTTAGGCGTCCCCTGTAGTCTTAAACTTGAGTCGAATGAAGCGCGGTTGGGGATGTGGGCTTCCCATGGCAGCGGGGAGCGCGATGTAGACCACACGGTCTTCTCCCCTCTGCGCCTGTCTACTGGGGTCACGGGGGCCACTGTCCTTTGCTATGGGGTGGTGAGCACTCACCCCCAAGCAAGGAAATGGTGTCCAGTGCTGATCCCAGGAGTGAGTGGATATCGCCCAGTACTGACCCTGGGGTAAGGGGATGGTGTCCAATAGTGACCCTCGAGCATGGGGACAGTGTCCAGTGCTGACCCTGCAGTGAGAGGACAGCATCCAGTGCTGACCCTTGAGTGAGGGGACAGTGTCCAGTGCTGACCCTGGAGCATGTGGTCATTCCAGCTCTCCATCACGCCCAGTGGGTGAGGGCAATGGGGCCACCATATCTAGTGGACGGCTGGTCCCCGGTGCATGGTGCCCGGCTGTGAACCGCGCTGCCCACCCCCCCAGGGTGAGCTGTGTGCAGCACACGACGTGGTGCTTTCCCAGCCCATTGGCACCACGTGGACGAACAGCCATCGATTCTTGCGAGGAAAAGCCAAGCATGCTTTCATCACTCGTACATCGCATCCGTGCCTCAGAAAGAGCAGGGGCGCGGCCATGGGGGCTGAGAGAGCCTCGTGCCACGTCCACGTGGCCTGATGGGGCGTCTTTTTCTTTTTGTTTGTTTGTTTTGCTTTTCATCTGGTAGGACTTTGACAAACAGGACAAACGTGATGCCGTTTCCCGGTCCTTCGCACCAGCTCGGACTCTCCAAGCGGCCGCTGTGGTTTGTGCTCTCATGTCTGCACCTCCCTCTGCCACGCACCTGCCTCCCCTTTTAACAGAACCTGGGGCTCTTTGCTTTATTCTTGGGCTTTCCTTTTATTTCTGGCTTGTGAAATGGTTCCCGAACGTATGATTTACATCGTCATGTAAAGTTACCCCTTAAAGAAACCATCCAAAAATAAAAATGAGCCGCTGTGCACGAAAGCACCGAGTAAACAGAAGAAGAGGTGGCTCTGGAAAGGGGCCGAAAGCACAACGGCGATGTGCAAGCTGGAACCTCTGCGTTAGAGATTTTACACCTCAAAGCAGACCTACCCAACACCAAGAGAGGCAGCTGGGTCACGTTGCCGCCGTGGGCCGAGCTTTAGGTGAGAACCCTCGGGCTGAGGGCAGCCCCCATCCCTAAATCACACCCGACACGGGGTGAAAGTGTAACATCCTTTGCCAGCTGCAAAGGCTGCCTGGATGCTGAGGAAAAGCTCCGAGATGCTTCTCCCAGCGTCCCTGCAGCCAAGGGGGGGTCTCTAGGCCCCTTCCCCGCAGGCCAGTCCAAGCCAGCTCATCCATGGAAGTCTGAGGAGCAACCCTACATCCAAAACCCAGTGGGAACCGCTGGCTTCAGCTTGGGGTCAGATTCCAATTCCACATTCTGATTGCCAGAAAGCAGCTCCAAACTTTGTGACGTCCCTCTTAAGGTGCTTTGGAGCTGTTCCGTACCCCAGAAAAGGTCACATTCTTTAACCCATTCCTGTGTTAACCCTAAAGGTTTGCACCCACAGGGATGGAACCTTCAGGTTAGGTTGTTTTGAGATGTGACCCAGCCCATTCCAGGTGGGTCTCAATCCTTTCCTGGAGACCTTGGTGAGAATAAAAGACAGGAAAAGCCCAGAGAGCTCAGAGAGAGAAATGCCCGGAGAAGTTTGCAGAGAGTTTAGAGGAAAAGCCCTGGAAAGGTTAAGCGGGGCTCATACAGGAGTCACTCGAACCAGGAGCTGGAGGCAACGAGATCCAGGAGTGAGGGTCCAGCAAATGCCGACCATGTGCCCTGCTCGCTGACAGATGACCCCTGGACGCCCATAAACCTGTCTTCAGAGAAGGTCTTCTCCTGTCGATGCCTTCATTGGACACTTCCCCAGCCTCAGCACTGGACGTTGCAAGCCAGTTAATCCCCACTGTAAAAGCCAACCCACGTTCTGTGCATTGCACCCTGGCAGCTTTAGCAAATGGAAACACCCTGTTTCATGGACACAAAACCCAAAGGGGCTTTAGAAAGGGAGGCAGGTTTAGGGCTGGGTGTGGGTCGGGTCAGAGCTGGGCATCAGCGGCTTCCCCAGCTGCAGCTGCCCTGAGCGTCCCGAGCATGTGAGATGGGAGGGAGAAGCTGTGGGTACCTCGTCTGCATCCTGCAAAGAGAAAAGCCCTGCAGACAGCTGGGTGAGAGGCGCTGCTTTGGAGACTCAAAGGCCTCTCTGTGTCATCGCCTGCGTGGGTGGGAGAAGGACTTGATGGCCCCACCATGTCCACCTTTAATGGTGTGTCAGGACACTGAAGAGATGTTTGCAGGGAGGAAATGTTTCCTGCACTGGTGTTCACCCCCCTCCCCCTTGACTCTTTGCTCCACTGTGCACAGAACAGCGCATTTGGCTGAAAAAACCCAGAAGTCCATCAGCCTCCTTGGTTTTTCAGAGCAACCAGCGTCGTGATTTGGTGTCTGTTTATTTTGGTGTCTGTTTATTTAACGAAGGAAACATCACAGTGCCTCTCCTACCTCCTGTTTGCACTCCTGGCAGCTGTTGGTGGCAAATCTCGTGTGACTCGGGTGCTGGATTCACTCATTACATTTTTAATTTGAATGTTATCCAAAAGTAAAAAGGAAGGTGCACGCTTCTTCCGAAGGTATTCTCTTAATTTTTTATTTTTGAATAGATGACCCAAATGCCATGGCAGCGGGAGGGGTGGGCGGTGGCTGCAGTATGTCACCGCGCGGCCGCTGCGGCACCCACTGCAGGGCAGGAGAGGTTCCCCGACGGGCTGCGCGTCTCCAGAACGAGGCACATAATTTCTCTGGAGCTTATCAAACCCAAGAAGGACGAGCTGCGCTCTGTTTCGTGTGTAGCCAGTTTCAGGGACAAGGGACGTGGGCCAGGGTCCGAGGCGCACTTGGCCGAAGCGACAAGTTGTCACTTGCAGATCTGTCAGTGTGACTTAATAATTACACGTGTCCAGCAGCGCCCGCCAGCCCGAAGCTCGGGGCACCAGCGTTGGCCCTGCCGGCCGCCTTCGGCCCGAGCACCTTCAAAGGCAGAGAGCTTGTCCAGCGTGGCCACTCTTCTTGCGCCGCAGAGAGAAAACACCATCCGTGCCTGCGCTTCATGACAGCGCCGGCTCCGAGCCGCCCGCGAAGACCCAGTTGCGAGAATGTCTGGCAATTAAAAATAATTGGGAAGCAGGTTTTGCCCAAGTCTTCCAAGAATGCCAGCTACCATATAATGATCTTTCATTAGACATGCTGAAGCTGTGAGTTCCGTATGGAAGGGGCAATTAGGCGAGACCGTAAAGGGAGAGAAAAAGAGAAACATTAAACATGCCCCAGCTAAGATTAGCATTGCATTTAATGACCACTTCATTAGCTAATTGATTTCTTATTAGTTACAGGGAGAAGCCCTGTTAGGGGCCTGTGCATGTAATTAGCAGCTTTTACACAATTAGCCAGTTGCTCATTTTGTGGCTAAACATCCTTAGAACTCGTGGTGGCTGCGGGGCTCTGGGCCATTTGACTCACTTTATTTTATTTCATTTCTTTGCTAATATTGGTTTAACCTTCAAATCAAAAATTCCCTGCCCCAGGGCCTCACCATATTTAATCATAATGTTAAATGCATAGAAATGAGCCACATCAACACATCTTAATACGGGTCTTTCTCTCTGTCCTTTATTTTACTTCTTTGATTGGACTATTAGAGTTGATATCTTGCCCTAATAGAAATAGTCTCAGGATGGTTTTTTTTGTTGTTGTTGTTTGTTTTTCCCACAGACATTATTATATTAAATTATACATCTGACCACACATTTTCTGCTGATGTATTGGGGAAAGAATGCAGGGGCCTGGATGAGCCCTGCAGTTCGGGGGCCGTTGCCTCTTTCTGCAGCAGAGAGATGCATTTAATAGGAGACTAGAGATTTAGAAGTGCTTTCTGACAGCAAAAACACTCTTGAAGGCACCCAAGGGTATTTTTAAAAGAATTCTGTGGCTTAGAGAGGTGAGGCTGATTTCGGGGAGGCCGCTCGCCGCACGGAGTGTGCCCGCTTTAAAGTGCTCCTTTTTTATCTTCCGTTTCTCAGGGAGTCTTCGTTTGCCCAGTTTTCACAACAATCTGCCTGGATTGAGCTGTGTCTCCACAAAAAGATTTGCCGAATCCTACCATCCACTGCCCCATTTGGAAACAGGGTCTTTGCAGATGTGATTGGGTGAGATGAAGTCAGACCATTTTGGGGTGGGCTCTAGTGGGATGGGAAAAACAGAAGAGAGTCGTACGGAGGGGACAGGTGAGGCATGGATGGAGGCAGAGCCTGGGGTGATGCAGCCCCAAGTCAAGGGGTACCTGGGTCCCCCAGGAGCTGGAGGAGGCAGGAAGGTTCTCTCCACCTCCCAGAGCTCCCAGAGAGGGCACTCGGTGTCAGACTCGTGGCCTCCAGGACTGCAAGAGAATAAGTGTCTGTGATTTTAAGCCACCCCGTTATGGTGCTTTGCTACAGTAGCACAGGAAATGACACAGTCACAACAACACATCCAACGCTGCAAACTAACGTGAACCTGGTATTGAGATTGGAGCATCATCGTCAGCTTCAAGGTAGCATCTGAGGATGGTTTGTTTCTTCCTCTTGTTTGAAAAGCATTTGTGTGGTGTCAGCGATGGAAGAGTAATTTCCAAGTGCAACAAATATAAAATGTAAGGTTTGCAGATGATCGCCGCTGGAATGCTTCAAGAGAGGGAATCACTGTTGGCCCTCAGACCTTTTCTCTGCAATGAACTTTTTACCCAAAGCAAAAACCTGGAGATTAAAATACCTTTCTTTTTAAAATCCTGTTACCTGCTGTTGATACCGCTCCGGCATTTTCGTCGCAGTGATTCACTATCGTCTTCCGATTCCGAGTCTTTCGTGTTTAAAGGGCGTCAGGTATGAGACATTGTAACTTTAGCTATATCACAAGAATGAACTTCTTAATAGAAATGCAGTGTATTTGGAATACTTTCACCTGCGAGGCCAGGTGGGCAATTATGCTTCTTTTGAGGGCACTATATGCAAGACAGCAGCTGCCCTTCACCCAGGCAGTGAGCTGCGCAGACAGCTGAAGGCAGCTTGTGTTGTCCATGAAGTCTGGGGTCAGGCAGATGCGGTGCCGGATTTTTCTCTGCCCTGTACTGTCCAGGTGATCTTGTCTCGTCTGGGCGACGAGGGTAGCATGTCACCTTTAGGGTTGCTGGAAGAGCCACCTGGCGCCTGGCCTTGCACTAATGGGTGTTTGATAAAGAATCCTTAACTCACAGTCTTGACTGTACTCAGAGTAGAAAAGGTGTGTTCACCTTGCAGAGATGTGACTTTGTACCTTGTGGTGGTGGCGAGAAAGGAGTTGCTGGTTGTGAAGGGAGAAGAATGGTTTTGTAACTCACAAGTGATGGTGAGAGTCCAAGGACCGGCCCAGGAAGGGGAGGGAAGGGGCAGGCTGGGAGGTAGGGGGGAGAATATCCCCTCCTTGTCCTTAGACTGCTTGAGACCAGGTGCTCCCACCTGAGCCATCCCAGCTCCCTGGAGAGGGCAGACAAACCCACACAGCCTGAGGCTGGCCAGCCGAGCAACATGCTTTGTTAGTGGCTCCATGGGGCTCAGCCCCAATGTGCTCGTGCAATCAAGCCAAAGGAGCTAAAGGCTTTGGCAGTATTCTAGACAATTATTTACTAGTGGTCACGATAAGCACGTGAAAATTCAACACCACAGCTGGCATTTACTGAGCGCTGGGACCCAGCAATCTGCCAAGTTGGTTACACGTGTTATCTCGTTTACATTCTTGGAAAACACTGCCACAGAAAAATTTAGAAGAGCAGATTCACTCACCCACAAAACAGGTATTGAGCTCTGCAGGAGATTATTGTTCAAAGTTATTCTCCGCCTTCCCCCACTCCTGCCTGTCTTGTGGAGGACTCTTTCCTGCTTCAAATGTGTTGTTGAGCAGCGCTCTTGACCTTTGCCATTGCTGAGAAAGACTGGCCCTGGGCAGCTGCTGCCTCCTCAGCTGGTCCAGAGGAAATGTCAATGGGGCATAGCTGAGCCCGGCTGGACAAGGCCAGCCAAGCTCAGCCAACGACAGCCACTAAAACAAGAGTATGTGATGATGCTTTTGTGCTACTGAGTTCTGGGGCAGTTTGTTACTCAGCAATAGCTGTCTGCTACAAGCTGGTCATGCAAGGGAGGCTATAGTCTAGATATAAAAACCTTAAATTCCAATCCTTCCCTCAAGGATTCAAAACCAGGTAGAACTAGGAGAATGAAGGCATGCATGTAATTTAGCTGCTGCTGACATTTGACCATTGGTCACCTATAAAACTAGCCATTTCATATTGTTCTACCTAATAATATTAAAAAAAAATAGACTCAGGGAAACAATGAATTATCTTCCCTCTCACATACATCCTTCCAAACATCTGTATTACAACATAAAAAGTTAAAAACTATGATATAAATGTTATTAATTCAATGGTAGAGTGACAGAATTTAATACTTGAAGCAACTTCAGAAATTATTTAGTCCTGTATATTACACATTTCTTTCTATATATAAAGAAATATCTGTAACAAGTCAAACATCCTACTCAAGGTGGACAAGGCATGTGAGAACTTGTCCGTCTTGAGTAGGACGTAAGAACTAATATTCATTTCCACAAAAGACAGACCTCTCAGCAAAAATACAAAATAGCACCAGATAGGGAAATGCAAAAACTATAAAATGGGATTTTATGATGTAATTCACTGCACTTTGCTAAAATTCATGGTAATGAAAATTTCACTAATTTATAATAATTATGAGAAATGTCAGTCTGAATGATTGAAAAGCAGGCAGTAACAGAATAATGAAAAATACTCTTAATTTCACTGCAAGTAGTATTAAATGATTGTAAGATTTTTCAAAGAGGGGTCTGGGTAGATAATATGGCCCATTTGGTAGATAATTATAATTAATCTCATACTTGTAGTTGTAAAAAAATGTTTCTAAACTACTGAGAGACTTACTCTGTTCAATAATTCCAACTTCTCTCCTGAAATCTTTCCGCTGTTAACTTACTAGGAGAGTGTTAATAGGCAACCTTAAGATAAAATTCAGCCCAAATTCTAAATTTATGAGATCCAGATTAATGAGGTTTTATTACACAGACATCTTATTCCGGAGGCCATTTCAATGACATCACCATCAATTATCTTGGTAGACCAGTAGTCCAAACTGAGCAAATCTCCATTTTTTTCTAGCAAACCAAATGGAAGTAATGTATGTATATACACACACACACACACACACAAGTGTGCAATGTGTTAACTGGGGCAAAAATAAAATTGAGCTAACATCGATCTCTAGAAGTTGAGTCACTGTGTCCATTCCTATCTGCTGGAAAGACCACATCTATTTTTAAAGAGAATGAAACAAGGCCAGTGCAGATCTGCTTTCCTCGCCTGGGCAAAACCACAGGAGACAGCCCCCCACTCCCCAGCCCGCTGTGTCTGGTCTCAGAGGACTGGATTGAGTTTTCAAACTGCAGATTTCAAGCTTTCAGCTGGTGTGTTCTCTGTAGAGTCACTCATGGACAAAGAGACCCACAATTAGCCAGGAATGGCGCAGCTCTGACTTTTAGTCTATGGATTGCAAGGCAGCATAAAGGAAGAAGAGTGCCTGTGGCAATGGGGCAAGGCCGTGTGTTTTCGTTTGTGAAAGCTGCCAGAATGTAATATACCAGAAGTGGAACGGCTTTTACAAAGGGGATTTATTAAGTTACAAGTTTGCAGTTCTAAGGCCATGAAAACGTTCAACTTAAGACATCCAGGGAAAGATACCTTGACTCAAGAGGGCCAATGGGTCTGTCAGTTGGGAATACTTCTGCGGGTCCTTTGGCTTCTTACTTCAAGCACCTCCCCCAGGGGTGGTTTCTTTCTTCATCTCCAAATGTCTGGGTCTCCTGTTGACTCTCTCTGTTGGCTCTGAACACTTTCTAAAGTGTTTCTCCTTTTAAAGGACTCCAGTAAACTAATCAAGACCCACCTTGAATGGACTCACATCTCCATCTAGCCAAAAGGTCACACTCACAATTGGGTAGGCCAGTCTCCATGGAAACAATCTAATCCAAGTTTCCACCCCATGATATTGAATCAGGATTACAATACATGGCTTTTCTGGGGTACATAATAGTTTCAAACCAGCACAGTGTGTAGAATAAAATTGTAGGAATGGTTTTGAGGGATTTTTAAGTAGTGGTTGCTTCTCGTTAGTATGGGATCCATCCACCCAATGATTCCTTATCTCATCAACGCATGTTGATTCAGCATCTTGCAGGCTTGCCTTTGTCTTCAGGTGAGCTTATAATCTTGTTTGGGGCATGGATGTAGATGCAAATAGAACAAGGATTTGGAGTGGGGCAAAGGGGCAGGGCCAGTAGATGTAGGACTTCCAGACACAGACAATGAGCTTGTATAGACTGGGCCCACGTCCCATGTCTCCACTGAACTCGCCCTTGGGAGAGTTCCCTAAGAGCAGAGACTCCTTCTCTTCACCTGGAGAGGTGCCAGACTCAGGGGGAGAAGAAAATCCCACAGTTAAATTAGAATTTCAAAAAAAGTATGCATCATTTTTTGGTCTATATATATCCCAAATATTGCATGTTTAAATAGGGGGTAGTGAGACCTAATTTTCAGAGTTACTGTGAACATTAGATAAAGTAGACTTTGAAAACTGCCTGGAAATGAACCCTAGTGACTGCAATTGAGTTGTTAGTGCTTACTGGGAAGTAGCCAAGCTCAAGATGCCAATCAGAAAAGAATGTCAGAATGTGGAGGGCTCTCTTGAGGAATCCACACCAGCCCTGAAATTCAGCTTGGAAAACCCCCAGGGCCCCCGTGCCCACCCTGACCCCTGCGCAAGCAAAGCCATTGTCACAGTGCATATTTTACTTTGTGCTGGTTTGAAAGGATTTATGTTCCCTAGAAAAGCTTTGTTTTCATCCTAATCAATCTTGTGGGAGCTACTGTTTCTTTTAATCCCTATTCAGTAATGTAGGTTAGAAACTTATTAGGTTATCTCACCTACTCGGGATTATTAACCTTGGATTAGAGGGAGACATGATGCCACCCATTCCTGGTGGGTCTTGATTAGTTTCCTGGAATCCTTTAAAAGAGGAGACATTTTGGAGTAAGTTTGAGAATGACGAGAGCCAGAAACCTTTGGAGATGAAGAAAGAATATGCCCCTGGGGGAGAAACAAGAAGCCTGGAGAGAAAGCTAGCAGATGTCGCCATGTTCACCATGTGCCTTTCCAGCTGAGAATGAAACCTTGAATGCCATTGGCCTTTCTTGAGTGAAGGTAACCTCTTGCTGGTGCCTTCATTTGGACATTTTTATAGATTTACTTGAATTGGGACGTTTTCATGGCCTTAGAACCGTAAACTTGCAACTTATTAAATTCCCCTCTTTCAAAACCATCCCATTTCTGGTATATTCCAGCAGCTAGCAAATGAGGACACTCTTCCATTTAATTTTCCCAGAAAGAAACTACAATAGGCAAATGGACAGTTGACAAAGTTGTCCCCAGAACTTGGGAATATCTTCCATGACATGGCAAAGGGGAATTGAGGATTTCATGTTGACAATTCACCTGGCTTTAAAGTAGGGCAATTATCCAGGATTATCCAGATGAACCCATTGCATGATGAGAGTCCGTGAAAGTGGAAGAGGAAACAGAAGAGGGGGGCGCTGTGAGTCTAGGCGAGAAGGACTTGCACAGCCATTATTGATACCCAAAATGGAGGAAGAGGCCACAAGCCAAGGAATGCAGGCAGCATCCAGGCAGTGGGGAAGGAAAGAAAGCAGATTCTCCCCTACCCTGCACAAAGAAACAGTCCTATCCATGCCTTGATTTTAGCTCAGTGAGACCCATGTCAGACTTTCAATCTCCAAAACTGCAGCGTAAATTAGCGGTGATTTAAGTTGGTGACAGTTGAATGAGCAGGAGGCTCGTTCCAGAAGCCTCTGAGTGCCTGAAGTGCTGCCTCCTTTAGCATTTTCACCGTAATCCAAAGAGCAAAATGGCTGCTCTGGGAATTTAGTTCTAATGGTGGAATTGCCATTTTCCTCTGGGTGGGAACTTATTTAGAACTTTGGATCTTTAACTAAAATAAGAAATTGATCCCTCTGCCATAACACTGTGACTTTCAATGCTTGGGAATCCAAGACCTGTGCCCCATACCTTCCTTCTTCAAATAAAAGGGCTCACTTTCAAGGGAGAAAAATGGCTATTGGAATGAAGAAAGGGTAGATGTCACTCTTTCCATAATGATGCCTCCTTGACTTCTGGGCTAATATTTAGTTTTTAGGAATTAATACAAAGAGAAAGGAGACCTATTGTCACTTCCCTTCTCCATTAGCCTCCAGCTATGGGCTTCATTTCAGGAATCACCATTTTTAGCAACCTTTTTTCCAGTTGGCCTTGATGTACGCCTTAGGTCTTTATTTCCCAGGCTGCTGTGACAAGCACCACACAACGGGTCAGCTTACACATCAGGAATTTACTAGGGTTTCAGAGGTCAGGAGTCCCAAGTGAAGGGGTTGTCAAGGCAACACTTTCTCCCTGAAGTTGTGGCATTGTGGAGCTGGCTTGCCATCGTCCTCAGCATCCTTGGTTTGGACGTCTGCCTCCCATCACATGTTGACATCTTTGATCTCTTGCGGCAGGGTTTTTGTGGACCTCTGGCTTTTCACCAGCTCTCCAGAAACACACAGAAGGTTCACACTGGTTCAGTTGGGTCACACCTACAGAGTATCTTAGAAGGCCCTATTTGCAAACGAGTCCACACCTTAATTGATCATACTTTAAAGTGGCCTATTGAAAAAGGGGTTCACACCAACAGAAACGGGGGTTAAGACTAAGCGTGTGCCTTCTGTGGGGTACATGAGGCCATCTACCCAGAGTGGGAAGTGTGTTCTCTTCTCTGGGGCACTCTGGGATTTTCTCCGGTTCCACAAGGAAATCACAAACCTGTTCATTTGCCTCTGTTTCCTACGAATTCTTTAAAATTTTCTAATTTAATTGAGGCTCATATGCATCACTCTAAAAAACCATCAAATGGTTCAGAAGGATTAAAATAAAGACCTTTTACCAATGTCTCCCAGCCCTAGAGGCAAGTACATTAGAGTTTATCGAGTTTGGGTTCCTCCTTAATCCTAAGAAGTCAACACATATGCAAATTTATTCTTTTCCTTCTTTAGACCAGATCCCTCGGTTTTAGGCTGCATCTTTGGATCATTTAGGGAGACTGTGAATGCCCCAATCTTGAGACTTCACTACAGATTAATTAAGTAAGAATCTGGAGGTGGGACCCAGGCCACAGAATTTTAGAAGCTTCCAGATGATTCAAGCACACAGCCAAGGAAGAGAACACCTGCTTCTCACATTGGCTGTTATGACGATATTTAGTCTTCACTGTGAAAGATGAGGAATCAGCTTCCTTCCAAGGATCATGTGTTTCCAAACTTCTCTGAAATGAGAATCCCCGGGGTACTTGTCAAAACGATGTCTTCTCAGAGGTCTTCTCTGAGATTGGGTTTTGGTGGTCTGAATGGTGCCCAGGGAATTACATTTGTTCAAATCACCTGTGTTGGCCCCCTTTTTTTTGTTGGGCTGTTGGTCTTTTTGAGTTGCAAGTTATTTATATATTCTATCTTGACACATTTTTACATATTCTGAATATAATGTCTTTTGTCAGTCATATGTATTGTGAATATTTTCTCTCACTCAGTGACTTACCTCCTCATTTTCTTAATGGTTTCTTTAGAAGCGCAGAAGCTGTAATTTTGATAAAATCTATTATATAAGGATTTCCCTTCTTGATTTATGCTTTTGGAGTTTGTGCAAGTCAAAGCCATGGAGATTTTCTCCTATATTTTCTTCTGGAAATGTTATAGAAGGATGATCTACTTTGTGTTTGGGGGGTGTTGAATTTCTTCAATTGGTGGGGTGATTGCTTTCACAAAATTTGGAAAAATTTTGGCCACTAATTTATGAAATATTTTTTATCCCTCTTTTCCCAAGCTCTCTTCTCTCCTTTGGGGACTCCCAATTGGATGTGTCTGAGGTTCTCTGAAGTTGCTTCACAGCTCACAGATCCCCTTTTCTTTTCTCTTAGTACTTTTTCTCTCTATGTGTTTCCATCGTGCATAATATTGTTGATTTGTCTCAGTTTAACTAATTTTCCTTCTGTAATGTCTAATCTGTCTTCAGTTCTACCCAATGTATTTTTCATCTCGGAAATTACAGATTTCCTTAGTATAAGTTCATTTTGTGTCTTTTGATATCCTCCATGTTTCTATATACATGTTAACTCTTTCCACTAGATTTTTTAAGAAATTGGATATAGTTATAAGAACTACCTTGGTGTCTTTTTTGCTAATTCTAACATCTTTGTCATTTCTGTGTCAGTTTCCATTAACTGAATGTTCTCCTCGCGGTGAGTTGAATTGTTCTGCTTTGAATGCCTATAGTAGTTCTATAACTACTTGTTAAAACGTACTTGGAAATGTTTCACGTTTTTGTATATATGTTATATTTCACAATAAAGATGTTAAAAATGCTAAAAAGATGCTATACTAATAAAATTAAAACAAATCATTAAAAAACATAATTTAAACCTATACTTTTCCAGATATCAGTGGCATTTTTTATTCTTTCTTTTCTATGTGAGGTTAAACAATAAATACTTCAGCTTCCTCTCTGCTCTCTTTCCCCCATATTTTGTTGCTCTATTTTTCAAGTATAATTTGAGATTTTAATCTGATTTTATTACTGTCAATTTATTTTTTATGTTCTGTACCTTCTCATTTGAGAATATTAATACTTGAGTTTTCCTTTACAGCCATATCTACAGTATTTCTTAAGAATAAATCTTATTTTCAGATAGCTTCACTATTGTGACCTCCTGATTTGAGGTTATTTATTTTAAATGGTTTCTCAGTTAACTCAAATAAATCTTTAAGTAATTTGTTTTCCAGGTGGAGTAAAAAAAATGGACTTAATGCCATTGCATTTTTCACTTAAAAATGGTTAAAATGGTAAATTTTATGTCATGTATATTTTACCATAACAAAAAATAAAATGGACATTTCTTGAGCTACTCTTCCTGCACTGTCTCTCTATGAAATTTGATCAATAGTGGTCCTCTCATAGTTTTGCCAGATGGCAGTGTTCTCATGAAAAGAGCACATTTAAAGTCAAATAAATAAACCATTGTGCATCCGTGTATCCAGACCCTTGCTCATTGAACAAAGCTCCTTTAAACTTGCACCTCCAAGCATTTCTTTGGGCATTTCCTTTCTAAATGGGCCTGACATGAACAGATAGAGTTGAAAGGAGAGGAAGAAGATGTTAATGTAGGTGATGAAGCAGATATCTAGGTACATGGGTATTAAAGCAAAGGAATACAAGGAAGGCATGGGAGCTATGGACATACCATGATAAATGACTGGAGAAAATGAATATTTCTCTCAATTATTCTAATCCCTTAAATCAGGGTTTCTCAGCCATGGCTCTACCGACATTTGGGGCTGGACGAGTCTCACCCACATTGGTGGGTGAATGGATGGATGGATGGATGGGTAGGTGAGTGGGTGGATGGATGGATGGGTGGGTGGGTGGATGGATGGCTGGATGGCTGGCTGGTTAAATAGACAGAGTCTCTCATGCTAAAGCAGAGTTTCTCCATGTTGATATTATCAACTTTGAGGCCGATAATTCTTTGTTTGATGGGACAACCCCAGACTCATAAGATGTTTAGTAGCATCTGTCCTGGGCATTGTAAGATGTTGAGCAGCATCCCTGGTTTCTATCCAGTACATGGCAGGATCACTGACTTCCACTCTGAGTTGTAACAACCAAAATGTCTCCTGATTTGTCAAGAGTTCCCTGGGGGGGAATAATCATCCCTGGATGTTGACCACTGCCATAGATGAATGTATAGATAGGTGGATGGGTGGATGGATGGATGGGTAGTTGAGTGGGTGGATGGATGGATGGATGGACGGACGGATGGATGGATGGATGGATGGATGGATGGATGGATGGATGGGTGGGTGGGTGGGTGGGTGGATGGATGGGTGGATGGGTGGGTGAGTAAGTGGATGGACGGATGGATGGATGGTTGGATGGATGGATAGGTGGGTGAGTGGATGGCTGGGTGGATGGTTGGGTGGATGACTAGATCAACAGACAGAATCTGTCATGTTAAATCAAAGTTTCTCCATGTCGATATTATTGACATTGAAGGTGATGATTCTTTGTTGAGGGGACAACCCCAGACCCCATAAGGTGTTTAGTAGCATCCTTGGCTTCCACCCACTAGATGCCAGGAGCACCCTACCTAGATCTGACCTTCAAAAATATCTCCAGAAATTGACGAATCTCCTGGGGTGTGTGTGTGGGCAAAATCACCCCAGGTTATGAGCTGCCTCTTTAAAACATGTAGGTTTGGAAGGACTAAGTAGATAAAATGTTCATATCTCACCTTTTCTTCTCGGCGTCATTGGCATCTTTTGGAGAAAATCAAACAACACTAGAACTGGGTTATCTGGGGAAAAACAGTTTATGAAGACCCTTTTTTGCTTATATTTTAATATTTTATTGAAGAAGAGGCTCATTACAAAGATAACTTGGGCTATGCTACTTGCAGTCTAGCAATATCTTCTTTTAAATCTGAATCAGCCTTTTAACCAACGTTTACAGTTCTAAGGATGTGGAAATACCCAAATTAAGGCATTCAGAGAAAGGTACCTTAGCTCCAAAGAAAGGGCCAATGATGTTCGGGGTTACTCTCTCAACTAGAAGGGCACATGGTGACATCTGCTAACTTTCTCTCCTCCTTTCATTACTTCCCCAGGACTGTTCTCCTTCTGATCTCCAAAAGTCTCTGACTGTGTGGATTCTCTCAGTAATGTTGGTTCTAGTGGCTATGAAGATTTTCCAAAATGGTTCCTCTTAGAGGGCTCCAGTAAACAACTCCACTTGAATGGGTGGAGAACATCTCCATGGAAACCATCTAATCAAAAGCTTCCATCCACAATTGGGTCAGTCACATTTCCATGGAAACAATCAAAGAGTTCCCACCCAGAAATATTGAATGAAGGTTAAAGAAGTTGGCTTTTCTGGGGTACTCTCCAGATACAAACCAGCAGAGATGCTTATGTAGAATTCTCAGTCCTTGCATGGAGCAAGGCCCTGCTTTAGTGTCTGCAGAAAGGCAAGGATAGGTGCAGGTTTTGTTGGAAGGTGAGAAAGAAACTGCTTCTCTCAGAACCTTTCCCCTTCCCATCCTTAAGATATATATACCTCATGCATTTCTGCTGTGCTGTTAGCTGTCTGAAACATTTTCACTTCCGTTATTGCACTGGCCCTTCCCTGCTCTTTGTCTGCAAAGTTCCTAACCAGGAGCCATCTGTGTTTTTGAGGGTGTGTCTGAGGCTCGAGGTAGAAATGGGTGGATGTATTGATGGACGAATGGGTGGTTGGATGAACATATAAGGGGATGAATTTGTGAACAAATGGGTGGATAGATGAACCTCTGAGCAGATGGACTGGCCTTGGTTTAGGGATAGGCAAATGGATGAACAAATGGATGGATGGTTGGATGGACAAATGGGTGATGGATGAACCAACGGGCAGTGGACGGACCTCGGTTCAGACTGTTGCTACTGGTGAGCTGGTCACAAGGTCAGCACTTCATGAGAGTGAAATGGCCCTAGAAGTAGACTTGAGTGCCTGGCTTTCCATAAATGCTAAGGCTGAGACGCCTGAGGACTTTAAAATTGAGTCTTAACCCTGCCACTTACTCTTTGGCATTACAGCCCCACTAATGGATCTTTAAGCTCCTCATTCATAACACAGGAGCGAAATCTCCTTACAGATTATTATGTTTAAGTGACTACTGCACTCGAAGTTGCAAAACCAGCCTTAAAACTGCCATAAATGACTTGCTCTTGCTGATATTACTGTGATCATTTTCATGACCATTCTTTATAAATGCTGATGGGATGAGGCAGAGAGATACGATGGCAGTCTCAGAGCTATGCTTTCCCCTACGTGATTCTGGAGAAAGTTCCTGTGGGTCAAGGGGTGAGTAGGGCTATGGAGAAGGCTTGGAACCAGAAATAAGAAAGAACAGGACAAAGGCAGCCATGCTGGTAGGGAAGGAATCTCTGGTAACCAAGATGGAGAAGCAGTTGTACCTTAGTATGGGTGACCAATGAGCAGAGACCTCTCTACACATCTGCTCCATCTAGGGGTGGAGAGACTGAGGGCCAAGATAAAGCTGTGCAAGAGGGCGTGGGTGGGACTAGAATCCAGAGCTCCTGACTTTCAGTCCAGGAAAGGGATTTTACTGGTTGGAATCTGTTATGCATCTCAGAAGAGCCATACTCTTAATCCCTTCTTGTGGGGGCCATGCCTCTTGTTGGCTGGGACCCTTTGATTAGTTTGTTTCCAGGCAGATGTGACCCTGCCCATTCAAGGTGAGTCTTAACTGCTGACTGGAGTCCTTTAAGACAGCCAAAAGAGTTTAGAGAAGCCGAGAAAGAAAATATCCACAGAGAAGCAAAGACAGGACCCATAGATGTGTGGAGACAGAAAATGCCCCTCTAGGCTAGGAGATGAAATTCAAAGTTTGCCCCAGAGAAGCTAAGAGAACACCCACAGATGTTTAAAGGGAAAAAATGCTTCCAGCAGAAGCCAGAGGGACCTACAGATGCTGAGAGAGCCATTTTGGAAACCAACCCAGGAGAGAAGGACCAGCAGATATTAACAAGTCCTTCCCACGTAACGGAAAACTCCTGGATGCAATTGGCCTTTCCTGAGTGAAGGTATTCTCTTGTTGATTCTTTAATTTGGACATTTTCATGGCCTTAGAACTATTAACCTGTAACCTAATAATTCCTCTTTTAAAGAAGCAATCCAGGGCCACGGTGGCTCAGCAGGTAAGAATGCTTGCCTGCCAAGCCGGAGGACCCGGGTTTGATTCCTGGTGCCTGCCCATGTTAAAAAAAAAAAAGAAGCAATCCATTTCTGGCATATTGCATCCAAGCAGGTTTAGCAAACCAAGACAGGTACACCACATGACTCTCTGCTTGACCCGTGCCTGAGATTTAAAGTCTGGGAAAGATACGTAATTATGTTTCAACAAGTTGCTCGTTTCGCTCATGAACAGAATAATCAACATTGATTTTAAATATTATTTATTGGGTATTCTTAAAATTACAAAAGCAGTGCATGTTCATTGTTGAAATCTTGAGAAACACTGAAACTAAAAAAGAATAAAACAAAAATTAATTGGTAATCTCACTATCCTTGGATTTTTAACACATATCATGGATCAATACCATCCAATGTCATTGGATGGGTGGATTGATCCACAAATGAGTGGGTAGGTAGACAGATGGATGAATGGATGGATGGATGGTTGGGTGGATGGATGGATGAACAAAAAGCTGGGTGGATGGGTAGACAAATCCATACACATTCTTTAACAAACATCATTTATACTCCATGTACTCTTACTGCTTCATTTTCATAAGCAATGTGTTGATTTTCAAAACTCAAAAAGCACCTTGATACATTTTCTTTGTAAACAAACAACATCTACATTCCATATAAAAGCAATGTCCTCACTGCTAACTCCCTTCTCTCCTCACCCCGTTCCCATTGATAGGCACCATTACTACTCAAAATGTGTCCTCACAGAACATTTCCTGTCCACGTGTATGCATTGGAATCTGTGGTGTTGGGCAACTGCCTAAAACATATATGGTATCATGTTGTATAGTTGGATGAAAGTTTCTAAAGTTGCTTTGTCAAAGAATGATCTATCTTAGAGATTTTCCCTCGGCAGCACCCACCTTTTGCATTTTATCTGCTGGAGAGTTTCATCATAGCATGAATTCATGGATTGCCCCATTGGATGGACGATTCATTTCTGCCCAGTTCTCTACTCTCACAGACATGCTGCCACAAACATCCTTGTTTCTGCCTCGTCAAACCCAGGTGTGATAGTTTCTCCGGGATAGACATCCAGACCAGAATGGCCACCTCCTAAGGAAGTGCACACTTCAATTGTCATTGACATTTCCCACTTGCCCTCTGAAAGCTCGGTGCCGATTTTCCATTCCCACATGAGGGGACAATTACTTTACATCCTGCCAACCAGGAAATACTTCGCAATGCTACCGCTTTTGTGTGCAGTACTGCAGTACAGGTTGGTATTTTCTTAACAGTTAAGAAAATTTATTATAAAAGGCAAAGGCAAACAACAAAAGAGGGCAAGGAGTGCAGTATGTTCCTAATTCTTATAAGAAAAACATACAGAGAAGAGTGTTGGAAAGTTCCTAACAATGACGATTTATTGAATACTAACTACATGCAATGGTTCTTGTCTCTTCTGTCTCACAAGACTCACTAGCTATAGCGCTGATGAGACCTATTGTGTTTTCTCCACCCACCATACATATGTCTGAAATGGCTGCATTTGGGGTGCTGATGAGTAGATCTAAACCAAAACAGAGATATGAAACAATAATGATACCAGTTGAGGGGATAGGAAAAGACACCATCTGCTGTGCTTTCTTTAATGGCCCCAAGGTTTTGCTCATTACTAATCTTCCAGGAAAAAAGTCTATAAATACAAAATGGCAAATGGAACAAGAGAACAGAAATGGGATTGCCCATGTTACATGATGAGTATATTTACTGTCCTTAAGACAAAGCGAAAGCCAACTTTGAAAAGCTTAATTCTGGGTCCTTTAACTCTCTTTCAGTGGGGATTAAATCAGGCTTTGTCATCTAATAGCTTTGTGGTTGGACTGCACAGGGGACTGGGCTGCCCTTGCCTCTCATTTAAACAAAACCAACTTTTTTTTTCATGCAAAAGCTTATTCTAGGATCCCACCTCATCAGGAGAGTTTGCTCGTGGTTGGCAATCTCCTGACCACATGCTACGTGTATTATGTGCAGGGATCATGGAAGCCAAAATACAAATTCGGGGCTTTATCCTTTGCATGGCTATAGCTACATGTGCATCAGGAAATGCATGTCCAGGCTGGGCCACTTCAACTTGGTCATTATGGTCAAGCTCAAAGGAGCAGAGGGTCCCTCTCTCCTCGGGACATGCAGTGACGCAAGACCCACGCAGAGAGGGGAATTCCAAGATGGCAGCTCCTTCATGTTCATGTTTTGAGGGTTTTTCTGGCTGAGTGACATGCAGGATGAGATGTAGGGTAGAAATGAAATTCACATGTGCGTTATCTTAAAGATCTCTAGGAAAACCCTTCACACCTCTTCCCTCAGATGACCGCCAAAACTAAGGAGCATTTTCTCCTAGAACTTTCCCTCGAAAATGAGTCAAACATGATTGGGGAGGACAAGAATGATTAAAATAATGCTGAGAAGAAGTTTCAGCACCAGAAACGCCACCAGCAAAATGACTGAAGGGAAAGTATTTGAATTTGAGCAATAATGGCAAATTCAAGACAGAGGAGTCATGGGCTATGGACCTGCAGATATCAAAAGTGGACAGATCTGGCCACTCAGCCCTGACATCAAAGTCTTGTGCTCCTACAAACCACCTCCTGCTTCTTCTTCTCTGCAGCGTTGTCCACTGTCATTTAAAAATGTGTCGGCAAGACCTCGAGCTCATCTACAGGAGACGTTCTATCAGCTACCTGCTTCCCTCATCAGAAAGCTCCCCGCAGTTTATCTCTTCTTCCTTCCACTTCTTCTCTGCCATCCAGTTCCCCCCTGCAAAACCTCATGCTCCTGAGAAAACAGACGACTCGTCCTGTTGCATCCAAGGAAGGGAAAAGATAATTTATTAAGGTAGGAAAGATCTGACAGCTCTCAGAATTAGAAAGTTAAAATCTGACTTTTTTTTTTTACAAGTGCTAAAAGTTTGTATGGAGATTTTTAATACGACATAAAAATGATTGTCAGAGATTTAATACTTCAGGAGTAAGGGTACGTTTTTCTTTCCCCTGAATGCATGGGATTTTTATTAATAGATTCCTTCTTTCCATTGTTACTCTTTATCCACCTCATTGTGAATCATTGCGCTTGGGGAATTCTTTTGACTTCCTCGTCTGTGTTTTGAGTGAGATGAGAATGAATTTTGGGCTGTCATGGATGTGCTGATTTGCTGGAGATCTTCAGAGTGTGATGCTCGAGGTCTACCTGAGATGGCGTGCCTGTAGTCCTGCTGACACGCATGAGAATTATACATGCTCACCCACAGCGGGATAAACCTTTGTGTCTTGAAGGACCTGGCAGCAAGGTGTGCTTAATTGAAGATCCACGATGTCATGTCACTGCCTGGGTGACTGACACGCCGCTGCCAAAAGAGAGAGTGAGATGCGCCTGTCACCTCCCCGGCAACCCCGAGACATCCTGCAGAACGTCTCAGCCACCCGTGCAGGGTGTTCCTTCCCAAGAGCTGACTGGCTCCCTTTGGTCTACACACGGAACAAAACATGTGGGAAACCTTCTCCTAACATTGGGTCCTCCCCGGCCCGAGAACCACTGACAAATCAGACGGATGATGGATGCTTGCCATGCACAGCTTTGTGCTAATTCTCTGGAATCCCCAGCAACCTGGCTTGGAAACCAAAGGCACGTGTGGGCTTGTGGGGGTCTTCCCAGAGGCATGGGGATGGCCCGGACAGATGCCAGAGGTCCCGGGCAAGATCAAAGAAGCAGGGAGCCCACGGTGCTTTCTGGGCTCTGATGGGAGCTGAGCCCAGCTCTGGTTGCCAGAGAAACGCCACAAAGCAGGTGTGTTTCTCTTCTCCAACTCCTCAAAGGGTGCAGATGGGTAAGCACCAAGCACCTCAGCTTTCCCAGTACCGTAGGATTCCTTGCAAAGAGCTGTACCCTTAAACCCCATCCAGCTCTACCATGTCTCACAGCCAGTCCAAGGCTTGCACCTGTGTGCTCAGATGAGCTGTGGAAGCAAAGCATCCCAGGAAAAGTGCCGGGCCAATGGAGGCACACGCAACCACCCAACCAGCCAATCGCAAAGGTGGTGCATTGTCTCTGATTCTTCATTTAACTGTCTAGCCTTCTGAAACCTACTGAAGCCTTCTAGAAAGCTCTCCTGAAACCTCTGGCCACTGGGGGTCATGCTTCCTTTGGAACCTCTCCTGACCACTGGTTGTTGTGATGTTGACTTTCTGTGTCAACTTGGCTCTCACGCTGTCCAGTTCTTTGGTCAAGGAGTGGCCCAGATGTTGCGGTGGAGGTGTTTTGCAGATGGTATTAGCATCACCATCAGTTGACGTCAATCACTCCACTGCACCCGGGTCCTGACCCCTGGGTGCAAAAATGTGTTCTGTGTTTCCACGCCCAGACCCTAAAGGCTGGAAAGGAGTGATACCTTGTGCTGGTTTGAATCTGTGGTGGACCCCAGAAAAGCCATGTCCTTTCATCCTCATCCAATATTGCTGGGTGGGAGCATTTTGATTGCTCCCGTGGAGCTGGGACCCACCCAATTGTGGGTGGTAACTTTTAAGTAGATGATTTCCATGGAGGTGTGTCTCTACCCGTTGACGGTGGAGTTGCGTACTGGAATCCTTTTAAAAGAGGAAACATTTTGGAGAGAGTCCTTTTTGGTAGAGCCATGAGAAAGCCAGCAGACGCCACCATGTTCACCATGTGCCCTTCCAGCTGAGAGAGAGATGTTGAACGTCATCGGCCTTCTTGAACCAAGGTATCTTTCCCTGGATGCCTTAGATTAGACATTTCTATAGACTTGTTTTTATTTGGACATTGACTCAGCCTTAGAACTGTAAACTAGCAATAATTAAATTCCCCTTTTTAAAAAGCCATTTTGTTTCCAGTATATTGCATTCTGGCAGCTAGCACGCTAAAACACCACTGGTTGTGTTTGTGTTCAGGGGCCCAGATGGAAGTCATCAGAGTTGAAGACCTGGAAAAAGGGTCTTTGGCATGGAATGAGGAAAGGACAAATTGCAAGCCCAGGCTGGATTCTTGGGGAAAGAACTGCTCAACTGATGGTCCTTGTTTCCAAGCTGAAGGGAAGGGCAGAGAGTCTGGGGCTACACCTCAGATACCAGCTCCCTAAGCTTTGTGTCTGTCTCTACACTTTCCATGTGGCCTGGTGTCTGTTTCTTAACTTTACTGTAAAATGCGGAAAATGATAGAGCTCACCTGGTCAAGCTAGAATGAGGATAAAGGAGATGATTCAAGTCAACGGCTTAGACCATGCTTGGCCCATGGAATGATGGGTTGTGGGTGGGTATCGTGGTCCAGGAGGGGGTCTGGAGGGTCAGCCTCTATGACAAGAGCAGTGACCTTGAACAAATGACAGAGTAACCTTGAACAAGGCACATTCTCAGGGAAGGAGGCTGAAGGATCAACACTGTCAAGATTGTTTTATCTTCTACATGTTGAATCCAACTGGAAAATGGAGGACACGGGAGCTGCCTTTTAACTCGACTCTCTCCAGCCACCTGGAGCACAGAGCAGGGTGGGAAAAGTGAGAGAAGTAGAGAGTATGAATACATCTGTGATGGACTCAAGAGTGCACCCCAATTTGGGCATGTCCTTGGTCGTGCCCTGCATTTTGGTGGGAGTGGACCCAACCTAAACAATATATCTTTGAGCGGTTGCTTCAGATAATGTGGGACCCTACTGAATCAGACTGGGCCTTGATTTGCATTGCTGGAGTCTTTGAAGAGCAGAGAGAAGTAAGGCAGAGAGAGAAGCCATGGAGAGAAGCCACAAGCCAGAAGTCAACAGAACATGGAAGAGAAAGAGACCAACACATGCCTTGCCATGTGCTGGAAAAGCCAAAGACCAAGGATGAACTCACATGCTAAGGGTTCTCCTCTTCCTTGCACTGAGGGGAAGAGAAGGGCTGTGAAGAGAGTGGACTTTGGCTAATACTTCTGAGAAGCCAGCCACGTAGAGTTCTCTGGGGGCTCTTCCAATGAGCTCCCACCTCCACGACACAAAGAAACTGAGGCTGGAAAACAATGAATGATGTGCCCAGAGCTCCAGCCCCAGTAAGGGTTGAGATGGCTGGGCTCCAACGAGGAGTCCTAGGAGTGTTGACTGCATGGCGGCCTCAGCAGTGGAAGATGGCACTTGGGTCTTAGAAACAACAGAAGTAGACAGGAGATGTAGTCAGCATCAGCAGGGGTGGGGAAGGTAGGATGGGGGCAAAGACTTGTTCTCACACCCTCACTCTTCCCTCCAATCCACAGAGAATTGGACGGAGACTCTTTTCTGGCATTAATTATCGGTGCTGGGTCACCAAGGAATTAATTTTCTCTTTTTCACCATGGTTTTGTCAGTCTGGCCCCCAAACATGGGCTTGAAATACATGTGCTGTGAATCATGCTTTTCTCCCCCAGAAAGAGGCTGGGAGGGTCTCCTCTGTGGAAGTCGTAAGGAGACTTGTCCATGTCTGGAGCTGGCTGTAGGGGTCCTTGGATGACTCGTTCTGGTTGGCAAAGTGGCCGAGCATTGGCCCAACACTAAGCAGGTGCCCCCAGAGGGAGGCTGGGGTCTGGGGGCAGAGGGGCCAGTGGAGGGGGACTGTGAAAGGATGGCCCTCCCCACCCAGAGGTGTGCAAAGCAAACAGAAGAGCTCGCTTTGACCTTTGTTTTGCTGCAGCAACGCAAACGTTTCCGGCAGCTTTTGTTCATTTCAGTTGTGTGCGAAATGAGCAAGCCAAAGGGTTAACTTCTGCAGCATCCGGGATTGCCATGCGCTGGGGGACAAACACCCATGTGTGCACACACACACCTGTGCACACTCACACATCTCTGTGCACACACACCCACGGTCACCCAGACCCACACGGATTCATCCAACAGCAGAGGGATAAACAGCTCCCCGTGAATGAGCGCTTACCGCAAGCCTGAACGATACCGACTAAGGCTTGTCTCGGGAGGTCGTTTTCCGCATATTTGGGATTTGGGCATTGATTTTATTACACACGATGGACACCCGTTTCAGTACGACGATTTAATTTTTCTGGCCACATACTTTCGGATCAGGCTGTTGCCAGACTGTGCGATTTGGTGATTCGTGAGAACGGCCGCAGCTTTGAGCCTTTCTGGGGTGCCAACTGCCATTAACGTCCCATCCACGGACAAGGGTGCCGGACTCAGACGTGGCTTTCCCAGTACCCCCAAATCCTCTTGGGGTTCTTTCTGGAATGAGAAGCTGGACCTTCCTGCCCTGTGCTCCCCCCACATGGGACCCAGAAGGCTCCAGAGCCACGGCTCCAGTGCCCTCATCTCCACCAGCTTACTGCGTCCCTCATGGATCACATGAGACCTCTCTGAGCCCCTCCCCACATCACCCTGACATTCCTGAGACACCAAGGCTGGTCCTGACAACCACTGAGACCTCAGCGGTGTGAAATGAAATGCTCTCAATCTCGGGTGGGACGGCAGGGGTGGAAAGCGAGCGGACACGGGGTCAGCCACTCGGGCGGATAACCATTCCCTGGAGCCCCAGCTGAGGCGAGGCGGTCACCCCCGCGTGTTGGCGCACATTGACAGAATTGGGCGTTCGGTACTTTTCTGGGCCCTGCCCTCTTTCTCTGGCTGAGCGTAATCTGTGCCATTTCCTGGAATAAACCTTAACTTTGAGCACAGCAGCTTGTGGTGAGCTCTGGGAGTCGTAGCGAGTTGTTAAACCTGAACGTGGCTTGGGGGACACCCGCACACTTGCAGAAGGGAGGGCAGTGACTTTGGACATGGCCTCCTCCTTCCTAAGCCGTTAACTCTTGGGACAGTTAAAACGATGCCAAGGAAGGCATGCCCGGGGGGCGGTGTGGAATGGCAGATGGGAGGGCAGCTGCAGGTGCCAAGGAACCAGTGGCAGGCGTGGGGGTTTGCATCAAAGAGGAGGAGAGATGTGCAGGCTCCAAGTTGGGTGTGGCGTTAGAAGGAAAAGCTTTGGGATGGACAGCTGGGGGGGGAACCCAGAGGAGAGGCTGATATAGGGGGCAGCAAGACAATTCAGGAACCCTTGAGTGGGAGCCCCGAGACCTCCAAAGTGAGATGCTTCGGAGAGAAAACTGGTCAGAAAGAAAGTGTGGGCTGAGACGAAGCTTTGGGGGTGTGGGGATATACAGCCTTGGGTGATGTCACTTTGGGGTGGCCTGGTCTCTGTGCCCTGAGAGTCATTGGTCCAGAGTTTGGAGAGAGAAGGAGAAAGTGGCAAAACAAGTGGGAGAGGCCCCAAGAGAATGGGGTGTCACGGAGACCAGCACCCCAGGATCCGAGCTGGGTCAGGAGACAGGGAGGTCCTGGGGGACCCCACTGAGGGCCCTTTCAGAGCTTGGGGCAAGCAGGACGCAGACTGGACGCTGGGCAGCAACCAGAGGAGAAACTTCAGGAACTTCCCTTTTCTCCTTTCTTCGCTGGGAACTTTTGGGGTTCCTTCTAAGGGCGCTTGGCTCCTACAGGCAGGTCATGTTGAGCTCGCACAGTTGGGTTGGGTAGTGGGCAGAGGGAAGTGGTGAGAAGGAAGACAGCACTGAGATACTCAACCCACGATCCGAAATGGATTTTATTACTTGCAGCACGTGGTTTCCAAGGCCTTGGAGAGTGGCTGTCGCTTTAGAAACTCTAAGTGGGCTCTGCAGGGGTGCTTTCTTATGATTCTTATTTTTTATTGTCTTGCCCCTCAGGTACACAGAAAAATGTTATGCTATGCATGAATTGGGTCCAAAATAAATACCGTCAATATCCAGATGAATGAAGGAAGAAATCTGTTACGGCACTTGGCCTGGAGGGAAAAGATTTTGAAAAGGGGGAAGTTGGTAACTGTTCAACGTGAAAGGAATCCAGAGAAAGGGAGAAGAAGGGAATGGGGCAGAGGATGGAGGGAGGACAGAAGTAGGGAAAGGAGGGACTCACCATCAAGGAAACCAGGTACATTTTCTTTCTTTTTGGTATTTTTTTTTTTTCTGAACAGAAGGTAACAACAGAAATAAAATGGATCTTAATTTTTTTTTTTTTTTTTAATTTCCTAACTCCACGAGAAAGTACTTTTAATCCTTCAGGAGATACTTTCTACCCAAATCTGCCACGGTTTTTAGCGTTTTTCCCCTAAGGTTGTTGCATTAGAGAATTAGTCATTGCGTGACGGGAGGAGCAGAGGTTTCCTGCAGTATATCCTGTTTTATATCCCATTTATCATAGACACATGCGTGTTACATAAACTATGTGTGGGTAGATGATATATAGAAGCTGTTTCTGTCTGCTCTTCACCAACTGGAAGGAGGAGGAAGAGGAGAAGAAAAAGAAAAAGGAGGACGAGAGAAGCCAGACCCCATCTTACCTCTGCGTCGTCATAATTAGGACATGATGCCTTTTCATACCAAGAAAATATCAAAATATGTTTCTCCTTCCCCAGAGACACTCTCCAGTACAGTTGTGAGAGATTCCAGCCAAACCCAAGCCAGATGTCTGTGCACAGCCTTCTCTCCGCACCTGCCCCCACCCGGCACCCCCCACGGTCCCCCCCCACCCCCCACCCCAGCTTTAATGAGCTCAGCTCCACGAGGCCACTGCCCCACATTTCCATAGTTTCCTGCCCAGGGGAACCCCTCTGCCCCCCTCCTCCACCCCGCCACCCACTGCCCACACCCCTCCCGGCTGGGAACTTGCTGCTGCAGCAGAATCGAGGCTCAAGGGTCAGCTTAGTGTCTCCGAGGTGTGATAATAATGGGATGACCCCTGCATTCCACGGGTGGTGGCTCACCCCTTCCCGGAGGCTGTCCCAGCTGGAACTGGGGGGCGCACACCTGGCTTAACAGTTCTCCCCCCCCCCCAAAACCCGTCTCCTGCCAGCAGAACAGGGCTCCCTCTGCCTCTAATTGGGGACAGCGCCTGCATATTGGAGGTGGACGGTGTCCGTTTTGATTTCTGTTTTGCTTCCAGCCCAGGACCTGACCCTCTTTCAGAATGCTGATTTATGGAATTTGGAGGCGCTCTGCCCCAGATACGATTTTCTCTGACATGAAGGATGCATTTAGTACCAAATACATTTCGTAAGCATGCTTAATAAGATCCATGCTTTTAAGAGAAATTAACACTTCGTTTCCAGCGTGCCAAAAGCCCGGGTCGGAATTCAGCAAATACTCCGCCAGTTTCCAGTAAAATCACAAGACTGAGAGCTGGGCTGGCGGCACTCACGTGGCACCTCTGGCCGCAAACACTTTCACTTTTGGGGCACCAATGCAATGGTGTATTTTTAAGAGGATGACACTGGGGAGGTGACAGAGGTCCCTGCTGCCTGAGTGGGGTCCCTGACCCCACGTGGGACATTCAGGATAACACTAGGAAAGCACCAGGCAGGTGGAGTTCCAAATGTCAGAGAAAGGGGAATGATTTGGCCACCAAAACATGGCAGTTGTCAGGGGTCTGTTGGCTTTGAAAAACCCTGGCTGCACCTGCATTAGCTAAAGTGTTTTCTTCATGAACTCGGGCACCAACAAATGCAGATGGCGGAAAGGAGGGCATTGCAAAAGTGGACGGAAATCTGCTCTGACTAAGCAATGAAGCTGAAGAAAGGATGGTGATGATTCTTACCCGCCCCACCCCCAGCAGAGGGTGAAGGAGTCTGGGATGCTACAGCAACTCAGACCTGTGACCTGAGTCTGTGCTGGGTGCTGGGTGCTGAGTGCTAGGTGTTGGGTGAAGAGTACTGGGTGCTGGATGCTGGACATTGGATGCTGGATTCAGGGTGCTGGGTGCTAGGTGCTAGGTGCAAAGTGTTGGATGATGTACGCTGGTGCTGGGTGCTGGATGTTTGGTACAAGAGATATTGGGTTCAGAATGCTGGGTGTGGGATGTACATAGTGGGTGCAAAATGCTGGATGCTGGACACTGGATGCTGGATACTGGGTACTGGGTGCTGAGTGCTAGGTGCTAGGTGCTGGGTGATAGAGGCTGGTGCTGCATGCTGGATTCTGGGTAAAGGATACTGGACACTATGTGCTGGATGCTAGGTGCTGGCAGTTAGTGCTGGGTGCTGGGTGCTGGAAGCTGGATGTTGGAGCCTGGGTGCTAGATACAGGAGCTGGCTGCTGGCTGTACATCAGAAGAAGCTAGGAGTTCAGGAGTGTGAACACGGTCATTATCACATAAGAGTATTTTTATGCATTTTTACCTATTTATTATGATTTTGTCTATCTCCACTCATTCAAAGATGTGAAATGCTATCAGACCTTTTTTCTGCATTGGCAGAAAGATTATCATTTGCAAAAATGCCGAGGATGTATGCATGACACAGATAAATAGAAACACAAGGTCAGACCTAAGAAAACCAACATCTTTGGTGTTTATTGATGGGCAAAAGTTCTTCAATCTAAATCACAAAGGCAGAGATGAAAATTCAGCACAGATGCAAACTTTGAAGACTTTTCATTTATGTCATGAAATCGGCCAAAAGCCTTATAAGCATGAATATTATGCTTGAAATTGGCCAAAAGCCTTATAAGCATGAATATTATGTAACTCTTGCATGCTCTGTCTTTTCCTTACTATTAGACCTACCGGGATTTGAAAACTCCCTTGACCTATCCTCAGTGGATGCTGCTGGAGTTGGGAAGCAGCAGGAGGGAACGGGTGTGTCCGCTGTCCACTTTCACCATTGGGCATTTCCTGCTCTTTTTCCATTTGGTTTCTCAAGGCAATGAAAAGAGAATTCCACGCTTTTGAAAACTCCCCCTGACAAAAAGAAACAAATCCTCAGCAAAAATTAAAGTGAAAGCAATCTACCTCTCTCCTCTCATTCCTCAAAAATAACGACAAGTGGGTAATGACGAGACATTGGCAGGATCTTTTTTTATTTTACTGGAATGGCTGAAGGCTCTAGGGATATTGGGGTGGGGTGGGTTTATGTGGCATGCAAAAGAACAGGGCTTTGGAGGGCACACAGGGTAGACTGCAGGGCATGGGATTAGGCTACCCATGGGAACTTGCTAAGATCTGAACCCCAGTCCTGGAGCCCATCTGTAAAGTGGACCCCTGAAGCTGTTACTGGCTCAGGGGAAACACTGAAGGATGTGTCCCATATTCAGTAAGGCTGAGTGTTTATAAGCAAAGACAATTGGACTGGATGCAGCAACCAGGGGAGGGGACAGTAGACACGGGTTACCATGTGAAGAGAATTGCCAGCAGAGTCCTCAGAATGCAACAGACCTCAGAGAAAGCATGGCTTCCAGGTACCTTGATTTGGGGCCTCTATCTTCCAAACAGCAAGCCAGTAAATTCTGTTTTCCCAGCCAAGCCATTCTACAGTATTTGTCAGAGCTTCCCAGCAAAGCATGCCAGTGGAGTATGACCTACTTCCTTCCTAAGGGGTTGAGTTTGATATTTTTAACATGCCTTGGAGATGCACTTCATTTTTAGATGTAGTCTTCTGGGTTGCATTTTGTCCCTGCCAAAGACACGATCATGTCTTCATTTCCTGTACCCGTGAATGACTTTATTTGCAAATGGGGTCATTAGAGATGGAATTACGTGAGAATGAGGCCCCACTGGAGTATGGCAGACTGTTAATTGGATGTGACCCGTAGTCTTTACAAAAAAAAGAGAAATTTGAACATAGGTACCGTTAGGCACCAAGGGAAGGTGGCTGTGCTGATGTGAAGTTGGTATGCGCCCCAGAAAAGTCATATTTTAACCCTGATCCAATTTTGTGAGAGCAGACCTATTGTTTAGGCTGGAAACTTTTGATTAGATTGTTTCCATGGAGACATAAACCACAAAATTGTGGGTATGACCTTTTGTGTTAGATGCCCATTCAATGTGGTTCTTGTTTAGTTTACGGGAGCCCTTTGAAAGGGGAGGCATTTTGGAGAAAGCTCAGATGCAGATTCAGACACAAACGTTTGGAAATGCAGAAGCCCCAGGAGACACCAGGAGCTGAGAGAACCAAAAGAAGCTATACAGGTGCTTCAGATCTGACAGAGATGCAGACATCTGGAGATGCTTGGAGTGCCGACAGAGAAAGCAGATGCCTAGACACGGACATTTGGAGATGCAGAGCCCAGCAAACATTGCAATGCACCTTCCCACGAGATGCTGAGCAAGCCAGAACCCAGAGTTGTGTCCCGGAGGAGATAAATGAAGGCCCACAGATGCTTAGAGAGGAAACCACTGGAGTGAGGAGCTGGAAGCAATGGAACCAGGAACAAGGACCAGCAGACGCCAGCTGTGTGCCTTCCCATGTGACAGAATCAGCCTTTCTCAAGTCAAGGTATCTTTATCTGGATGTTAGTTTGGACATTTTCATGGCCTTACAACTATAAACCCGTAACTTAAAAATTCCCCTTTTTAAAAGCCATTGCATTTCTGGAATGTTGCATTCCAGCAGCATTTAGCGAACCAAAGCAACAGCCTTGTGGCAGCAGAGTTGGTGTGCTGGAGCTGCAAGCCAAGGACTGCTAAGGATGGTCAGCAAACAGGAAGAAGCTGGAACAAGCAAAAGAGAACTTTCCCCAAGAACCTTGATTTTCAGACTTCCTTCTCACGAACTGCATAAAAATCCCTAGTTTGTGGCACTTTGTTTTGGCAACACAAGGAGATGCATGCATATGCCTCAGGGTTTTCAGGCAAACACCTTGGAAATGAATACATAAAAAAAGTGGTCTTTATGGTGTTTTTGTTTTTTGATCCTTTTTTTATTAACAAAAACACTTTGAACAGTCTTACTCAAGATTGTGGGCATTTTTATTGCAAGTTTTCATCTGACATGTGCTGTTAGGAAAGCTGTGTCGTTTTAGCTGGGAATCCTGTGAGTTCATGTGTCTACCCTTCCATGTGGTGGTTTTTGAGATGGACACATCACCTTGGCTTCCTATATAGGCATTTTCCCACTTGGGCATGTGAGAAGTCTGGTGGGATTTTCCCACCAGGGGCAGGGGTGAGAATGTCAGGTAATATTTTCCCACCTCAGGCAGGAGTGAGAATGTCAGGTGAGATTTTCCCACCTGGGGCAGGGGTGAGACCATCAGGTGGGATTTTCCCTCTTGGGACAGGGGTGAGGGCATCAGGTGTGATCTTTCCTCTTGATTTCCCTCCTCTGAGCCCCCAACTCTTCCTGAAGTATAAGAGCACCTGGGTCCAAGAAGGCACAGCTGTCCTGGGGCTAGGGACAGGGATTCTGGAGGTTTGCACCATGAGCTAGTGGGACTTGTGATTGTATCATTCAGCAGCCACAGAGTTGTGGAAAGTCCACTCTACTTAGGAGAGTCTACACCTCCAAGGAAAATCCACTCCACCAAGGAAAGTCCACTCCACCAAGGAGAGTCCACTCCACCAAGGAAAGTCCACTCTACTAAGGAGAATCCATTCCAGGTGGAGTGGACTTTCCTTGGAAGTGTGGACTCTCCTTAGTAGAGTGGACTTTTCACAATTGTAGTAGAGAGACACCAGGAGGTTGATGGATAAAGCTGCATCCAAGGAGGTACTCACCAGTCTTACATGAGGGAGGGTCTGAGACTTCTGAGGATTCAAGAACTCTGCACTTTGCTGGATGAGAATAATGCTTAGGAGACCACTGCAGGATGAGTTTGCCCCAAATACTCTCGTACATTTTGTGCATGAGCCCACACACTCCCTCAGGCTCACCCCTTCTCAGTGAGCTGGTTACCTTGCACAGATGTCCTCTGGTGATATGGATATCTCTTAGATATGTGGTCATCCTTTGGTTACATGGGCATCTCCCGAGGAAATGGACATCCCCTGGGGCATGGACTTTCCTTGGTGACATGGATATCTCTTGCTGCTGTGGACGTTCATTGGAGGCATGGATGTCCCTGAGTGGTGTGACTTTCCCTGGTACTTATGGGCATCTCTCAGTGGTGAGGACATCCTCGGTGACATGATGTCCCTTAGTTGCATGGATGTCCCTTGGAGGCCTGGATCACCCTTGGTGGAGTGGACTCTCATTGGTGGAGTGGACTTTCCTTAGTAGAGTGGATTTTCCTTGGTGGAGTGGACTTTCCTATGTGGAGTGGACTCTCCTTGGTGGAGTGGACTTTCCTTAGTAGAGTGGATTTTCCTTGGTGGAGTGGACTCTCCTATGTGGAGTGGACTCTCCCTGGAGGTGTGGACTCTCCTTGGAGGAGTGGACTTTCCTTGGCGGAGTGGATTCTCCTTGGTGGAGTGGACACTACTCGGTGGTGCGGACTTTCCTTGGCAGAGTGGACTCTCCTTAGTAGAGCAGATTTTCCTTGGTGGAGTGGACTCTCCTTGGCAGAGTGGACTTTCCTTGGTGGAGTGGACTCTCCCTGGAGGTGTGGACTCTCCTTGGAGATGTGGACTCTCCTTAGTAGAGTGGACTCTCCTTGGTGGAGTGGACTTTCCTTGGTGGTGTGAACATCCCTTGAAGGCATCTCCTTATCCTCCCCCACACTGGCCCATGGCACCCCTATGACCTGTCCATACAAGCTTGCTCACTGGGGGGTTGGCAGTCAGTGAATGACATACCAGTTCCAGATCCTTCCATTTGTACAACTTGTATTTGGAGAAACGGAGGGTCCTAATTAGCCCCAGCTGTGAGGTTAAAGTTTACAACAACCCGCGATGGTTTTCATTTAAGCTCATTGCTGGTTTACACTTTGCTGGTGTTGCTGCAATTAGGGCAAATTATTTTGTGAACACCAAACCCGTGCAGGGCAGGCTGAGAGGATTAAAGGACTCTGGGCACATTTGGGGGTCAACTGGAGAGGCCTAGCTTGGTCACCTGGAGAGGGTTGGGGATTCCACACTGGACGGGGCATTTTATGCTCCATGTGTGGGACGGGTGCAGTGGACACACTTGGGTAGGGTTCAGTGACCTCAGAGACAAACCCGGCCAGCCAGACCCTTAGAAGCTTCCAGGTCATGTCCAGACAAGGGAGAAAATTCATCACGGAGGAATGTCCACATGTGAGTGAACATGGAAAAACTTACCTGAAAGTAGCAGGTTCTCATTCTTTGAGGGTTTGTCACTCCATATCAGGACCCCAATGAGCCACTCAATAAACAGAAGCTTTGATGACCCTCGAAGAGCTCATGCTCAATGAAAGGAGTCGGAAGAGGTCACATGTTCTGATTCCATGTCTATGAAACATCAGGAAAAGGTAAATACACAGAGACAGGAAATAGGGAAGAGATTTCCAGGGGCCAGGGGAGGGAAGCCACTGCTTAATGGGTTTGGGGTTTCTGTTTGGGGGGATGGAAAAGTGGGAAATAATTAATGCCACGGAACTGTACACTTAGAAATGGCTAAAACGGTGAAGGTTACCATATATGCATCCACAGTAAATATTTTAAAAGTGCAGACTTTGAGGAAAAGTTTAAAACTGCACTCTGAGAGTGTACTTATAAAGAAACTCCTAAAATCCAATGACAGTTCAAATAAAAATTTTTTTCTTATATTGATGATGAGATTTTTTGGTTTTTTTTCTCTCTCTCTCTTTCTATTGTTGCCAACATTCACTTGGAAAAAAACTACTGAAAAGCAGAGGCTGTGTGTAAATCAGCCTCTGTGGGGTTACGTGTGTGTAAAACCAACCAGTTGGCAGGAATCTGGACAGCATTTCATTTGGAGGAGAAATAGTCACATGATCTTCCCTGTTCCAGTGTTTTTCCTTTCTGAGACTCGTTTTCCCAGGTCTGGGCATCAGGACTGTGTGACCTGAACAAATTGAGGCTCATGCAGGCGTTTCCCCCACCCAGAGGCGAGTCCAGCCCTCTCCTACCTCTACCTCAAGGGAGAAGCCAGAATTCTCAAGCCCAGAAGCTTCTCCCAGGGAGAAGCTGGGGGATGGCCTGAGGGCACCTGAACCTCCCCAGGCTCTCTTCGTGGCCCTCAATCCTCAGCCATCTCCTGGCCACTCCTCCTCCCACTACTTCCCAGCATCCTCAGGCCAGGTAATTCACCCCTCTGTCCTTGGACAAAATGCCTCCTGTCACCTCTTGAAATGACAAAAGCAAAGAGCCTTTTGCAAGGGAACATTGAAAATAGCACTATGGTGCCGTCTTTTTAAAATCTGCATCTGAAAGGGCCTTTGGGTGCATCTGGGAGACGGGATTCCTATTTCTTTCCCAGGCCCGGAGAGGCAGAGGAGGGGACAGGAAAAAGGGTTTGTCCTGGAAACAAGGGCAATTTGGGGGACCTCCATCAGAAATTACCACAGATTACTGGCTTAAAGCAAAGGGAGCTTATTCTCTCCCAGTTCTGCAGGTTAGAGGTCCAAAATCCAAGATGTGGGCAGGGCTGTGCTCCCTCCAAGGCTCCAGGGGCTCCTCCCTGCCTCTTCCAGGTGTGGACAGGGCTGTGCTCCTTCCCAGGCTCCAGGGGCTCCTCCCTGCCTCCTCCAGTTGTGGGCAGGGCCGCGCTCCTTCTGAAGCTCCAGGGACTCCTCTCTACCTCCTGCAGGGGTGAGCAAGACCGTGCTCCCTCCAAGGCTCCAGGGGCTCCTCCCTGCCTCCTGCAGGGGTGTGCTCCCTCCAAGGCTCCAGGCGCTTTTCCCAGACTCCTCCAGCTCCCTGGGACCCCCAGGTGTCCCTTGGCTTGTGTCTGTGTCCCTCCACCTCAGCCTCCATCTTCACACTCTCTGCTCTGTGTCTGTGTCCCAACCTCCCTCTCCTATCTCTTCTAGGATCCCCAGCCATTGCACTTATGCCTCCCCCCCAACCCCCGCCAAGCAATCCCAGAAGACCTCATCTCAGGATGCTTCACTTCGTTACATCTGCAAAGACCCTTTTTCTCAATGAGCCCCCCTCCCCAGGCTCTGGGGCCTTGGGCGTGGCCCACCTTTTTTGGAGACCACCACTCAGCTCACGGCACCCAATACGGGCTGTCCGCACAGGGGCGCGTCCGTGATCCTTCTGTGCCGCCAGCCAGAGACGGGACCCTTGGAACCACTTTCGTGGCCCGGGTGCGCGAGGACGTTGGATTTTCGAGGCGGTGTTAAGAAGCGAGCGCGTCACCTTGGAGTCTGCGTCCTCAAGCCTTCAGTGTGCGAGCGAGGGAGCGTGCTGTCTTGGCGGGGCAAGGCTCCACGCCACCTTGCGAGCTTCCCTGCGGTTGGGAGAGGGGCTCCAGGGACCGCCCCCTCGAAGGAATCCGCACCCACAAGACTCATTTGGAGGAACGGGGAGGGGCCCGAGGGCAGAGGGGGTGGCCCGGTGGGTGCCATGTCATGGCCACGTCTGGAACCTTCCGGGTCTCCTGGGGCTCCTGAGACGTGATCGGGTCATGGGGGCTGCAGGAAGGGGAGGCTTTGGCTCCAATGATGCCTGCTTCTTTATTTGGTGGGTAATGCTGCATGGTTTACCTTACCAGCACCTTTTCAGAAAGAAGAAGTTGCTTCCTTTCCCCCAAAAAATCTAAACTGTGCAGCTTCTCTTCCTCCTTCCTTCCCTCTCCGACTTTCCCTCTTCCTCGTCTGTTTTCCCCTTCTTTCTCCCTCCTGCCCTCCCTTGTTTGCAGCCTCTCTCTCTCTCTCTCTCTTACACACACACACACACATGCACACAAACACACCCTTACTCTCATATTTTGGAGCATCTCATTTGCCTCCAGGTAAAAGGCGGGTCTTATCAGATCCAGGGTTCTCCATCATCCATGGATGGACTGGATGCCTTTGGCATGCTGAAGCTGGGGCAGGGGCAGGCAGGGCGGGGCTCTGAGGAGCTCGAGTGTAGCTTGTTCAGGGTCTGGGGTTGGCTTTGCACGGCCCACTGGAGCTCTCTGTCCGAGGGTCCCTCAGGCTCCCTGAACCTCTTCTGCCCATCGGTGACCACCACCCCAACCGGCCAGCAGGCTGCGTGTCACCTGGATGAGACATTACTTTCCAATGTCACTCTGTCACCCACCAGCGGATCGGGTCAGACGTGGGCTCCACTGGGGTCTTATCTGCTGGGACCCAGGGCTGGCTGTACTGCTTTCCTGACCCTCCACTGCAAGCTCTGGATAGAGCTGGGCCAAGCCCTTGACAGGGGGCCTGGGGTGTGATGAGGCAGCCGTGAGGGTCGGAGAGGGCCCTTTACGGGACCGTCGGCTCCCACCTCCCTCGTAACCAAGCCTTATCACTGGCGACCACCACTGAAGCTTTGGTTTTCATCTCAGCAAACTTCTCCTGGGCCTTTTTGTGCATGCAGTGTAACCGAAGCTGGATTTCTATCTTAAATCTCTCTGATTTAGGAAAAGCCTCATTTAATGCTATCACCTTAAGTGACGAAAGGAAACAGCTTCCTTGTAGGAAGTTCAAAGTTCTCCCCCTAATCAAAAAAAAAAAATGTTCACCTAGAACCTCAAACGAGACCTTATTTGGAGAAAGGGTCTTTACCAATGTAATGAGAAGAGGAGGGGAAGGCACAGGAGAGGCCTTTTCAGCTGGAGGAAGTAGCAAGGAGCCACCCCTCAGTCCCAGCAGATAAGACCCCAGTGGAGCCCACCTCTGAGAGCTGACACCTGGATTTGGGATTTTCAGCCTCCAAGAGTGCAAGTGAATGAATTGTCTATTGTTTTAAGCCACCGAGGTCCTGGGAACTTGTTGCAAAAGTCACAGGAAACTTATAGAGACCCATAGCCATGCTCCCTTTAGCACTGAAACATAATTCTTCGAAAATGAGAGAATCACAGATAGTTCAGTCCACAAACCCAAGACAAGGAAGGACGATTTTACTAAACAATCATGTGCTTTAGGAAAAAGTCGTCTCGCTCTGCGGGGCCACATCTCTGCGTGTCTCTGTCCCTTTCTGATGCACCGCTTCAGGAGTTTGGAGATGCCCCTTGCTGGACGGCGAGTGTCCATGGTCCCTCCAGGTGCCCGCCTCCCAAAACAGATGGACGGACAAGCGGGGTGGGTGGTGTACAGTACACGGTGAAGCCTCAGATGTTCAGCCTCTGGGAGCTGTGGGGAGAGAAACCCCGAGGTCCGAATCCTAGAGGGGAGGACACGCTAAACCCTTCCCTGGAGCCAACACCAGCTGGACATTCGGTTCAGATGAGGAGAAAGAAGGAGGGAGGGGGAAGAAAGTGCTTCTGTGCGCACACCAATGTGTCTTTTCCCCTGATGGGAATCAAAATATACAGTTATCAGGTGGGCCATGGTGGCTCAGTGGCAGAGTCCTCACCTGTCATGCCAGAGACTTGGGTTCGATCTCAGTGCCTGCCCATGCAAAAAAATAATTATATATATATACATACACATGCACAGTTATCCAAATTAACTATGTCATTGAATTCTTCTCCGGAGCATCTTTCCACATGACGACATATGGATTTGCCGCATCCTTTTTGACGGCTATATACTATTCCACGACACAGACCTCACGTTCACGGAGTCCTCTAATGATAGGTGGGAAAGTGGTTCCCACTTTTCATTTCCCATTTTCAGCCAACAGACAACTTTCTCAACTGCAAATATGGAGCTATAGAAACAAGGCAGAGAGTTTGTTGGATGAAACGGTCCACGTGATTCAACATTTGCCAATTGCCCTTGGGGAGGCAGTGCCCGCCTGTGCTCACATAAACGTGTGAGAAGCCCCATCCCCAGACCCGGCCAGCCCAGCTGTGGCCACCCCGTGTGGTCCCTGCCGATCTCACAAGCAAAAAGCGGGTTTGGGTTTGGGTGCTGTTTTCTAAATTGCAGTTTCCCGTTTCGAGTGTGACTGAACTTCTTTGTCATAACTTTATTAGAAATTTGTATTTTCTTTCTCCCCCCCCCTTGGGATTGTCTGCTCCCCTCTTTTGTCACTTATTTGGACCATTTTTGCTTTCACCCTTAAAATGTAAGGACACTTTGTACATTGAAATATGAGCACTTTGTACATTGAAATATGAGCACTTTGTTAGCACATGGCTTCCAAATCATCTTCCCAGATTCCCGGGTAAATTCCATTGTCCTTGTAGAGGGTCTTGTTATACAGAAGTATTAAATTTTTATGTGGCTAAATTTATCAATATTTTCTCTTCCAGCTTCAGGCTTTTGTGCTGTCTTTGGAAAAGCTTTTCTCACACCAAGATTACAATAACACAAAAAAAAGTACATTGCTTTGTTTCTTATTTTCCGGGCACTTCCATGGTCTTTATCTTTTATATTTAATTCTTTTTTTCATCTGGAATTATTTTGTGTAAGAACTGAGAGAAGGACTCAGCCTTTTTTTTCCTCTTAAATTTCAAGCCACAACCATTTATTGAATCATGCGTATTCCTCTACAGATTTAAAATATTAACTTTATCATGAAGTTGTGAACTTCTCCTACATGTTTGGGACCATTTCTTTGTTCTTTTGGCATCTGTTTTTGTACCCATACTGAGAGTGCTTTATTCGCACAGCAAGGTACCCTTATATTATGTCTTAATATTTGACAGGGCTTCTCATTTACTTGTCTTCTTTTGTCAGGAGTTTCCGTACTATACTGTCAGGAGTATTTTTTCAGAAAACAAATTTTTTATCTCAAAAATAATTTTAATTGAGGTCTCATTGGATTTATAAATCAATTCAGGGAAAACAGAAACTGCCGCTTTATCCAAGAATAAGGCATGTCTTTCCATTTAATTGCATCTTGCTCTCTCTAAGTGGGAACTCTCTGTCTAGATGTACAGAATAGATTCTTAGCGTCGGGAGGGGGAGAATGGAAAAATCCCGCTTCCATTGCCCCTGTCACCCCACGCTGAGAACCCCTGCTTCACACAACACCGAGAAACCAGAACACATCACGCGATCTCCTCTGCTTTGTTCCAGGCACCCGGCCTCTGAATATAGGAATCTAAGGTTTCCTGAGAGGCATTTGGGAATCTGTTCTCTGGAGCCTCCTTAAAAGTTCACCTGTGGCAACCACGTGAATGAACCAGCTAGGTCTCCCAACCCTAAAATCATGTACAAGTGCAAAGTGACCCAAAGAATCTACAGGCCTGGCAGGAGTTCTTTTAGGATTGTGCTAAAATAAACATCACAAACAGTGACAGAACCTCCTCAAGCCACACCCGGGTTTCAAGCTCTGTGTTCAAATTGCTACAACACTCTCAAACTTCAACAAGTGTTGAAATGTAGGAAAATTATAGCCTCACAAAACATCCACATCCGCATCTTTCTTTTGGAAACTGGAAGAAGCTATTTGTTTGAAATATTAACTTTATCATGAAATTGTGAACTTCTCCTACATGGGTGGGACTATTTCCTTGTTCTTTTGGCATCTGTTTTTGTACCCATACTTTTGTTGCTTGTTACTTAGTACTGGAATTATTTTGGTGTAGGAACTGAGGGAAGGACTTAGCCTTTTTTTTTTTCTCTTAAATTTTCAAGCCACAACCATTTATTGAATCACCCATATTCCTCTACAGATTTGAAATATTAACTTTATTTCAAATAAATAAAGCCATTTGTTGCTAGTTAGTTAGTACTGATTTTGCATGAAGTGAAGTGTGTTGAGAACATTTCCCGGGCATAAGCTGTTCCTCCGTAAGTATGAAAAACGAATACACCTGCAAACACTGTGTACTGCCAATAATGATTTAATTGCACCTGTTTCTTTAAAAACAAACACATTGGATCAAACCCATGCAAGTTATGTAAAAATAAACACCTGGGAAAGAGTTTTATTTGATGGTTGTATATACAGCTCATGTTTTATAATCCACGAAAGATGAATCAATGGAAAAATACGTATTTCATATAAAATATACAGAATATATTTATATATATAATGCATAGGAATATCTTCATATTTATATGTAAATATGTACATTTCCACCCGTAACCTTACTACATCATTTGTGCACTCTTCTTAAAAGGAGTCCCTTTCTTCCCCTAAATTTCCAGCCATGACCATTTATTGAACCTCCCATCTTTCATCTGCAGATTGGAAATATTAATTTTATCCCATAGCCATCACTGAATTCCCTCTCCATATTGGGTCACTCTGCAGTGAGTGGAAGGTTGAAACAAATAGACTAAAGTAGATGAGGTGCTTGCAACCTCTCTGGTTCCAGGCAGCCGCACCCTGTTACCAAGTATCTAGTCTCCCAGGTGACTGATACTGTAAACCCCGTGGAAACAAAATAAGGAAACCTGGTTACCACTGACTCTAAATTGGATGTGAATTGGTCAAAGCACAAGGGGGCCCTGGGGTTCCCCAAACCCCGTCTCACTCAGTCTGGGCCGCCCACCCGCTCATCACAGCCCCTGCTCCCCGTACCCACCGCTGGACTGCCACTAAGGACCTGATTATCTATAAATTTATGGGAATCCGCAACAACCGGCCTTCCCCTTCTGATAATGTTTTCTGACAGATATCAGGAGACGCGGCTGATGTACGAGGCATTATGTCGGGAAGCCTTGGCTCGGTCCATCCGAGACCTTTGGCTAGAGAGGCGCAGGCAGGGAAAGTAGTTTCCATGGCAACGTGCCCCACAGCTGTAGAGAGGGTAGGAAAAATAGTTTTATGATTATTTCAATGAAGTTTTTACCTTTTGTTTTTCGTGCACGATGGCGTGGGTTTTTCATAGGCTCACCTCTTGTGGATTATAAAACACACACACACACACACACACACACACGGGCACACAAACACAACTGCCAGCTGGAAAGCTTCACGCTTTGAGGTGGGAACCAAGCTCGGGGAAAGGAGGGTTGTGTTTGCTTGCATGGAGGGTGCAAAGAAGGGGTTGCCACATGAAGGGGCGGGTCTGGATATTGTCCACCAGCCCTTGACCTTCATTCTCCCACTGCCCCCCGACATCCGGGCTGGAGGGAAGGGTCTGTGTGATTGCCTGGAGGTTTTTTTACCCATCCCCTCCTCGGCCCTCCTTCCTCTCCCCAGCTTTCCACAATGCCACAGAAATAGGACAAAGGCTTGTCCAGTCCATGTCAAAGAGCCGTGGAGACCCGCGTTCGATCACTCACTGCCTCTCTCTTTCCTGAAGAGTTTGCTCACAGGGGAGGGGGGGGAAAGAAAACCCTGCCTGACACGAATGTGGAATTCATTAGCAGATGCAGCTCACCTGTGACAAGTGATGGCTGTGACAGGTAATTTTGAGCCTTGATTTTTTTTTCTCCCAACCCCTCTGACTTGCGCCCTGGCTGTGCTCCAGCATTTGTACCAGACTGGAGATATTTTGAAAATGATCACTCAGGAGTTTGCAAGCCCCTCTGAAAGCTGCCATGTGCTATTGGAGGCAGAAGCTGGCTTGGCAGGGAGACAGGACCCAAGCTCCAAACTCGCATCCAACCTCAGATGCACGTGACTCGGGGGCTGGCAGGGGGCACTGGGGTCGTGCCCTCCAACACAGCACCTGTGGGCTGACCTATCTCCCACCCCGGGAATAGTGTGCCCCCAACCCCATCCCTCCCCCATATGCCTCCTTAAAACACTGGATACTCTTTATTTGCAGATTATTTAAGTAGCTCTCCTCAGCTGGGGAAAAGGAGGAGTGGAGACAATGCCTGAAGCTGTGAGCCCTGATGAGGAAATGAATTCGGACAGATTTGGGGGAAGTATTTTGGCAATATCCATCAAGGCTCTTAAAAACAAAGTTTTTGGTTTTTATATAGCAATTTCATTTCTAAACCCTGCCCTCAAGAAACATCTAAAGTAGAGAAGACAGAATCTGGGAAAAGACTCATTTGGACATTTAGACTTTGTTAACTTATGTCTTTGCAACTTGGGAAAGGAAAAGAGCAGATTATTCAACAAATGTTGCCGTTTGGTTGTCTAATCATTGGCAGACATAGGGTGGAGATTAAATCACAGCACTTTACTCTTTCATATCACGCACAGATAAATTCCAGATGCAATACAAATCTAAGCGTCAACAAACCTACATAGTTATGAGAACAGCTTCCCAAATAATACATTTACAACTTTGGAATTGGAAAGGCCTCACTTAGCAACCAAAAAAGGATAGATTTGACCACATAAACTACATAATGATTTCACAGCAAAACAGACCATAAGCAGTGTTAATAGGTGAGTGAGAAACAGAGAAAACCATTAGCACTGCATACAACATAATTGCCATCCTATATAAAGAGCTTTTATAAAACAATAAAAAAAAGCCACACAAGTAAACAGAAAAATAGGCAAAGGATAGAATTCATCTGTTTCACAAATATTTTTGAGTGCCTGGTATGCGCCATTGGTTGCAAAATGGACAAAAAGGACACAAGTTTCACACCCGTTGCTGAGTCTACACTTCAAGGGGATAAGATTATTTTATACTTATCAATAATCTTTGATAAGCATAACAAAGAACTTCCGAAATCTAGCAGGAGACAAGCACCTCTTGCTATCAGAAATAGAAGAAGTAGAGCAAAGCATGGCAAATGTGAACTCTCAACAGGGAGTGGGGAAATGCAGAGTGAAAAAAGAAATGCATTTGCCTTGAAGACTGGTAAAACATAGGAGAGTTGGTGAAAAATGCTGGGTCAGCACAGGCATAGGGAAATGGACTTATCTTCACCAACACTGCTGACCCAAGGGGAGCCCCAGAATTAGATAATTGAAGTGGTCACGAAACCGAGCTTGATGAGACTTCCCTGGACAGCTCTCTTTCTGTGCGTGGTTTGGGCTCTGCCTTGTTTCCTTCTTTACACGTCTGGGCTCTGCAGAAACATTGTTACCATAATGTCAGAAATGGATATCATAACCTCAGCTCCTAACATACAGTATACTTTGTATGTCTTTTAGTAAGGATTTTTCATTAAACCTTTCATGATGGAGAAAACCCGTCCTGCTGGCATCGTCACACGTATAATTTCACATACAAAATTGGTCCAATAAGCCTGTCCTATAATATCTCCCCACATTAGCTCCTAACTAAATGCCAAGAGAATGTACACAAAGATAAATGTAACAGCCTTCTGTTGCCCATAGAACTGTGATTTTTAATTCGAAACATACTTTTAGAAATATCTGGGACTTGGTTGCCTGGATAAAATGCAACAGTTGTATTTCTCTACGGTTCTTTTTAGTTCTCAAATCGTTGCTGTCATTCATAGTTGAAGGATGCATTTTGAAGAAAACGGATATAGCAAAGGTAAAATCACAGTAAAACAAGTATTACCAATTGGCACTAATGTTCTTGTCAGCTCATGTAATGCACAGGTTCCAAAGGTGGACGGTTTAGGTGGACATAAAAACAAACAATTTAATTTTTAAAATTATAAAGCATAAGAGTTCTTGAAACGTAAGCTGATTCCAGAGTTGTACTTTGGCACTGGCCATCTTTCTGGATTTTTGCTGTAAAAGTTTTGCCCCATGTGCTCGCCTAATTCCTTAAATCTACTCGTGTGTTTTTGATCTTGCTAATTTCACAGCCTTTGAGACTGATAAACCGTGAAATAAGGAGACTTTCCTTCTGATTTTACTCACAAAAGCTGCCTTGCTAGTGTTGTTTCCTGCAGGTGAGGCAGAGCAGAGGACGATTTCTGAGAAATGCAGAGCGGCGTCTCGGATTGAACGGAACAAACCTGCCGGATTTCCCGGGATGTGCAATCGCTCTTTTGCCTCTTCTTAGAACCCCAGTCCCGTGAGGCAAAGATTAAGTTGCTTCATTTCCTTCTGAGGAAACTTCCTGAAAGTCCCTGGAGTTAAAACTTAGAACCATTTAGAAGAAAATAGCTCCCAATCCAACATCCTTCTCTCCCTCGGTGCCCCAACTCTCCAAGCCCCTTTTAGGATGCATAATGAAATCTAGTTAATCGTCCTCAGTGGACTCGATATTCCCCGGGATTTATGGCTCATTGAGATTTCACCGGAATTGTAAACTCATCTAGCCAGCTGGATCTGCAACTCCCAGGAGATCGCAGGTCAAGAAAAATACACAAATTACAGGAAAACTCAGTTGTTATCTCTCAGTCGTATAAGCACAGAAACGGTTCGTTTCCAGGGATTCTCTGACATTAAACGCCCTTTTCTGAGAGAGGAGGGCATAGTATCCTGTAAAGTAATTTGTGCCAGGGGAAATATTCAGAAAGAATAAAATAATGAAATAAAGAGAAGTTGAGAAAGATAGAATACTGTCATTAAAAATATAAATGCTGGAGGCAGTGGGCGCTCAGTTGTTGGACTTTAGAAATCTTCTCGGAATCTGACAGGGACCCAGTTCAATTACCTCCAGGGCAGAGGGTGAGACACAGCTCTGCAATTTCACTTTCTTAATTGAGAGGCAGAGCCTTCTTGGATATGATAGAATAAGGCCAAATTTTATTCGCTGGACTGTTTATCTTAATGGGTGGGATTTCTATGTTCTCCTAAATTCAAAGGGTGAGCATAAGGCTGCACGGTGTATGAGCCCACTTAGATGAAACGTCCAGAATTGAGAATCCGTTGCGGCAGACGAGTGTTTGAGGGGCGCTGGAAGAAACGGGGGGCAAGAGATGGAGGGCGTAAGGGGGCGAAAACTGATGGGTCACGTCTTCTCACAGGATGAGGAAAATGTTCACAAATGGACTGGTCATGGTTGCACATCTTTGAAAGTACTAAAATCCACTGAATTGGGTAGATTATGTGCTATGTGGGTTTTCTCTCCATAAAGCTGTTTGCCTTGGGTATGATATGCCCATAAAGCTGTCTGAAAGAGAGAGACAAACAAATAATAAATATAAGCAAATTGCAAAAAAAAGAAATAAATAATAAGACAAAGGTCAAAGACGATGAAGACAAATCAGTGAAAGGATGAGGTGGAAATTCTCAGCCGTTTGATCGACTTTAGAGGCTATTAGGCATTACGTCCAGCCATATGCGCCCTTTACCGCAGAGCTTCCAGGGCCCCCGGCAGTTTTGAAGTTTGAAGTAAACACTGCTTACGTGGGGTGTTTCTCATTATCACCTCCTCAAAACACTCTCTCATCCTCACTGCATGCCCAATTTCACTTCCTATTAATGTGATGTGAGATATTAGCTGTGGTCAGAGGAGCCCATGGATGGAGAGCTGAGTTTGTTCTTTTTCCTTTAACCCTAAATAAATAAAAGTTATCCACCACCCGCCCCCACCGACTCAGGCCGGGTTTGTAAGGAAATCCGAACCACTGTTTTTCTACTGGGGACACCAGTCCAAAGGCACGAGTGCAAAACATGAACTAGAAAATGCCAAAGCCATTCTACCTAAAATGCTTTTGCTGCTGGAAAAGGTCATCAAAATATCCCAGAAAGGAAAAAAATAAAAAAAATCAATGTAAACAAAATCGACAGGTCACAATAACATGTAATACTCTCACATTAATTGTAGCAAAGGCATTGTACCAAAGCTAAATGACATTAACAGGGTGATGTTAGGGGTATGGGATTATTTTCTTCAGAAGAAATGAAAATGCTCTCATATTGACAGTGATAATGAATGCAAAACTGTGATTATACTAACAGCCATTGATTGTACATTTAGGATGGCTTTTATGGTGTGTGAACACATTGCTAAAAATATAATAATGGGGCAAGGGGTGTGGGTTTTGTTTTTTCTTTTTTCTTTTTATTTCCTTTTTTTTTTGGAGTAATGAAAATGTTTTAAAATTGGTTGTGATAAATACACAGCTATGTGATGAGACCGTGAACAATTAATTGTATACTTTGGATGGATTGCATGGTGTGTGAATATATCACAAAAAATGTATTAAAAACAACCAAAAATTGCTCCATTTTAAGCAATGCCAATCGGGCGCAATCAAGTTCAGAGGAAGTGATTCAGTAATTGAGTTTTAGTTGTTCTACAATGTCTAGGTGTGTGAGGGACTGAGTGAAATCTTTCCTGATTTCCCAGAACTCGAGACAAAATCATTTTCAGCCATTATCACAAAATGAAGCACACGATAATAGTGGGCAGAAAAGAAATGTTAACAGTGGAAACATTTTATTGCATTTCATAAATACGATCAGTCTAGTAAAAAATAATAAATAAAAATTAGCACAATATTATAGAGATAAGCACACACATGCACGTATATATAATCGCAGAATAAACTGAAAATCCAGAGGTTTGAAGCAACTATGACCCTCCACCCACCCAAAGACACACCCATCTGGCCGAGCATTTCTAGAATTTGGAATGTGTGAATTGGGCACCTCCAGTCTCCCTCATGTGCTTTCCTAGAAATAGCCTAAAAATAAAAATACTACTCCTGAGACAAAATACTGGGAGTGGAGTTTCGGTTGATAGAAAGATTGTGGAACAGAAGAAAAGAGGACATTTTCCTGATAGTTTCACATATTCTGTGGCATCTGCACTTATTTTATTGCTTACAGGCAAAAATTGCTTTGCTTTGGGGATGATGGGACAAAACTCATACTTAGAGTTGTTGGCTGATTTCAAATTGAAGGTGATCAAAAGTCTCTCTGTCATCTGTCCATTTAAATTTTTCGTCTGGATAGATCTTGCATTTCACCCCTGATAAGGTGGTAATTCTTGTGCATTTGGATTCTGACAATTAAGTCTCATTGTAAATTTTTCATTAAATAAGTGTGTCTTTATATTCATGCTTCATTTGGACTCTCTCCAGCAGCTAAGACTAAAGACAAAAAAGAGTGAGCAGTAGTGGAAGTTACTTCAGACCCCAAGTTCCTAACTCTAAGGATGATGTGAATAAATAGATTCGATGTTTATACATTTACTGCCAGGGCCAACCCCAAATCCTTGTTGCCTAAAGCAAATTGGAATGCTTAATTCAACTTATCTTCCTTAGCACACAGTGCTGTTTTCAAATTTGGTTCCACAAATATGTTTTCATGGTCAAGGAAGGTTGGACAGATGGGCGCCCATTTTAGGAGTGAATATGTAAAATCCACAAAAGTGTAGAGGAGTTTAAAGCTATGACAGAAAATACAAACAAAAGCCAGCAATAGTCTCACCATCTTTTTGGATAGACAGGGGGGTAATTATGCAACTATTAATATTCCTGGAAGGGAAGGTTCCTTTCTGCGGAAGGTGATCCCCTACAGGTGAATTAATGGGACTTGAAAAGGCTGACAAACTGGTCATTAAATGGGGAGAGGAGTTGTATTTGACCCCACACCATTCAGCACCCATGCCCTGTGCTGTGTCACCTCTGGGAGAAGAGACCCGACCTCTCCAACAGACAGCGAGACTGACAGCCAACTTCTCTGCAGCAACCATGAAACCGAGAAACAGTGGAACAAGATTGGCAAAGGAGAGAGGTGAATCTAGTGCCAGCCTGGGATGTAGCACCTGGTAAAACAGTCTCTCAAATACAGGCTGAGATGAAGACCATTTTAGATATAAACCAAGAAAGTTCACCACCAATCACCTTCACTAAAGGAACTTTTAGAAGATGTGCTTCAAGAAGAAGGAAAATAATTGCAGAAGGAAGTGCTGGCATACCAAAGAGGCTTAACCCAATATGGATGAGATCCTTTAAAGCACAGGAAACTGGATACAGAAGGGGAAGCCAGAACCCCACAGAAATCAAGGGTGACCCAAGGAGAGAGAGATTTCACCTTGTGAAGGAGAGGATTGCCCAAATGATGCAGAGTCTGGAAGGAAGCAAGTCCTGCCAATATCTGCATGTTGGACATGTAGCCCCCAAAACCATACAACAATAACTTCCAGTAGTTGAAGCCTCCCAGGTGTGGTGTTCGTTTGATAGCCTGAGACCACTGCTGTGTGACAAAATCTCTTGGGAACCTCAAGCTGAGTCTTTGTTGCTCTGGCTATAAAATGAGTTATGAAGGATCCTGATTTGATAAAATGACAGTGAGGAAGGGAAGGAAGAGCTTGACACAGAACCAGATGCTTGGAAAGAAGTGATGGGACTCTTTGAAAGGCATCTCATGCTCCTTGATTGAACTGGAAGCTGTCTCGGTTCCTTCAGGGACATGGAGACGATGGGCACCTCCTCAAGACCAGATTTACCTTTGATTCTCTGGTGATAGGTATACCAGTTCTGCTCCAAAGGATTTCTGAGCCATAAGCACAGCTCAGGGCAAGCTGGTCAAGAGTGGGGGCCCCCAAAGCTCTTCTCCACTCACCCACTGTGCTGGTGTGAAAGGCTGTATGTTCCCTAGAAAAGCCATGTTTTAATCAAAATCCCATCACGTAATGGCAGAATAATCCTTATTCAATACCGTATGCTTGAAACTGTAATCAGATCATCTCCGTGGAGATGTGATTTAATCAAGAATGGTTGTTAAACTGGATTAGGGGATGACATGTCTCCACCCATTTGGGTGGGTCTTGATTGGCTGACTGGAGTCCTATAAAAGAGGGAGCATTTTGGAGAATAAGAGATTCAGAGAGAGCAGAGAATGCTGCAGCACCACGAAGCAGACAGTCCACAAGCCAGCAACATTTGGAGGTGAAGAAGGAAAATGCCTCCCAGGGAGCTTCACGAAACCAGAAGCCAGGAGAGAAGAAGCTAGCAGACGACACCATGTTCGCCATGTGTCCTTCCAGATGAGAAAGGAAGCCTGACCGTGTTCACCATGTGCTTTCTCACTTGAAAGAGAAACTCTGAACTTTATCAGCCTTCTTGAATCAAGTTATCTTTCCCTGGATGCCTTAGATTGGACATTTCGACAGACTTGCTTTAATTGGGACACTTCCTCGTCCTTAGAACTGTAAAGTAGCAACTTATTAAATTCCCCCCTTTAAAAGCCATTCTGTTCCTGGTATATTGCATTCCCCCAGTCCCTGACCCACAACCACTGTAGATAATACACAAGCTTTGTGTTAAGAAGCTGATAAATGAAGTAACTTGTGCAGCAATACATGAGTATCTGTAATTTCTACCTTGTCTCCATTCTCTATGATTTTAGCTCCATTTCTTCGGATGCATGCCCTAAACACTGGCATGTCTCTCACAGCTGCACTGGCTCTTCTCTATGCTAGTATCTCATTGGCAGCTCTCCTTTGGGACCCAGTTCCAGGACTCTGCTCCATGGGGGAGCTGTTGCCTCAATAACTTTCTTGGGTAAACTAAAGCCTGAACGCTGGAACTAAGCATCCCGTAAAAAGAGACATCCACTTTTCTTCCCCAAAACTCCTGTCTAAAACACATGCCCAGAAGTTGTACCTTTGAGTCCCATCCTCTTTCCCAGTGAGCAATAAGCCATAGACGTGGGTTATTCCCATTTGCTTGGGAAGAGCCCCTATCCTCCTTTTCCAAAACCAGCAGTGACCTTGAAAGCACTCATAAGTTTGTCTACCACTAGTCCCTGCAGCATCTTCTTATAGGAAGGCAATTAAGAACCCCAAGAAAAGATGGTTCTCCTTGTTTGGAAGCAAAGACCATCCTTTAACCTTTGCTGGTGAGCATTTCCTGGCATCCTAATGATGCCCCAAGGAACACCCAGGGATGAGAGAAGAAGGGTTGCGTCTGCGCAGCCTCCCAAAGAGCCCGCCGCACGTCCACCCAAATTCCATTCCCCACTTTCTCGGCTCAAGTTTCTCTTTTGCAGAAAAGATTATGGGAGAGTTTCCGCCATCACCCAAAGACTTTTTATTTCTTATTTACTTAAATTTGGAAAAAAATGGGTACTGGCTGAGGGTCAGCCTAGATTTCCTGGTTGTTTAAATAGATTTCCCCAGAATCATTAGTTTTATTCTCCACCTGCCAGGTAGAATCAATCAAGCACCTAAGACAACAGCAGAGACAGGCTTGATGTCGTGTGTCTCTTTTGTGCCATCCATCACCCCTTCGATTTCAGGGTGTCCCTCAAGGGAGTCTATGAACTCGGCTTAACGCAATTGGATTTTAAGTTTTACAGGTGTTTCAGGCGCCAAGAGACACCACGACGTGCAACCAAGAAACAGTGACAAATTAAGGACCCACACTATTTTTGCCTCATTTACAATATTTTTCCCAAGAGGCTTTTGTGGGTTAAATTTAACTAGTTTAAAAGGCAGCTGTGTCTAGAGGCTGTGAGTTTCGTGCCTCCCGCTTCGAGCCGCTGGCACACAGCTCCACATCTTTCGGCACTCCAGATAGGGCCGGCACTGGCTAGCCATACATTTTCAGGAGGCTGTTGTCCCCTGTCGAGGGCCTGGAACTTTCCCCCGAGGACCAGCCAGCACCCCAAAGAGCCGTCCATCGCCTCATTAACAGCACAGACTTTTGTAGAGTCTAATGCTGTACAAATAAGCCGGCCCTGAGGTCTCCGGAACGTGGTGATTCCCTCGGAAGAGACGGAGAGGCAAACTGACACGGGGTGGGAAGAGGTGTACAGCAGTTCAGAGAAAGCACATTTAGACCAAAAAGCCACTTTTAAACAGAACTGTGAATCCCTCAGACGCCAGCTTCCGTGCAGACTTGTTGGCAGATCATCTAATCCATAAAGGAAGCTGGTTCTCTAAATACTGGGGTGCCTTTTCATCTACAAATGCTCAAAAATGAGCTGCCTGAGCACTTTTTAAAAAAAATGCGCAGTTTAAGATAGTTCACACTCACGCACCTTGCTGCAATTAAAATCCACTGGGTTTGAGTTTGCATCTCCTCTTAAGAGGTCGCAACGATGGCTTCACCTTCTTTTTATAATTGTGTCGCTGGTTTTTTCCAGCCCTTGCAGAGAAAGTGCTACTTTGAGTGACTTCCTTGTGAAACTTTTGCTATCTATACACCATGAGATGTTTCCCCAGAATCCAAGAATATGTTTGTTTGTTTTTTAATTGCACCCTGTCTTTGTTGTCTGCAGATGACGTAAGCGAGTGCCACAAACTGGTCAGCTTAAAACAACAAGAATGGATTCTTTCCCAGTTTTGGAGTATGGAGGTATAAAATCCCCTGTGGGCAGGGCCAGAACCCCTCAGGGTCTCTGGGGGAGGGTCCCCCTTGCGTCTTCCAGCCTCGGAAGGCTGCTGGCCATGCTCACTGTTCTCTGCCTCGATCCTGACACTTTGAGTCTCCTCCGTCTGTTTGTCTGTGGGTCCAATTGTCCCCTTCTCATAACGACTCATCATATAGGATCATTGCTCAACTTCAGTGTGACCTCATCTTAACCAACCTTCAAAGACCCTCTTAAAAAAATAGTCATTCACGGGACTAGGATTAGGAATTGAACTTGTCTTTTGGGGGAATACAATTCAACCCCTAATGTATCCCTAAGCTGTCATGACCCTTTTCTCTTCCCCTAATTATTATGTATCTTTAAGGAAAAATTGCAAAATACCTGAGGGTGTTTTCCTGCACACTCGTGCAAGCCGTGGGAAGCGATGGATAAACCTATAAGCAAATGCATTCATCTTTGCCTGAAAACTCAGGTTAGCTGGGCATTGGCGTTTTAGGGTGAAAGCTTTTGGAAGCTTTCATTTCATCCAGGGAGACACGTACCATGTTAGAAAGGCTTTAAAATATCCCCCAAGATTTGGCATCTGGCAAAGGCAAGCAACCTAAGAGCACACAGAGAAAGGACGGTGCTGGAAGAGAGGCTCTTTTGAGCCCCAAATGAAATCTCAGGCAGATTCCAGAGTTGTTAGGGGACTGCAAGACCACTGTCCCCTGGCCAAAATGCCAGGGTCCCTCTCTGCAGCAATACCTGGGTCTCTAGGAAGCAGCAAGCACCTGTGTGTCTCCGCTTCCCGAAGCTTTGAGAAAACATCCGTGGTACTTGGCTTAGACGATGCTATTTTCTCCTGGGTGACTTTTTTCTCCGTGTCTGAAAGCACCAAAGAGCCGGCGTCTTGAGCAGCCTGGCTGAGAGGAGAGGACACTCGCCAGCTCCCCGCATCTCCAGGAACCCCAGCGAACAAACCGCAGCTCAGAAGCTGCTCCTCGGATGAAGGGAGGCCCTTGATGTCAGGAAGGCGGCATCCGCTTCTTAATCTGGAACTGTCACTTCGGGTGCATTGCACTCAGGTTGGGACAACAGAGCATCTGCCAAACAGTCAGGAAATGAAGAAAAAGAATTAGAGCAATTATCCGTTTTAACGAGGCCAACTTCCTTCTGTTGTCATTCAAGGAGTACATAATATGGAGCCTGAGTTTTCTGCCTGTGGCAATTTTTAAACAGAATTTCATATGCAAACAAAAATAGATAACTCTTCAAGTGATTGTTTTGAAAGCCTGCAGCTTGGGTGGCAGGCGGAGGGAGCGTTTCCAAACGGGGAGAGAAAACAGGACAGCCTTGTCTCAGCCTTGTCTGTTTCGGAGTTGACTGAGTCTGTTATTCAAGCACGCTTAGATCCCGTTGATCTCGGGGAAGCTGCTCTTCTCGCAGATAATTAGCTCGGAAATGCTCTTTTGGCCTCTGCCATCGGTTTCTGTATAAACCCAAATGCCAGGACCTTCCAACCAGCAGAATTTCAAACCTCCAAAACATAATGCTCCCTGCGTGGCTACTGCACCCCTGTCCTTGCCAGGATGGACGTGTGCCTCTGGAGCCCGTGGAAAAGGGGAGAAGATGCAGCTGCCTCCCACAGCCAGTTCCATCTCTCCTGGCTGTGTCCCTACCTCAAGCCACTTCACAAACAGGAGGTTCGTGTTTCTCTAGCAAAGTGAAGATGATGATGGTAGGGGCTGTTCTGAGGATGAGAGAGGATGGGTTAAAGCTCCTTAGCAGAGGAGATGGATAATGTTGGGATTATTACATCCTGGGTTCTGGGTACGCCATGGCTAGGGTGACAGGGGGTATTTGGCAGCATCTGGAGACATTTTTAGTTGTCATGAATGGGGAAGAGGGTGAATGCTCCCTATGGAGCCCAGACATGCTGTCAACATGCCACAGTTTGCAGGATATTACCTGGTTCTCGGTCGAAGAGACAGGGAACCCTTCTTAAAGTAGGAACGACGAGAAATATCACAGAGCCGCGCATTTTGGGTTCAATGTCCCCCTGCCTGGGGAGAGACTGAGGACTGAAGGCAAAAATGATTGGCTGCCGGCCTGGAAGAACGAAGTTGGAGGAATTCTGTTTAATCAATAAAATACGGTCATTTCCATTGCCAGGTCCCTGTGGCAGGCCTTTTTGAAGCTCCTGAACTTTTTCGACTCAATGAAAGACGACGTCATTTGAGAGACATCTGTGACTTCAATGGGAAAACCCCAGTAGACTTTTTCTTCCAGGACACAGGAGGAATTTAACTGGAGGGGATGGTTATACGAACGGGGTAAATCAAAAGAGTTCCTCAAACTCAGAAGCTCGCAAATGCTGTTGGTTCAACAGAAAACCTTTGAAAGTCCCCTGTTGTACCCTTAGCTTCTTCAGCCAATCCACTGAACACAGTCCTTTTTATTTAAAATTTTCCAAAATTTACAAGCCGTCTACACCAGCAAGCAATAAGTTGCCCTTCTCCCTAATTCCCATCCCCTGGCAACCTTTAGTCTACCTTCTAGATTTGCCACTTCCAAAGAGATTTCATACAGCTGGAACCAAGCAATGTTTGTCCTTATAGGTTTTACTTTTATCACTCAACATAACTTTTTCAAGGTCCATCTGTGTTGCAACAACTCTCAGAACTTCTTCCTTCTTGGAGCCAGATAATTGTCCATTGTGCATGTTTTCCACATTTTGTTTATCAGAACACCTGTTCATGGACAGTTGGGTTGCTCAATGGGCATTTTTGAGAATCACTGAAAACGTTCCCAGTGATGCATTCCTTGCTGCTTCTTGCCTATTCCTTTTCTTACCCTGTCCCCTCACCCCTGCCACCAATACAGCACCTGTTTCCACCTTTATGACCCAAGAATCACTAAGTCATAGAGTGCCCCCTCCCAGGACCGCTGGCACTCACCCCAGGACCTATAAACAGCTTATCTACCCACCCCCAGCTTCCCTCCAGGCTGGGACACTGCCTCAGTCACATTTACCTTCAAGACCCCTCTCTTCTTTTGTCCTCCAAATGAGGACAAGTCACTCCAGCCCCTCATGTCTATAGTTCATGACATCAGCACACTTTTCTGCTTGCAGGAATTGGTGTTTAATTTACGTGGAGAGAAAGAAAGGGAGCTTGTAAACCAAAGGTATGACTAGAATGCATGTCTACGATTCATGTTCTCTCACAAACTTCTCTAGAGCTCACAGAAGGAACACTGAGCCTATTAGAAACATTGAACCTGGGGTATTCCCTTCCTTTTCCCTGCACCTTTTAAGATAATCATATAGGTTCTCTTCTTTATTCTATTAGCATAGTGAATTTCATTGATTGACTTTCAAATGTTAATCCAAACTTGCCTTCCGAGGATAAATCCCACAGGTCATGAAATGTTCTTCTTTTAATATATATATTTTGGATTCAATTTGCTAACACTTTATTAAAGATTTCTGTACATGTGTTCATGACAAGTGTTGGTCTGTAATTTTATTTTTTTATAATATTGTAGTTAGATTTTGGTATCAGGGTAATGTTAGTGTCATAGAATGAGTTAGGAAATGTTTTCTCCCCCTCTATTGCTGAAAGAGTTTGTGTGTGATTTGCAATTTTTCCTTCAGTGTATGATAGAATTCACTAGTGATGCAATCTGGGCCTGGAGATTTATTCATGGGTAGACAATTAAAATTTTACTTCCATTTCTTCCTGGGACTCTTCATGTTTTCTATTTCTTCTGGTGTCAGCTTTAGCAATGTGTGTGTTGATTGTGGTGTAGACTCAGTGCCTGTACTAGTTTCTCCTGCTGACCTTGGAAGCTTAAAGCAGCACCTGCAGATTATCTCACAGTTACAGGGTCAGGAATCCTGTAACTGTGAGATAGGCAAAGGTCAACTCAATTCCTTTGCTCCTGGCCTCAGAAGCCCAAAACCCAAGCACTGGCTGAGCTGAGCTGGCACCGGGAGGCTCAGGGGAAGAGTCAGCTTCCAATCTCATTCACACTGTTGGCAAAATTCAGTTCCCTGCAGCTGTGAGATTGAATCCTTCTTTCTTGCTGGTTGTCACCCAGGCCTGCTCTTTGATCCTAGAAGCCACCATCCCTACTTATTTTCCACATGGCCCCTCCAACCTCAGTAGATCAAGTCCCTTTTGTGTCCCAAGTTTCTCTCTTTCTGCCTCATCTCTCTGCCTCCAGCCCTGAAACTTTTTCTACATTTAAGGACTCAGGGTTCACATGGGTAATATAACATCATGCCCTGTTTTAATGTTGGGAACTTCATGTGTATCTGTAAAGTCCTTTGCCTAGAGTATTACTTAGTCACACATTCCAAGGATTCGGGTGTGGACATCTTTGAGGAGTTCTTATGCAACCTACCCAGCACCCAGCCCTCACCAAGTATTTAATGAAAATTCAAAGAATCAGTGAATTGGGTCTTTTTATTGAAGGCCTGGACCAGTGGGCAGCTCTGATGCCAACTGCGAATGACCATTCACAGCTGCTTTCTCCCCCAACCTGCATGGATTTCTCCCTTTTGGAGAGATCTGAGCCTTCCAACATGTCCTATAGGTGTCTCCTTGGAGGAGAGGAAGCCTTGTTGATTCCAAAGCAACAGAGGAGAAGGAAAAACTGGGGCATGGTCAGGGCATTCCAAGGCACCAGTCTCCTAGCAGAGCTCCTCTTTGTCTACTGAAAAGGAGCTGAGGGATATCCATTCCTCTAATTTCTTAAGTAACTATGGCTAGTAAGTCCTCTGCTACCCTTGTGGCCAGCTGTCCTGGCCCTCATGGCCAGCTGCCCTAACTCTCCAGTCTGACCTCAGAATAGAGGCCTGGAAGGAAACATGGAAGACAGAGGGACCAGGATGAATCTCACCGAGCCCAGCTGTGCTGTGGAACCAAGGGGGCCAGTGGGGACCTGCCCAGCCCAGTCATCTAGCCCTGCCCTCTGACGAGGTGTCCTCACTCGCAGCTCTAGTACTTGCTGTGTAATCCTGGTACAAATGTCAGACCTCCACGGAAGTAAGTGGTGCACCAGGGAGCCTGGGGGCCTGGTTTCCCCGCACAGCGTCCTCCAGTCTGTCTGAGTCTGTTTTCCTCATCTGAAAACAGGACTAATAATAACTTCTACTGTCTAGTCAAGTGAGGGCTAAAGGGCCCCAGACCCAGACCTCCCTCCAGCCAGCCTCAGGGTGTTCCCTAAACCACCTGCCTTCAGGGCCAGAGACATGACACAGAGGGGAAGGAAGGAGGGAGGGAGGGGAAGGGAAGAGAAAGGAAAGGAAGGAAGGAAAGAAGGGGAAGAGAAGAGAAGGGAAGGGGAAGGAAAAGAAGGAAGACAGAAGGATGAGGACCCAGCTGCCCACACATCCAGCTTTTGGGCCTTGCCTCCAGCCCCTCCCAAGTGTGCGCCAGGATGGTGGGGCAGTTAAGGACACAGCTGTGCTCTACGGGCCTCTCGCCAGTGGGAAAGAGTGGTCCTGTGCCCTCTCCCCACCCCTCCCTTCACCTGTGTTCGCCACCCTCCCCCAGCAATGAGTAGTCAGCCTGGGAGGGGCCTTCCCCTTCGCCCGCCCGTGTTTCAGGTGGAGAAGCCGCGGGCGCGTGCCCCCTCCCCCACCCCACTGCACGCGCTCGCCCCCTCCCCCGTGCTTGCAGCGCCGGGGCTTAGCGCCAAGGTGGGCTCCTGGCGTATGTCCAGCCCGGGCGGCTCAGCGCTCTCGCTCCAAGCCGTGCCTCAGGCCAGGAGGTTGAGCTGCGGGTGGAAAAGGCCAGGGTGGGAGCGGGTCCTGGACCGCTCATTCTGGCCACACGCACCCCTCCCCTGCAGGGCTGCTGGACACTGCTCTGCTCCCCACTTAGGGGGCTGCACCCCCCAAATCTCTGCCCCTCCCCCGCCACTCACCCTCAGGACACCTCTTCCCTGCCCGACCTCCCCGAAGCTGATGGAGCTGGTGCCCCAGCCCCCGACCCACGAGGACGCACCCCAAGTTCCCCAATTCAGTCTCATTAGTGGGGCCGCAGCGTGGGCCCCTCAATAGCACGATGGGATGTTGGACCCCTGAAGGGAAGCCCCTTCATTGCACGGGGCGAATCTCGCAAAGCTTCCACGGGAGTGACCCGCGAGCCTGACACCAGGAACCAGGGGTCACAGCCCAAGCGGTGAAAGGAACAAGAAGCTGACCCTAGCAGCTCCCAATCTCGGGGCCCCAGGGGACTCGGAGGTTGCCGGGCTGGACGTGGGAGGAGGGCAGGCTCTGGGCCCCCAGCGCGCAGGGTGGCCTGGGTTTACTTCCCGCGGGGGCTTCTTAGCAACGGGGTTCGGTTCCGAACAGGGTGGCCCTATGGGGCAGTGTCCAATTAATGAGTACCTGCTCCCACCAGGACGAAGCCCTTTTACTGGGGTCCTTTTCTAAAGGTGTGGCGCCCGGAAAGCGCGCAGGCGCCGGGTGTCCCTATTGCACCAGAGATTTCATCCTCAGTTAACCTCCCTTGGAGTTGGCAACGGGGCAGGTTTTTTTTACAGGACCCTGGCAACTTTTGGGGTAGATGGACTCGGTCCCGGAATGGCGGGTGGATTTGTCTGATTCCCTGAAGAATCGTCTGAAGAGGCCCCGGGACGCGTGAGCGCAGGGGAATCGTGTCCTGTGCGCGCGGCTCGCGCGGGGAACCACAGCTCCGTCCAGGGCCGGCGGTGGTCCCCCGAAGTTTCTCGCACGCTGGCCTGAGGCCGGGTAGAAATGGTGAGGGATTTTAGGCGCCTTTGCGTCCCTTTCCTAGAGCCGGGGAAGCAGGGGGACTCGGCTTGTGCGTCTTCTCGCAGAGGCCCTTGCCAGAAATGGAAATGAAAATCAAAATACACCCCTAAGATTTATTTCTAACAACATTAATTACCGCAAAAACGGCTGGCCCCGAGCGCTGAATTTATTCATCGTGGGGGAAAGCTTCCCCATTGTTTGTTTAGTGGTGTTCTCTGGAAAAACGCTCCCCTTTCGATGTCCTTCATGGCAAACGGCTTCCCTCCCTGCCAAAATAATATTTTTCTTAAATAGAACATAAAGTAAAGGTCCTGTGCTTAAATCTGAAAGGAGAGAGTTTTAATTTTCACCATATGTTGCAAAGTACAGACGAAGGGGGAAAAGAGTTGAAAATTCATTGGCTCTCTCCTTGAAAGCTAACAGCATGCCTTAATACGAAATGGATTGTTAAAAAAAAAAAAAAAGGCTTTTCACATTGTGGGCTATTGTAGAGACAGCCCCAAATGAACCCTGATACAAAACCCTGCAGTAAAAGTGAAAGGAAATGAAAAAAAAACAAAAACAGAAAAACACAGTCTGAATTTGGCTGCACACAGGCTGCCCATCCTTTAGGGAAGGAACAGAGCAAATTTCCCCCTCCCCATCCCACTATTTATTAATTTTATGGATGTAACATTTGTCGACAGCATCAATCTCATCCATTCACGAGCTGGATTAACAAAACCCATTTTAATGAAAATCTATTAACCTCCCCTTTAAAACACAGACGTTAGCGTCAATCAATAAAGAGTGTAGGAGGAAATACAAATGCAAGTTGCTAAATTTAAAAGGAAGGGGAGAGAAAGGAGCCGTCTCTGAAACGTGTTAAGATGTCTGTAAAATCCTGAAGCTTGGATCAATACTTATACATTTTTAATGGGTGGGGAGGGCTTGAGTTTTGTTAAAAAGGCTCACGCTGGACGGGAAAACCATTAACACCCTCCCTTCTTATCATTAATAGAAATTGTCTTCCGAATTACCGGATGAGAAAATGGTCCAGATTGAAGGGGCATTCCCTTGAAATAGGGTTATTCCCTTTCATGGAAAGCAGCAAGGAGCCGCAGGGGGCTGCAGAGGGCCAGGAGAGAACCTGGAGGGGTGGGGGCTGGCCCGCCGAGGCCGCCGCTGACCACTGCTGGACAACGCTGTGCTGGTGTCAGATTTAAAGCGAATGCACCCAGAGGGGTGAGAGGAGCCTCATTTTTCTGGGTTAAAGCTGGAAACAGCCAGATCCTCCATTTCAAGAAGTCAGTACATCGGATATTGCATATTTGAATATTCATCGCCTCTTTTTGCCTTTGCATTGTAAATACAAAAAAAAAAAAAGGTCATTAGCAGTGGGGCCTATTCATTAAAATTTATCGAATTCACATACAGAGAGCCAGACAGTGTTTTAAAATCCAGAAAGAGCATGGTACGCTTACTCAGGCCAGGCAAAGCCGTTTCCCACCCAGTACCCCCAACACAGGGCTGGCTGAGACAGTGGCCCCTGTGTGCCCCGGTGAGCTGAGGCCACAAGGCTTTCTCTTGCTGAGTTTCCTGGGGGGGCACTGGGGAAAGTGACGGAGTCCTGCCAAGTTTAGTCTGCCTTCTAGACCCAGGTCCCACGGCGCACACAACAGCCAAGAAACCTTCTGGCCCATTTCTTTTCTACATCTCAGGAGAGGAAGGGAAGGGTCTAGAAAGTCCCCCAGCACCCACGCTTGGCTGGGTCTCCCCAAGCGCTTCAGCCAGTGCTGGGCCCCAGGAGTCGGTTTCCAGCACTTTCCAAAGGGCCCTGCCCAGCGCCTCCGAGTTTTCTAGCCAGGGCCCTCGGAACAGACTTGAGGATGCCAGCCGGAAAAAGTCGGCGGATTTGGGGATGGCGAGCAGTCCTCCCGCGTCCTAGCCCGCGCTCTCACTGCCCCAGAGGGGAGGCTTTCTTCCCGGACGGGGGTCGGCCGCGGGCAGCTGGGCTGAAAGGCGAGCCGACCTGGCCCGAGCCAGGGTCGTGGGTCGCAGAGGTGCCCGCGGGTGTCGGGAGCGAGGGGCCAAACCCGAGAAGAGCCTCCGGGGTAGCGCCTGCGTCCCGGGGAGACACCGGCGGGCGAACTGCTACCCCGGGCCTGGAGCCTCGCCTCCCCCTCAGAACTCGAGTTTTGGGGTGTCCAGTTTCAAGGCGCCGGCGCCCGGGCGAGCTGAGGAGCCAGCGGTGGTTTAAAATGTACCCGCTAGCCTTCCCTCGCGGTGCCTGTTCCTCGGCCCTCAGCAGAGGTTACTCCAGCGGTTTTATTTCGTTGTACTGCATTGTGGCGGCGCGTCTTTTCCAGGCGGCGACCGCACGCCTGTCGCGGGGGCGCGCGCCCGGGGGAGATTCTTTTCCAGGGGCTCCTCTCCAGCTCCGGGGCGAGCCTCCCGTGCGCGCAGTGGACTGGGTGATTTGGCTTCGGAACTGCCTTCTTCAAGGAAGCCTGAGCACCCCCTGGCCTTTCTTTCCCACTGCCTCTTCCTTTTTGTCGTCGTTTCCGGAAGCATCTGTGCTTTCACTTCTACGCGCAAACTTTTCTCAAGCCCATTTCTTTCCGAAGAGTTGGCAAATGCGTTGAGGACGTTGAAGCGCCCATCTTTACACAGGACATGTTGAGACATGTTTAAGTTTTGTTTTTGCCCTCTTCTTCCTCCCTGTGGGTTTCAGGGAGTCCCCTCTGCAGCTAAAAGAAGGGTCCGGTCCGCAGAGGCCCAGGCCAGCCGGGCCAGACCCCTCCTGCGGCATGCAGCAGCCTGCGCCCAGCACAAACGCAACATTTCCCAAAGTGGAGCTGCCCGTGGTTTGGGAGACGTCTCGAATTAGCAAAAATATGTAATAGAAAATGTCCCTGCCCTGGCTCGGATATTAAAGGTGATTGAATGTACGCATTTCCTGTGGCTGCCTGGAGAGGAGCCCGGGAGAAAAGGGCATGGGGGTTCAGCCCCTCAGCCCGTCGCGGGGCTGTCCCTTCTCCAAAGATCCCAGGAGGTCATAGCTACTTTCCTGATCACCCCGGGAAAAAGTTGGACTTCACCAAAGATTCTTTCACTTCGCAAGGCAGTAAAGTTTTAGAAAAGGACCAAGGCCTTAGTTGGAGAAAGTACTCATTGCTTTTGGGTGGTGGGTAATTGTAATAACATTCTCCTACATTTGGCTTTGGAATTTGGGTGGCAGTTGATTTTTTTTGGGAGGGTGAGCTTCATCAGCCAGGGTGATAGTGGTTCTGAGTCCTCCCCAGAGGAGGGTGGTGGGGACCTCCCCCTGAGAGGAGGAGTGGGGGAGGGGTGGGGCATCCCTGCTCTGTGGGGCTGGACACCCAGGGTCTCTCACCCAACCCACCCCCAGGGACCTTGGGCAGGCAGGGCCAGATGGGAATATCAGGCCCCTGGGGTCATGGGCAGAGTCAGGCCAGAGTTCTGCAACGGGCAGCTTATGATGCTGGAGTTTTGGGGACCTGGTCTCCTCCATCCAATCCCCCCCACCAGGTGTGGGGTGGGAAGGGAGGGGAAGAGAGGGACGGCTCCATTTGGGGAGAATTTTCCTGGCCCTGAGGCCCAGGCCAGAGAAAACTGTTCTGGTCCAGGGTCGGCGGCCTCCCTCCGCCCCAGCCCTGTTTTCTCTCCCTTTCCCTCTCTTCTGCCCTCCCCTTTGCCTATCCCTTGTCTCCAGTCTGTTTCTGTCCTTTCTTTTCCCCTCTATCTCGCTCATCCTTTTCTCCCCTCTCTCCTGTCTCTCTCTCTCTCTTTCCCTTCTTCTCTCTCCCCATCTCCCTTCCCTTCCACTCCCCCAACCTCCTGTCTCCTTCTCGCTCTTCTCCCCTTCCCTTCTGCTCTCTCCTCCCTCTCCAGCCTCTCACTTTCTTTCCTCCCGCCGGTTCCTCTATGCTTTCTTGCAAGCGGAGAGCCCAGCTGGCCTGGTCTTCAGAGTGGGATTGAGTGCAGGGGCTGGTGGCTGGGCAAGGACTGTCAATTCTTGGGCCCTGCGCCCCCTGCCCACGCGCTCGGGGCGCGGCCGCCGGCGTTCCCAGCTCGCCGACTGGCGAGGCCGGCGCATGCATAATGCATGAGGGGTTATTTGTAATTCTGTGTGATATCGGTGCGCCTCGGCTTTGATTAGAGGGCCGCAGTGACAAAGTCCTGTTTGTTAAGTTGGAGGGCTCCTTAGCCTTCCGCGTTTGACGGCTGCTCCAAATCTCCAGCTCTGGGGTTGAGGGGCCCAGGAGCGCGCGGAGAGGTGCCCGACGCTGGGGCAGCGTTCCCGGGAGGAGAGAGAGGGCTAAGGGGGAAGCAAAGGAGGAAGGCAGGCAGAGGGGAAGAAAAGGAACAAGGAAGGAGGGGAAGAAAGGAGAGAGAGAGAAGGAAGGGGGAGAAGGAAAGGAGGGAGGAAGGAGAAAGAGGGAAGGGAGGAAGAAAAAGCAAGTAGGAAAGAAGGAGGGAAGAAAGGAAGGAACCAAGAAGGAAGAGAGGAAAGGAGGGGGGGAAGAGTAGATCTGTTTTTCCAACTCCTCTCTGCTACCCCCTCGCTGACGTGCCACCTCCTGCCGGGATGCGGCACCCCGCGTGAACCCCGCAGATGGTGACGGCCTGCGGCCCCACGGATCCCAAAGAAATGGCTCACTTTCCTTCCCGCTTAAGGAAATTACTGACCGGCTCCCGCCTGCGCCCGCGCTGGGCAAAAGGCTCGCTGGGAGGGTGGACCCGATAGCGGGGTTAGATTCTGCTTCAGAGGCAGAGCTGACTTCAGAAAATGCAAAACAAACTCCTCCAAGAAACACAGAATCCGTCCCATCCCGGGAAAAGCCCCAGACTCCAGAAAAGGGTGGGGGAATGTTCCAGGAAAAAAAAAGGAAAGGGGAGGGTGGGGAGTCAACTTTATTTGCATATGGAATTTTGCAGCGAAGAATGACATATTTGCTTTCCAAGGTCTTAAGATGAATTTCATGTTGCAACTGAGAAAAGCGGTTAACCCTTCGCACGTGGTGGTGGGAAGGGGAGATGGAGCTGATGGGGAAAACCGTGGCAAAAACCCCAATAAAAATTTCCCTAAGCAAACATCCTAGACACAGGAAGACAGCTCGGCTTTAAAGAAGGTGGCGTGTGTCCGGCAGTGAGGAATCTGACGCGTGCCAAAAGGAACAATGTTTACAAACCGAGTCTCCTTGTTTCCGCGCGTCTGATCCAGAGGCCCAGGGCGCAGCGGGCAGCTTCCTGGGCCTCCGCGGTGCCCGCCGCTCCGAGGTCTGCGGGCCGAGCTCCACCTTCCAGGCCGAATAGATGGCAGTCAGCGTACAGGGGCGTGGACCTCGGACGCTTTCCATCACTTTCGGGAATGCTCGATCTTGTCGTACAGCTCGCGATCCAACCGCATCTCCAACTTGGAATCAATGCTCTTTCTTCACGGCGCAGTCACCTCCGACCCGGGCCCCTCGGTATCTCCGCGCTGCTCCGCTCCGAAATACCCTGAAAAGGCACGTTCTGTGTGCCGGGCAGTGTGCTCGCTCCGCCGGCCAGCAAGGACCTCCCCACAATCCATCAACTCCTCCTCGAGTTTCCTTTCTGCCACCCATTGATAGAATTGCAGATACCTGTTTGGGGCGCTGGCGCCTGCGCTCGCTAGCGCGCGCGCTCTCTCCCCCACTCTCCAAAAATTTGATCTTCGCCTCTCCGCACCAAGGTGCTCAGATGCCAAAGAGTGATGAAATGAAAAGAAAGCCAATTGCCGGGCTGGAGGTGGGGGAGAGAGAGCGCCTCGGCGTGCACCCGCCGCCGAGCCTGGAGCGGTAATTGCTGCAGACAGGGAAGTTGGGGGCTGGGCAGAGGTAGCCATGTATAAATACTGTGATCTCAAATTGAAAGGCACAAATAACAGCAGGCAGGACCTACCCCTATAAGGACCTCTCCGCGCCGGGAGGCGTGCGGACACAGCCCGGCTCCCAGCCAGCCCTGCCCAGCTCCGCGGACCCCCGCAGCCCAGGGAAGCCATGGAGGAACTCACGGCTTTTGTATCCAAATCTTTTGACCAGAAAAGCAAGGACAGCAGCGGAGGCGGCGGCGGCAAGAAAGATTCCATCACGTACCGGGAAGTTTTGGAGAGTGGACTGGCGCGCTCCCGCGAGCTTGGGACCTCGGAATCCAGCCTCCAGGACATTACGGAGGCCAGCGGCCACTGTCCTGTGCATCTATTCAAGGACCACGTGGACGGTGACAAGGACAAACTGAAGGAGTTCGGCACGGGTAGGGCTGCGGAAGGTAAGCTAGCGGCTCGCCGGCACCGGGCCCCCGGGGGCGGGCGCGCCTCCTCGCTCCGCGCGCGCGGAGAGGCCTCCGGCGCCGCCGCTCACTCCCAATTCCACCCCGAACTCTATTCTCTTAGAGCCGCCGCCCGGGTGGCTGTGTTTTAAACCCGAGAAATACCGCAGGGCAGCCTGGGTGTCTTTTTGTCTTTTAAAATATATATCTATTTCTTTCAATGCGCACAGAGGAGCGATCCATACACATTTCTCTCTGGGCCCATGGCCTGCGGGCTCCTCGAGCTAGAAACAGGCACATCTGGGCACGCGCGGGCCCGGTGGTCCGGGAAAGGCACTCGCCGAGTCCCGTCTTTCCCTTCTGCTTCCTCTTATGGAAAACTTTCCCCTGGGGGCCTCCAGGCTTGATCTTGGGTGACGCGAATCTGTAAATTAAAACCGCTCCCGTGACCGCAGGTGGCCTGGGCTGGGCGCTGGCGACAGCAGGATCTGGCCGTGGCCTGATGGGCCCCGCGGAGCTCGTGTACACCGGGTCCCGGCCACCCCACCCTAGGCTGTCAGCGCGGGGCCGATCCCGCTGCGCGAAGTCGCGTCTGTGCGCGCTCGCCGCGGCGGGTGCTGCGGCTGGGCCCGAAACTCCCGCTTGTTCCGCCGGAAAAAGGCCCGCTTAGGAGGGTTTTCCGAGCTGAGTAGCTGGCGCCCCAGCCTCAGATCCCGGTACCAACAGATTGGCTGCAATAAATCAGGGGAACAAGACAGGCTAGATTTCTGAAAGACACAGTTTGAAAACACACCATTTATCTATATTTTTCATGGCGAAGAGAAAATCCAGAGGCCAGTCATTTTGCTCCCCCCCTTTTTTTTTTCAGAGAGGAGGGGTCCGGGTGATCTCCCCAGGAAGGGTCCTTCACCAGAAAGCACGACCCTGTCCTTAGGATCTGGGTGGCAGAGCTCTGGGGCAGTTGTCCAGCAGCCAGGCCAGAGACATAGACCTGTCCAAGCAGAGAGCTGGGGGTGATAGAAATGAGCCACCCCCTGCACCTTCTGATAGTCCAAGCACTCTGTGTCCAGCCTGCCTTACGTAAGATGCCATTAGATCTTACAGGGGTTTGGTCCACTGGCAGCTGTTTCCATGCACCTGGTTCCATAATTCATACAAAAAGCGTTTTCCTTAATGGGAAGCAGGTTGTGCTGTGGCCTCCAGCCAGTGGCCTAATACTGATCAGAGAGGGGTACAGGACCCGGCGACTGACCACTCCTGACCACTGCCCTTGTCCTTCCTCGGTGCCCCTCCCGTGTCTGCCTTCTCAAGCCCTGACAGTGCAAGCCCTGGGATCCAGGGCCCTGGCGCAGAAAGCAAAGCTCCACTAGGGCCCTCAAGAAGTGAGACAGCGCCTAGGAGGGAGGAGGACAGAAACATAGGGAAGTGGGCTTCCCTACCCCCACCAGAGGTGGGAGAGTGGAGACCCGGACTGGCATTTGCAGGGTGGAAGTCAAGGGGGAGCAGGGACGCTTTCCGGGAGAAACCCAGTTTTCTGGAGGCCTGGGCAGCTGTCCCGTGCATCCACTGGGGTACCCAAGTCTGCAAGTTTTGCAGGATTGCCATTAGATCTTAAGCATTTTGGAAACGATTTCCCAGCTGGGTCGAATCCTCAGATTTAGAGAAGTGAAGATGGGAGCAATTGCTGAGGCTAGCCTCTAAGAAAGGATTTGCTATGGGGAAGAACTAAGATGTTCTCTGAAATGTATTCCTTCCAGGAAGTGAAAGAGAATTTAAAGTCCGAGTTGGGGTCAAGTGCCCAAGAGTCAGAAGCCTTGGGGTGGGGTGAGGGGACTTTCGAGGAGGCTCGTGTCCTTAGGGACAGTGGTGGGGTGTGGAGTTCCAGGAATTGCCCCCTTTCCCCATGGACGCTTTGGGTCTTTGCCCCTCGCAACCACTTTGAGACTGCTTTTGGAGCTGAGTGACTCCCCAGGCCCCAGTAGAGGGTCTCTGGAGTGGAGATTCCTGGGGACTTGGGAGGAAACCAAGTGACAGGGCATCCCCCAACTCAGATGAGGCCACAGAGGTGCTCTTTGCTTGAGCACCTCCTTGATTCGGGGAGAAAAAGGAGCTGCAAAGGAAAAACACCAGGGTGAAGGAGACGCGGCTTCCACCCAACACCCCTCAGGCTGCTGAAGGCGGGCGCATTTCATTTAAATCCCGAGCGTGGGGAGGGTCTACCCTGCGTCGGGAGGATTCTGAGAGCCAGACTCACCTAAATGCGGACCCCAGCCCCTTCTCCCACCGCCCAGCAAAGGTAGAGGAACTCAAAGTATTTGGACGCAAGAAAGGGCCATTCTCGGAGGCAGGGGCTGTGCCTGAAGGTGTGCGCACGTGTGGAAGAGAGCGACTGAGGGGAAAGTCGAGAGACCCTCTCGGAGGCTCGCACGCGGCCGGCGCGGCCCTGCCCTGCCAGTCCTGCACCTCGCCCCAGCGGCTCTGCCCCGGCCCCGACCCCCGGCCCGGCCTGCGCACCTCTCCCGGCCAGGCCCCCCACGCCGCGCTCCGCAGGAACCCGGCACTTGGGCAATTCTTCCTAAGCTGTTTTTGACTTAAAAACTAACATTTAACGCCAACTCCCCCCTCCCCCCAAAAAAGGTTAGGCTGTGTCAACACACTTGAAGTGGATAATTGAGGAAACTACTGGGAGGTTAGGCCAAGAATCACCGCGCCGGCGGGGCCCGGGTTAGTGCGAAAGGAGCGAGTCTTCCCTTCGGGTTTGTTTTATCGACTGGACGCCACGCTTGCGTCAGGGCGCATTCGTTTCCAAGGCCCCGTCCCTCGCGTGCAGGCGCTTAGATGTTCGAGGCATCGCGCTAACCGGTCACCCGAGGTGACCTTTCTCGAGGGCAGGACCCGCGGGGCGCGGGGGAGGCGGGAGGCGGCCGGAGGGAGTCGGGGCTCCCCCCGGGCGCGCGCCCCGCGGTCTCAGCGGCCTGCTGCCCGCTCGTCCCGCAGGAATCTACGAGTGCAAGGAGAAGCGCGACGACGTGAAGTCGGAGGATGAGGATGGGCAGACCAAGCTGAAGCAGCGGCGGAGCCGCACCAATTTCACTCTGGAGCAGCTCAATGAGCTGGAGCGGTTGTTCGACGAGACGCACTACCCCGACGCCTTCATGCGGGAGGAGCTCAGCCAGCGCCTGGGGCTCTCCGAGGCCCGCGTGCAGGTAGGAACGCGGGCCCCGCCCCGCCACCCCGGCGTGCTGCGGGCCCAGCGCGTGCGCCCTGGGCGCAGGCCACAGTCCCTTTCCGGGCAGGCGGCACGTCCTTGCCGAGCGCGGCCTTTCCGAGGCGCCCCTGGGGCTTCTCGGATGCGCGAACCTCTCGCCAGGGCAAGTCCTCCGCGCCTCGACCTCGGTTTGTCGGGGATGGGGTTCTCACCTTCCCCCTTTCGTGCATCCAGGACTTCTCTTTCCTTCTCTCTCTCCCCTCCCCACCCCAACTCAGTCGTCCCCTCCTCCCCAGCCCCCTCCCACTCCAGGGAGAGGGAGAGGCGGGGACGGCGAGCAGAGGGGGCGTCTCCACACACTGCGCTTTTGAGGAACCGCGGCTCCTGCCCGCGCGGGACCGGATTAGCCTGGGTGCTGGGGGCGCACCGACCGCCCCAGCTGATGCGCCGGGCAGCCCATGGGCTCCTGGCTCCCATCTGGTCAACCACTGTTTGCCGGGTGCTGGGTGTGCGCCGAAGGAGGCGCGCGGGCAGGGCTCTCCCCGGCCTTGCAAACATTAAATTAAATCTATTAATGTATTGCTGGTGGGGGGAGAGAAAGGCTCGCTGCAAAGTCGCTTCCTACGGGTTCGGGGCGGAACCGGCGCTGGGGCCTGCGAGTCCAACTCAGCCTGCTCTCGAGCTCCTCTTGGTTCTGACGGGACCAGCAGGGCCCGGGAGAGAAGGCCGGGGGGCGGGGGGACAGGATCCGGGCCCGGGCCTGGATCTAAGTAAGTGAAATGAACATTAGCAACCAGCGAAGGGACCGTTGAAAAGCAAAGCACATTGAAGGAGAGGATGCGTGGGGGTTATTTGGCCAGCAACCTCAAACACGAATTTCCCTTAATTTTACTTATGAAACGAAAATGCAAACGGATTTGATTTGGTAGGCGGCATTGTCCCAAATGTTGAATTTTTAAAAAGAAAAATGTATATAAATATACATATATATATATATTAGCTCTCCACCCGCCTTTCTATGTCTCCATGTCGCCGCGGTCAAAGGCCTTCTAAGATGAAATAACTCCCCCGGGAGTGGCCGCGGCGCTTCCCAGGCCCTCCCAGCGTAGACCCAGCAGGGAGAACCTGTCCTGCCGGCCGTCTGCCGGGAAGCGTCCTTTGCAGCATCTGCGGCCGCAGCGAGGGGAGGCGGCTGGCTGCTCTTCTCAGGAAGACAGATTGGAATGCCCCATATAAATTAATGAAGAGATTAAACTTTTGCTGAAGGGGACATCAACTTTTATGTCATCTCGCAATGTCTTAATACTTGGGCTCTGTAATATCTCCCCAGCCTTGATGTACTGTTTCTATAAAAATAAATTACTTGTAATTTAATTCTGCACTATTTCTTTCAGTAGTCTATTACTGAGTAGCACCTTAGCAGGAGATTCCGAGTTGCAGAAAATTGGTTCTTGGGTGCCTGCAAATCTTGAAAAGGCCCTAAAATAAAAAGAAAGGGTGAGGGGGGGGGGTGCGGGTAGGAGAAAAGTGAGTGGCTATTGATCCAGAGGTGAATTAAAAATTAACGACTGTAAATAATAATAAAAATAAACATGGGAATATAAGGGAAATAATTTCCTATTGGCCATAGGGGAAAAAAATCACGTAATAAAGAAGAGAAGGCAGAAAATGCTCATAAAAATCAATTAGTTAAAATCCGTTCCTGGGATGGAACCGAAGGGGGGTTGGGGAGAAAGAAAATGAAAGGGGGGGATGAGCTATATTTTAATACCATCTGAATTGTTTAGAAAGCTTTGTCGGTACAGCCTGTCCCTCGTTGCTAAAGGATATAGTTTCAATTTAGTGTGGAAATTTGCTGTAAATAAATTGAGGCGCCTATGGAAGCCGTTCCTTATTAACCTTTTATTTTTGTGTTGTACTGGAAGCTCATATCACCCAGCTGTCAGGGTTATAATTGAAAGTTATGAGACTACGGTGAGGGGCAGGCAGTAATTTAATTACAACAAATATCTTTGGGTTTATGGCGCAGAGCTAAATTAAATGTCATTATTCACTGTCTGTAATGGAAATCAAAAGGAAATCAGATTAGAGCATTTGTGAAAGAAATCACTGAGTGATCCTTAATGAAGAAATAACTGTCTAAACCAGTGTACTACGCTTTACTTAGCATATTCAGGACTAATTGGAATTGATCGTGAATCACCCCAAGATTGATTTATTATCGCTTAACGCAGCGGCTAATTCATCACTTTTATTCTTCATAATCTTATTTCCACCCGACCCCCCACCCCTCGCTGGAAGGGAAAGTGAGCTTCGCTTTCCAGATTTAAATAAGCTCCTGGTTTTGAAAAATGCTCTTTCGGGGGCAGGATTTGCCCTCTCTGGCTTCCGTCTCCCGAAGTCTGGATACCGGGCCCCCAGGCAGAGCGCGCAGTGGTCAGCTCCAAAAGGGATTCCGTACCACGGGCGTAATTTATGCTCGGGGTTTGGAAATGGCGTTATGATTTTTGAAATTCGACTCAAGGGGAGGAAAACATATTTTTGGAAGTACTGTTCAGGGGAACACGATAAAAGTTTTCCAGCTCCCTGCCGCCTGATGGGACGAGCTCTCGAATGTTCTGGAAAGTCTTTCCAACAGGCGGGCGGTGGCTCAGCAGTGGACATTATGCCCAGGAAGGGAGCGGCCTGACAACCGCGGGGGAAGGAGAAGTTCACGTTTCGTTTCCTAAGCTCCCAGCGGTTTCCAACCTCCAGGAGTCTGCACCCCGGGGGTGGGGAGGGAAAGCAGCACCCGCTAGGCGCACGGAGAAGGGCGTACACCTTGGATGCTTCGTGCCCCCAGAAAATCCAGGAGATTCCGGGGTGGCTCATAGCCGTGGAAGCTTTTCTTTATATCAGTCAATAAACCACCCCACCCCCACGTCCCATGGAGCAGTTGAGGTAGCCTGGAGGGACAGCTAATGGGCATGGATGGGGCAATCACGGGGGCGAAGGGGGCTTCAGACTTCGTCAGTGTCACTGTGCCTGGAGGAGGGGGGGCGGTGGGCTACCGGAGCAGGGGGCTTTGGAGCCCACTTGTTTATGTCAGGACAGGACTGTGGGAAGACTGGGCGAGGGTCGCAGCGCCCCTCTGCGCCCATCCTCTTGAGACGAGGCCCCAAGAACCAGAATCTTCAGGCAAAGCCGTCGCAGCCCAAAGCGCGCTTTATTGGGGATCCCCCACCATTCTTCCTCACGGTTGTCCAGGGGTATTGTAACGTTTCCGGAGCCTCCCAGGGCTTCCAAGGAGGACTGAGCATTCTGGAGCAGGCGCTGGAGGCAGGACGCTCCGACCTTGAATTGGGGGTGGGGGAGGGGGAGAAGGCAGATTTGAACTCATTTACCTCCCTCTGCGCCCCGCTCCCGAGTTGCTAAAATATGAAGGTGCAAGGTCAGGACTCCCCAGGGGTGGTCCCAGGTGGGCGTGGTGGGACGCCCACACGAAGCGCTGGAAACTTCGCCAGCCCACCCTGCCATTCCAACACCCACTTCTTCAGTTTGAATCTATAGGTGTCGGTGCTCACATTTCACTTGGCGGGGGAGCAGCAGGGGCGGGGGGGGGGCGCGAAATGGGTTTAACAATTGCCAGCCCTAGACAGCCGGCTACCGCGGGATGGGGGGCTGGTTGTGGGGTGCGGGGTGTCTGCAGGCCGGGTCTCCCCGGCTTCCGCGCGCCTGAGGAAGCTCCAGGGACGCTGCCGGTTCACCGTGCTGTGCGTGTGTCTGCTGTGTCCCCAGGTGTGGTTCCAGAACCGCAGAGCCAAGTGCCGCAAGCAGGAGAACCAGATGCACAAAGGTGGGTGGCTTGGGACAGGACGCAGGGGGCAGGGGACAGGGCGCAGGGAGTAGGGCGCAGGGGCAGGGCTCAGGGGACAGGGCGCACGGCGCGGGGCGCAGGCCGCGGAGGTGCCGGGAGCCCGGAGGACGGCGCTCACCACCTTTGTCTTCTCTTGCAGGCGTCATTCTGGGCACCGCCAGCCACCTGGATGCCTGCAGGGTGGCCCCGTATGTGAACATGGGCGCTCTGCGCATGCCTTTCCAACAGGTAGCTCGTTTTTCTTCCTTCTGGACGGCCTCGCTCGCCCTTCCTCCCCGGCTCCTCCCACGCCCCGGACTTCTTGGCTCGCCCGGGGAAGAAAAGAGGCCGCTTTTACAAGGCGCATTTATAGGCGCGTTGGCACGTATTAAAATCACTCTGTAAAACTCCAAAAGTCACCTGTGGGAGGGTGGGAGCACAAACCCAAACAAAACCTTACAAAAATCAGAGGGAAAAATATTCCACCCACCCAAGAACTAACCACCGGGCAGCCGCCTGGAACCTGGAAGGGACCCCACTTTTAGGAAGGCCGGAACCGACGCCTTGGTGGTGCCGGAGGGCCTTGGAAGGGGGGCGCTGAGCAGGCCCTAAGCTTGGGTCTCTTCCCACATCACCAGCTCGCAGCCTGCAGCCCAGCCCGGAGCAGAGTCCCAGGACTGGGAAGACAGCGGTGGAGCCCAAATGTTGGGGGTGGGGGTGGGGCAACACTGGTGGTGGTGGGGGGGCAAGAGGTGCGGGGCTCCAGGCGCCAGGACCCGGGGCCGGCGCCAGGACACAGAGCTCGGTGGCCTGCACTGGGCGGGCGCCGCCTGGGCCACCGCAGGCAGCTGTTTTGCCCAGAGGGCTAGGTCTGGGTTTATATTTGGACCGGATTGCGCGTGTTTGCTGAGGGGCGGGGGTCTGGTGGGCCTGGCCCGCGCCTTGGCGGGTTGGCGAGGTGTGGGAGCGAGTAAATAGATACCTGGGAAATAGAGGCGTGAGCCGCGTGGGTTTAGGGGAGGCTGCAGCTAGGAAGGGGCGGCCCAGCCGCTGGTGCTGGAGGAAGAGCCCCCGCCGCCCCCCCCCCCCCACTTCCCCAGCCCTCCTAAAGTCCATCTTCAGACTCTGGGGACGCCGTGCCCCTTGCAGCGCCCCCTTCCCAGGGGCGGGAATCGGTGAGGCAGGGGCAGCTTTCCATGCGCTGCCCCGACGTGGCGTCCGCCACCGGGCTGGGTAGAAATTCAGTGGCCAGAGCGCGCGGACATGGGTGTTCGCGTGGCAGAATCCCTGGCGAGAGGCCGGAGTTCAGACTCTCCAGCGGGTCACTCGTCAAAGGGCCCATCAGAAGGAAATCAGGGCTCCTCTGAGGCCCGCCACTGTTAGCGCGAGGATGTAGGGGGAGGGGTGGCGCCGGGGCACTGGGCGCGGCCAGAGACGTGACGGAAGCTGGTGTCCCTGGAGCAGAGGAGAGGGGAGGGGGTGGGGCGCCAGCGGAGTGGGGAGGAGGAGGGGAGGTAGGGCCTCGGGATAGGAAAGGGCGCGCCCAGCCGGCCCCCACTCCTAACCAGGCCTGGTCTGCTCCCCACAGGTCCAGGCGCAGCTGCAGCTGGAAGGCGTGGCCCACGCGCATCCTCACCTTCACCCGCACCTGGCGGCGCACGCGCCCTACTTGATGTTCCCGCCGCCGCCCTTCGGGCTGCCCATCGCCTCGCTGGCGGAATCGGCCTCTGCCGCCGCGGTGGTGGCAGCCGCGGCCAAAAGCAGTAGCAAAAACTCCAGCATCGCGGACCTGCGGCTGAAGGCGCGCAAGCACGCCGAGGCCCTCGGGCTCTGACCCGCCGCCCCTCCTGCGCCCCGGCCCCGGTCCCCGCGCCCCGTCGCCCGCGCTGCATCCTGCACACGACCCCCCCCCCCACTCCGAGCCCCCCCGACGGACTCCCGGGAGCGAGCGCGCAGGCCCTGGCGCAGTGGCGTCCGCACCGCCGGCAGCCCGGGTCCGCGCGCCGCCGGCCGGGGGAGCGGCTTCCAGGGACCGCTTGAGCCCGACCCACCAGGCCTTCCCAGATATCCGGCGGAGGCGCGCGCCGGTGGCCGGTGGGCCGTCCAACCCACCCCGGACGACGTTTGCTCCGCGGCGCGCGCTGGGCCTCGGACTCGCGTGGAAGGGACCCTCGCGGCATGGCGCCGCCCTCTGCCGTCGGTGTGACCACCGTGCGCCTGTGGCTAAGTACACACGCGTTCTGAAGACAAATAAGTGTGTCAGCACCAGGCCCTCGGGGCGCGCCTCCGTTCCAGATGGCAGTATATTTATTCCACCGCCAGGAACTGTTCCCCGTGCGAGGAGCTGCCGGACTGGTGTGGATTTCAAGGGGGAATCTCGGATGGATGGGTCAGGGGCTGGGCTGCCTCCCCACCCCGTCTCCAAAGGAGCAATAATGGATCGCGCCTCGCTGGTGCCGAGGGAAGGGCGCGGGAAAGAAAACCCGAATTTCGGAATGGGGACCTCCTGCGGACCTGCCTCCACGGGCTCGCTGTCCGTGCAAACGTCTGGCCCCCAAAGCGCCGGAGCGAGTTGAGGTTCGCCGTGCCACAGAACGGGCGACTTGATAAATTTCCCCATCTTCGGTTCCCGAGTTGACATTTTTGCTGTCTTACTGAATTCAGAGGCAAATAACTTTCATAAAAAGGTGGATGCGCGGTTTTAAGGTATAATACTGATGCAGCATTAACTTTTAGTGAAATGCAATTAAGAGCAGTTCAAGTGCAATACTGTAAATATGATAGATTTTAAAAAATAATAGCCGTACACTCTTGGTCCATGGGCGCCGGACACGCGAGGGCTTTAGCTCGTCTTCCGGCCTCGGGGCTGGCGTTTGCGGTCACTTTGACAGTGTTGGGAGAGTGCCCTGGAAATGGTTAAAGTGAGATTTGTCGCATGAAAAGTGGGCCCCAGAACGTGGGGTCAGAGCCCGTGCCTGCTTGGAAGAAGGAAAGGGGAGGCGGGAGAAACCCCTCCCGCAGCGACTCTTAAGAGGGTACTGGTTTGCAGCGGTAGGCAGTTCCAGGTTTCCTTTCTTTCTTTTTTTAATTTTTTTTTCCTTTTGATTTCCCCACTCGTGTAAGCACCAAATAGCGACTTGTCTTAGCAGCTGGCATGAAATGAGCAAGTCGCTGGAAAGGAGATAACCAAAGCATAAGGGTTCCAAAATTTGCACCTGAATTTTACGCACTGAGCGGTTGGGTTTCCGCGGGTGTGTGCAGCCGGGGTGGGGGTGGGGGTGGGGGTTGGGGGCGGTGCTGAGCTTGTCTTTATAGAGGAAGAGTCTGCCTTTTGGCCTTGGCCACCCAGGTCTCCCGCCCCCCACCCCGGGAAGCTTCTCCATAGGTCTCCCTGCCACGGGGCTACTGGGGTTCCACGGTTAACTCTTTTTACAGAAGCTGGTTTGATCTTTCCCAATTTGGCATCTGCAGTTTTTTTTTCTTCCTTACTTGATGTATTTCTTCAAGAGATTTCCCCTTAAATGTAAGGAACACTTTCTACGTTTTCACTGAGCTGACATGTAGATAAATGTGGACAGGTCTAATTTGTATCATCTGATACCTGTTATAAAAATCTAAAGGGCCCTTCAATATTTTTAGTTTGAAATTTTAGTAAGACTGAAAAGGCAGAGAGAGAGAGAGAGAGAGAGAGAGAGAGAGAGAGAGAGAGAGAGAGAGGAAGAGAGAGATATGAATAAAACAAGTCAGTATTTTTAAATCACTTGAAACTTTTTCTCTGACATTATTATAAATGGCAATATAGAGTTTAACTCTACACGTAATTTTTCTTTGAAACAGATGTGAATGAAAAAGAAGGCTCTATACATAATCTGGAATGTTCCTTTGAATGTAAGAAATGCATTTTGAAACATTGAGAACGGGCTGCATTCATGGCGATATTTAACACTTGGTAAAAGTTGGAAGTAAAATGTGTACATGTCATTTTTTTTCCCCCAAAAAGGTTTATAATTTCTACCTAAACATAGCCCTCTATCAGCACCCCTTTCCAAATGGAAAACTCACTGTCTGTAAGCTGAGAGACATGAAATCCAGTCTGCCAGAGCCTGACCTTGCAAAGTGGAGTGACCTGGTGCTGGCTAACCTCGGGGTGGGGTGGGGGGCTCAGACCAGCCCGAGGAAGCTCCCCCAAACTTCACATTTGTTTTAATCGACATGGAAAACCAGCCAGATGGAGCCCTAAAAAAATGAGGCCACCCCTACCCTGAACAAAACAAACCACACAGCCGGAGAAATGCATCGGTGGCTGTTGCTGCTGAAACAGACTCACTTTCAGCTTCTTTTCCAGCTAGGGTGAGGAGGTGACATCCTATCCAGGGGAGCCACAGGGCCTTAGATTGAGGGAAGGGTGTTTTCCTTTGAGCTCTTTTCCCATAAAGTTCAGGATGGAAGTCAGAGGGAATTTCCGCTGCAGTTGTCCCTTCTCACCATCTCAGCTCTTTTCCTCACCTCCTTTTCCTGTGAAGGTGTAAGGAAGGTCAGTGGATATGGACTAGCTCTTAAAGTGGGGGTGTGGCTCTAGGCTTACTGGGGAGTGGTCCGTCTGGCTTGCTGTGGGAAGGGCACACTTTTCTGTGGATGTAGGAAATTAAATTTGTGGGGCAGACATATTGACCCTTGCAAATGTGTTTGCTCAATATGAGATCCTTTCGGAAGCAATATGTGTGAGTTGCAAACAGCATTTCTGTGTACTTCCTGGCAAATTGAGACCTATCCCGTAGCAAGCAAATTGGAGAGGGATTGAATTCCAATACCATCGGTGTAGAGTATCTCGTGGTTAAACCTACATGGGACGCGACGTGTGTGTTAAAACAAATTGCTGGCTGAGCTGAAGGCTCGTTTCTCGCTGTGGATTTGGACGCGTTTATCCACGAGGTGCTACTCGCAGATGCCAAGATGGGTTAAGCCATTGAACACACTTTCTCTTTCTGAAAACTTGGCCAAAGAGTAAAATGGAGGGTGGGAAGTAACTGGCCTCACGAAAACTCTGATCTTATGGAGCTTTTAGTTGATTGATCCTCTTTTCCTTCTCTCACGTCGCTGGGAAAGATGGACAGGTAGTCTCATTCCGTGAAGACACCCTTTGCTGGGTTACATCTCCTAGTTGTCGGACTCATGCATCCTTTGAATAGTTCTGCCGCCCACAATTGCTAAGGTTTATAAACATGTAGCTGCTTGAAGGGATAGAAGGGGATTTTATCATCAGTTCTGGGGAGGACCCTAAACTCTGGCATTCTTCACCAGGGCTCAGAACCAAGGGGATGGCACAGACTCATCCCTCCGTCCTGTAGCTGAAAACAGAACAAACCGAGGACACATTTTTGCAAAGCTACAAAGTTGTTAATTTAACGGGTTGTGTCCACGCCGGGCGGTGGCTCCTCAGCAGACTCACGGACCACGTGAGTCTCAGCCACGAGGGCGCTGTGTCCTGGCCAGAGGCTGGGGGCACCTCGACAGTTGGATGCTTTCGTGTCCGAGCTCATGGACAAACCCTGGTGGAGAAAGGAAACCTTAGCCTTTGCTGGGCCCTTCCCCCTGGCTCCTGATTCTTCCCTGAGAACCAGGTAAAGGCCTCTCTTTTCCTTGGAAGGCTCACTGGGGCAGGAAAGACTTAGAGGCTGCCCGGGACAGACAGTTTTGAGGCACTTTGCTAAGGTTTCTCCTTTTCTCAGCTTTTTTTGGGGGGGCGGGGCGGGGTGGGGTGGGACGTGTTACAGTTGACAAGTCTGTCATTTTAAAAACTGGTGCCTAATTTATTAAAAGAAAGTAGCTTCGGGATATGCTGATTTTCAATACACATGAAAACTTGATGCAATTTATAAATGTTTTATTGAAATTTGATATTTAATGAGAAATCAGTTGAGGAATGTAGAAAATATCAAGTTTCAAAGCTATGAACATGCTATTTATTGAAAGGTGATAGTTTTGGGAATCCAGGCCCCTTGTGTGTGGCACTGACATCAGAGAGAGGCGAGACTCTGCTTTTTTTGGTGTTTGAAGTACGTGGATGTGGGTGGGTTATTTATTTTTTTCTGGTTTGAAAGTTCATGGATATATGCTATTTTAATTATGTTGAGTGTAAATTTGACATTTGCCTTGCATTTATTTTTATATTCTTTAAACCTGTTGCTTCCCCCCACCCCCGCCCCAGCCCAACCCTGATTTATGAGCCACCATGTCTGGTCTATGTGTTCAAGGTAGGTTCGAATCCACAGGCATTTTCAGGGGATTGCTGAAATGAAAAGAAATAACGCAACTTCTCCCAAACCAACAGTCCTGAGAAATGCGTCCTTCTGCCTTGGTGGGGAAAAAAACCTTGTCGAGGTTCTCTTGGCCACACTTGCACGCTCGTAACACACATCTGCCCCGAGACGTCTAGTTCTAGCGACAGAGTGTATTTTGTCACATCATATGGTATGAATGTACATCTTGTAAAAGTGAGATATAAATAAACTTATAAATATTTGTATTCGAGTGTTAAAAAAAATTCTCAGTGCTCCCTGGAGAAGTGGCGGGAGGCTGTTTCTGTACCTCCAAATAAGGGTCTGTGCGAATCTCCAGGTGGAGCCTGGCAGCCTTTGACTCTTGTGGGGCTCCCTCTGACTCCAGCGGCTGCTCCGGCCGTCTCTTTAATGCCCATTTCGGCGTTCCACCTTTTCTGGAGATGTTGTCCCCCAAAGGTGGCAAAACGAAGGGAAAGGCTCGGCTCGAATTGCACACCAGTGTTTTGGGGGTAACAAGGGGTCCTTTTGTGACAAGACCATGCACTTTGATTTTCAATTTTCAGTTTAAAATTCTTATACCGTTCCATGTTCCCGGACTGTACTGGTTCCCCAAAAGGGCCTTTGACGCTGGCCGAGTCATTCTAAGATTTTTTTTTTTTTTAGAATAAATGAAAAAGAAATCAACTCTCAAAAAACTGACAACTTTTTCTTTGGCCTATGCTTTTATCTTCTCGTGTAAGGGAAAAGCTAATGATGGAATTCGGCTCCCCTCGCCTGCTTCCCAGCTTCAATGCAAACCACATGTAGGGAAAATGCTGAAGCCCCCCTCTCGGCCCCCGGGAGAAGCCCCCTGAGTTGGGGGGTAGGCAGAGAGGAGGTCCAGGCCTCTTCAATTCATGGGGTGAATTCCATCTGAACACACCCTATGTTTCCCCCAGGAGTCTGTCCTTTTCCCTTCTCTCTCTCTCTCAGGACTTGAATCCTTCCCTGCCAGAGAAAGAGTTTTTCAGAACGTGAATCTTTTGCGGCGGAGTCAAGCTTGTGATTTCTTTTTCATTTCTGATCTGCCTTCCACAAAACTGACCCAGGCCCACAGTTGCTTCACAGAGCTTGTGGGACTCGCAGTTTGGAAGGGAATGTTCACGGGCAGCTATAGGGTCAGGGAACTGGGGAGAGTGGACCTCGAGAACAGAGACCTTCCTTTAGGCTCTGATGGCCAACAGCTGCCGCTGGCATTTCAATCCTTGGCCTTGAGAGAGCTCTGTCCTTTCGGGGCAAATGAAGGCAAATTTGGAATTTATGGACTTGATTCCAAATCCTTTGCCTTCGCGGCCTCCGTGAGAATTTAATCAGGGAAGTTCTCTTCTGCGTAACCAACCAGCTGGGTCCCACAAATCTGTTAGAATATTGAGCTTGCTTAAGAGATCCTTTGTCTGGGGAAGTGGCAAAGTTACATTTTGGCCTATTTAAGTAATCCATTGCAGAAGCGATGAAGTCTAGTCGAGTTAGTCTTCAATATGTTCTTTGCGTGCTTGAACCTGAAAAATAAGTCTCCCAGCCTGGATTTTCTTCTCTTTTTGCCTGCATTGTCTTGCAGCAGCTCTCTCTGCTATTTTAACTTGTCTATACGTACACGCCTTTAGGAAGACGGGAGGTGGGGAAGGCTGGATAACCATTTCTTAGGACTGGCTCTCCAATCCCTAAATCAAACACGGAAACAACACTCGCTTTGCCTCGTGAAGGCAGACGCGCTTTCTGTTTCTGAAGCTGCTTTTCGTGTCTGACTTTCATGTTTAATAATATAAAACATATGGATTTAAAGAAAAACACAGAACAAGCAACAACTGCCAACTCTTTCTAACACACGGGGAGATGAGTACCTGAGAGTGTGGGTGTGAAGCATTTCACAGTGCTTATCTATATTAAAAACGTAAGAAAGAGGACCAGGAAAAACAGCCAGAAGTTATTCCATTGCCTCCTGCTTCTTCAGATTTTTACAAATGACCTCCTTTATGTCTTTTCCTTAAACTTGGAGCTTTCTGGAATAAAGAAATATACGAAGTGTATGTTATTGACTCTCATCTGTTGGGGGCATTGACAGTCAGAGGTTTGTTTTTAAGTTGCTTGAAGTTATGAGGTTTTTTCCCTCTCGGTATATTTGTATATGTCATTTACCTGAAGTCATGGAGAATTTGCTTAAAATTCTAAAACATCCTAACTTCATTGTCTGCAAGTAGCATTTGGGATAAAATCCACAGTCCTTTAGGTAGAAGCTAATTGGGGCCAAAAGCAGACCCAATAAACTCATGTTGCAAAGTTTGTTCCTGGACCAGTTAATCTATTCCTATTTTTCTTTTGAGATTTAAAAGCCATCACGAGTCAAAGAGTTCAAAGGAGGCTGCCTTAGGTGATCCATCTTAATTTTTGCTATGAAACAAAAGTGCCAAAAAACTAAATCTGTCCATGTTTAAACAGACATGGTATGTTTGCACTATTTCACAAAAATGCACCGCAAAAGGAGATATTGAAGCGGTAGGCCAGGATTTATATTCCAACAGAGAGCGGCTCAAATAGAAAGCGTTGTAAATTTGCACTTCAAAATAACTGGTGAGTATTTTTTCGAGCGGTGCAGGAGTGTCTGTGAGTCATAGGAGAATGAGCAGTTGTCTCTTTGGGGTGTTTTTTTTCCCCCTGAACTCCTTAAAAGTTCCTTAAAAGAGAGTCTCCAGAAGCAGTTGCATACTTTGAGAACTCCAATTTGCCATTCAGGGAAGTTTGTGCCACATTTTTCAAGAAAAGCAGGGCTACAAGGAAGCCTGTGCAGCAGTCAGCTCTTTCTTTTGAGATGTAACAGCCTTTTAAATCTCTTTTCAATCTTTTAGAGTGTGCTTTGCCAAATAGGTGAATCAGAAGGATAGGATGTGCTTTGCAATAACAAATATTTATTGCTTATATACTATTTGTAGCATCTATACTCTAGTGGGAAATCCAAGCTGCTCAAAACACAATTTTCCCCCAGTGAGTTTCCATCCACTTGGATGGATAGTAAATTCGGATGTGCACAGGGTTTAACCATTGTTAGAAGAAACATGCGTGTGCACACACACGCAAATTGTAGAAAAATTCAACCGATTCAAATTCTGTTGTATAATCAAGGAGTTAAAATGAAGGCGGACGCACACTTTCATTGGTTTATTTGACCGTGAAGTTGATAGATGGAAATCACTGCAGTTCCTTTACTTTGGAAAACCAATTGCTTACCAATCCAACTTGGAACCCCTACCATGTGCTCCCACCTTCTCATCCCTCACTGCCCATTTCTTCAGATTTTTCATCTCCCATTTTGTGTTCAAGCCGTTGCAGCAGGAATGCTGGGTCCTAGATAACCTGAGGTTTGGGGAGCGCTGGGACAAGAGGCAAGTGATAGCATGAAGGGTGGTAAGGGTGGACAAGGAGATGAGGTCTGAGGGGACCTGTGGAAAGAGGAGCCAGTGCCTCCTACACCTGGAATGTCAAGCCGTCTACCTGTCTTCCTTCCCATTCCTTGCAATGACATTGGCTCACCAGTGACCTCCAAGGCGAGCACGACGTGTAGGTATGGGGAGAAGTTGTTAGTGTCGCTTCTTACCCACCCAGTGCCTGAAATGCTTGCTTTTCAGAGCGCGTGGGGATTTTCCCTATGTCCTTACAAATAAAAAAATAAGGTATTTTATTTAAGAAGGCAACTCATTCGGGGCGCAAGTGCCATGTTCTCAGTGCGTTTTGGAGAGAGTTTGGTAGTACTGGGAAATTCCTTCCTGGGAGCCAAGAAGTGGGTGGTCTCAGAGTGGCTGAAGGAAAAGGAAGACGTCCACAGAATGGAGCAGAAAACAGAGGTCGGTGCCCAGAAGATGCAATCGGGCTCCTTCTTGTCTTCTGCAGGTGGGATCCAACCCCCAGGCTGGGGCGGACGGACAGAAGGATGCAGGGCCAGTTTTCTGCAGTTCCCAGCGGCTTGACTGCTGGGCTGCAAACAGAATTTCTAAGTAACTGTTGATACATTATAGATCCCCAGATACCTCAGGGTGTCCCAAGAAGCAACATCTGATACTAAGTATCACCGGCCCTCCCACGTGGGAAGGAAGTCAATTTATTCTGGGCTTACACTTTGTATCTGCCAATCCAGCCAACCCCAATCACTGCATTTATGGTGCTCCCCCCAGGCTCCAGGGGCTCCTCCCCACCTCCTCCAGGGTTGGACAAGGACGTGCTCCCTCCCAGACTCCAGGGGCTCCTCCTGCCTCCTCCAGGGGTGGGCAGGGCTGTGCTCCCTCCAGGGCTCCTAGAGCTCCTCCCTGCCTCCTCCAGGTGTGGACAGGGCTGTGCTCCCTCCCAGACCACCGGGGCTCCTCCCTGCCTCCTCCAGCTCCTGGGGACCCCTGGCATCCCTTGGCTTGTAGCTGCATCATCCCAAGCTCTGCCTCTCTCTTCATGCAGCCTCTTTCTCTGTAGTAGAACCTCCCTCTTCCTTCCAATGACACTGGGTCACCAGAGAATCTAGGAAAATCTCCCCAGCTTTTTCCTTTTTCCAAATAGGGTCTGATTTGTGGGTTCCAGGGATGAGGCCATAATTCAGCTCTCTACCTCCTTTCTATTGGGCTCGTTCAGATGGTCTTGGATCCAGGACAGGTGGGGATACCACATTTGGCTTTGTCACAAGGACAGGGCTGGGATAAGCAGGTGCCAACTGGAGACAATCCCTGAGATTTCATCTCCTGGATGTCAGGACAATGCACGAGATGGCTGATGTGGAAGGTGTTGAGGCGTCGGGTCACAAGGAAATGCACGTTGTCGTTCTTTTCTCCCTGATGGACCCTAATGACAAGGGCACTTGCTGAGGTTCTGACCTGCCGATGGGAAACTCCAAATGACCAAAATCAGACAGACTTGCCAGGTGGCCTGAATGGAGTGTCCCCACTGGCTTCTGCAGAGCCAAAGTGCTACTTTTTGCTTAAGAAAACTTTCAGGAAAACCACAGAAAGAGGAATCATGTTCAGTGTATATTTATTTCCTTACAGAACAATTTTCACAAGACCAAGTTAAAAGCCTCTGGGAGTGGGGGCGGGGGGAATGCAGGTTTGGGATCTCTTGTAGCCGTTTTCCTACAGCTTTGGTGTCTGGGATCCCTAAACGTCAAATTTCTGAGTGTATGGCCATAGGGGAAAATGGCACAAAATGGCTATTTGTTTTAGATGCCCTGACGGTCAATTACTGAGTGGGGGCAATGCCTGCTGTCAACCTCAAGCCATGTCCTGCCTGGACGGTCCTTGATTTTCAATCATCCTGATGCTTTCTGCTGACACCGCTGCTGGAGCTGTCTGGACAAGCATTGACACGGCAGCTGTCCCAAGCCTTTGCCGGGCTTCTCTGGCTTTAGGTGGCATCCCATGCCAGAAATGGACAGAGAAATTTAAGAGGCGCTTTCGGGATTTTTTTGCAGTTGCTTTGGGGGAATCTGTGCTAATGTGTGCTAATGGTCTAATGAATCACACTCTCAGGCAGAAAAGTCTGCACGGCGTTTCAAACATTTTTAAAATTTGTTTTAGTGGTTTCTTTGTGTGTGGCAATGCAATTCACCCTTTTAAGGGGCACATTTCAGTGGGTTCTGGTGCATTCCCAGTGTTGGGAAACCATCATCAGTGTCTAATTCTAGCCCATTTTCATTCCTCTGGAAAGAAACCCCTTAGCAATTATCAGGCATTCCCCCACCCTCCCCTCCCCCACCCCTGGGAAGCACTGATCTGCTTTCGTCTCTAAATTTGCCCATTCTGGACATTTCATGTGAACGGACTCTCACAATGTTTGTCCTTTTCTGTCTGGCGTCTCGCACGCAGCATCACATTTCCAAAGTTCACTGAAGTTGTAGCATGAATCAGAACTTCTTTCTATCTCTGAATAACGTTCCACATTTTTTTTTTTATCCATCCTTCTGTTGGCCGACATTTCTGTCATCTCCACTTTGTGGATTTCTGGATAAGGTTGCTAATGAACATTAGTGTACATGTTTCTGCAATTTTCTCGGATATATATCTAGGAATGGAATTGCTGGGTCTTACGGTAAGTCTGTGTTGAACTTTTGGGGGAACTGTCAAACTGTTTGCCAAAGTGGCTGCCCCATTTGACATTTCCACCAGAAATGCCTGAGGCTTCGGATTCGTCACGTCCTCAACAACATTTGTTCTGGTGTTTTTGGATCTCTTGTCTTTTTGGATCTTTTTATCCCGATGGCTAAAGATGGTGAATGTCTTTTCATGAGTGTGTTAGCTACTTGTTTACATTCTTTGGAAGGATGCCTATTCCAATCCTTGGCCCACTTTTAACTTGAGTTTTGTCTCTTTTTGTTGAGTTGTAGGAGTTCTTTATATATTGTGGATATTAGACCCTAACTACATGTGTGATTTGCCCATATCTTCTACCATTGTGTGAGTTGTCTTTTTACTTTTGTACCCTTTGATGCACACACATTTTTAATTTTGAAGAAGTCCAGTCCAGCTGTTTTTTCCTTTGGTTGCTTGTACTTTTATTGTCGTATCTAAGAATCCATTGCCAAAATCCAAGGTCATGAAGATTTACCCTCATGTTTCCTCCTAAATAATTGGATAGTCTCATCTCTTACATTTAGGTCTTTGATCCATGTTCAGTTTGTTTTTCTTTATGGTGTGAATCAGGATTCCCACTTCTTGGTCTTCTTCCCCAACCCCCCATCTCCTTCTTTTGGCATGAATATAGCAATTTGTCTCAGCATCATTTGTTTAAGAGCCTATTCTTTCCCTATCGAGTGGATTTTGTACTCATATAAAAACACAATTGGCCATAGATACATGGATTTATTTCTGGACTCTCTATTCTCTTCTCTTGCTCTGTATGTGTGTCTTTGTGCCAAAAGCACACTTTTGATTACTCCAGCTCCGAAGTAAGTGTTGAAACCAGAATCGCTCTTTTTCAAGATTCTTTGTCTATTTTGGGTCCCTTGCATTTGCATATGGATTTTAGAATCAGCTTGCTAATTTCTCATAAAAAAGCAGCTGTAATTTCGATAGGGATCGGATTGAGTTCGTAGATTGGTAGGAGATGTCCTCTTGAGAATATTAAGTCTTGCGGTCTTGGAACGTAAGGGGTCTTTGCTTTTATTTGGGTATCTTAAGATTTCTTCACTCCTGTCCTGCTTTCATTCTTCCCCTCCCACTTTCCTTCCCCTTTGGCTTTTGCCTCCTCTTTTTCCTCTTCTTTCATTTTGCCCTTTACACTCCTCTTCCCCGCCCCTGATTCTCTTCTTCTCTCCTGGCCTCCCTTGTCCACCTCCTTCTCCTCCTGTCTCCTGCCTCCCTTCTCTGTCTCCTTCCCTCCTTCTCCTCTGCAGCTTTGCTCTCCTCTGGGGAGACTTCCTGTGCCCGACCACATCACAAATCCATACAGCATTCCCGAGCCTGCATCAAGCCCTAAAATGTCCTGACTGTGCAGAGGTCGCACCAGCCCCTGCTCAGCACAGTGGTGAAGCTGTGCCCTGACCCACGTCCCCCCATGCCTCTGGGTGTGAGGGACAGGCAGCTGTCCCCTGTGGTCCTCTGGAGGCCCCTCCCCACATGGGCCCCAGAAGCCATGCCAGCCCTCTCCTGATGTGTCCTGCAAGCTAGCCCACAGCGAGAGGGCTCTGCTCTACAGAAAAGACCCAAAACGCCCCTTTCCACTGAGAGGCAGCATCGGCAGGGTCAGCCATGGAGCTCGTGGAAACAGAGGGGTCTCCCTCTCTTCCTTCTGTCTCCTCCCCACTGGAAGGTGAGTGGGCACGTGCTATGCTTGGGCTCAGGAAATGGGCTGTGAGGTGCAGACAGTCCTTCAGCTGTGTTTGCAGATGTGTGTTTAAGACTCGCAACCCACACAACGTACACAACTCACACAGATACATGCACATGCGTGCAATATACCTACAACGTACATAGAGGCACACAACACATGCAGCATGTACACGAACACACAATACACACAGCACTCATGGGTGGGTACAACACAGAGCAGGCAGCACAATACACTCGCTACACAACATATGTGCACAACATTGCACATATGACACAAACATACACGACACAAAGAGCATACAAGACACAATGCATATACTGACATATATAACACATGCACGTAACACATCTACACAACAAACAGTACACATGGGTATACACAACACACAGCACACACATGGGCGTACGTGGCACATACACACGGCACACGCCATATAAGACACATACAGACGTAAACACTACACACGTACCTCATATACAACAACCTCACAACCACACAACACTTATACACAACATGCAGGAAGCCATAGAGAGCACACGGTACCCCCAGCACATGTAAAGTCCACACAACACACATACACACAGGTTACAACACATGACACCATACACACACAATGCACAGATTTTGTAATGTATCAATCTTTATTTAAAAAGAGAGAAAGGAAAAGGGCATGGGCTGGGTTGTAAGGGATTTCCAGGCTAACGCTTTCTAGGTTGTAAGGGACATGTCAAGGACCCCGTGTGCCAGGGAAGCATTGCTGAGGCTGAGTTGGAAATGAAGACCCTCAGCGAATCTGCGAACACTCGTTAACGCTGCTGTGCGTGGGGAGGGGCAAGGTTATTTTATGTGTTTTGAAAAACCGCTCATCCCAACACTTGCTTTCTCTGAGTGACTGGGAAACCATGAGCAAGGCTGAACTAGTGCATGGGTGATGTTGAAGACATTTGTGCATGGGATGCAGCTGAGAAGGTGGAGAGATGGGGCGAGGCAGGGAAAGAGGGAGAGAAAGGGAAAGAGAGGGGGAGAGGGACGGAAAGAGAGAGACAGAGAGAGAGAAGAAAAGAGAGGGAGAGTGGGACAGAGGGGAGACGGGAAAGGAAGACACAGAGTGAGAAAGGGAAGGGGAAAGAATGAGAGATGGGGGAAGAGAGGAGAGGAAGAGAGACAGAGAGAAGGTGAGAGACAGAGGGAGAGAGTAGAGACAGTGATGGAAAAGGGATCCCCGTGATTCGTACGCTTCTAGTGAAACATCTGTTTCAAATTTTGTACTTTCTTTCCAGGCTTTGGACAATTCTTGCAGAGTTACAGTAATACTTTATGCAAGTTTGCACTTTTCTTTTCCCATATAGCATATAAGCAACAGGTAGGGTGGGTTAATTTATATTAAGAAATGTGACTGCCAAATTGACCCAAATACTTGCGTTAGCCAACACAAACAGTATTTCTTTAACAAGGAAGGTCTGCTGGGCAGAAAGAAAATCATTTCAAAAGCTTGTCTGATGGGGGCAGAAAATCAAGCCAAGTGTGTTCCCACATAGGCTGAGATAGTCGCGTGGCGGGGACCATCCATGGCGTGGCGACTAGAGTAGCCACGAGAAAGATTTCCCACTTTTTTTCCTATCGACAGGCTCCTTCTGGGCACTGCACCTTTCTGATGAGATAGAACAGGAAATGCTGCAGCCCGCTGAATGCCCGCTGCCAGTTTTCTCCATCTGCATGTCTTTTAACTTCTGCTTTTGCAAAGCCACCCAGTCTGCCCTGGGGAAGCCATGCACTGACCCCAGGGTTTAGAGTTCAACGGTGGTTTTTCCTCTCCCCCAAATTCTTTGGGGATTTGCCACTGTCCGTTTCCCTCAGGGGCTGACAGTTATGGGAAGTGAGATGCAGGGAAGCCTGGGGGACCCACAGACTTGCTGCCAGAAGGGGCAGCCACCAAGCAAAACACTGAAATGGGGTCTCTTTCTGAAGGGTAGGTCTTGCCTTAAATGTGTTCTCATTCCGGGAGACGCTACCAGTTGTAAAGTCTCCGCGGCGGGTCTGTCTCTGCATCCCAGGCAGAGCCCTTCCTCTTAATGTTTTCAGATGTTCTCGGCTGAATCGAATGCCAGGCATGTTTCCCCCCAAGTACTTGTCCTTCTTCATTTCGAAATTATGTGAATTTGGGGGGGGAGCGGAATTTAACCTTTATAGGTTTGATGCCATATCATCCCCATTGGCATCATCTGAACATTACTTGGTGGGGGACTTTTGATGGCCAAGAAATTCGGGGAGACCCTGAAAATGACTCTTTCAGGAGCAGTCATGGAAGCTCCTGTGTACTTTTGAGGTCCGAAGTCAGAGCCCGTTGATTTATAACACTGGCTTGTTTTCCTAAGAAAAAGAAACAGGAAGTCTTGTTTTGCCAAATGTACATGGACTTGAAAACCAGACATTTCCATCTTGTTTCACAACTGTAAACCCAGGGGGTGAGTGTGTGCGTGTGCATGTAAGAGCCTGTGTGTGTGAGTGTGTGAGCATGCATGTGTGAGCCTGTATGTGTGAGCGTGTATACACGCATGTGTGAGCCTGTTTGTGTGAGCCTGTGTGTCAGTGTGCATGTGTGATCTGTGTGTGTGAGCGTGCATGTGTGAACATGTGTGTGTGTCAGTATGAGTGTGTGAGCATGCATGTATGAGCCTGTATCTGTGAGTGTGTATGCATGCATGTGTCAGCCTGTGCATGTGAGCATGTGTGTGAGCATGTGAGTGTGCATATGTGAGCCTGTGTGTGTGAGCGTGCATGCGTGAGCCTGTGTGTGAGCGTGTATGCATGCATATGTGAGCCTGTGTGTGAGCGTGTGTACACACATGTGTGAACTTTACACATAGCCAAGTACTGTGTCCCATCAGTGGCACAGTGAATTTTGACATAGGTTTTCCAGTTCAGAGATGGCATCACACTTCCTCTTTACTGGTAAAAACTTGAAGGAATTCAATGGCAAAGACAGTGTCCAGGGACATAAAAGATGTGACTTGAATCCAGCCGGCAGCGGTAGAAGGAGAGCTGAACGCATAAGTCCACAGCTCGCTGGCCAGCCGCGCTGAGCTCAGGCAGGTCGTGTGTTGCTTGCTTGGCTGGGGGGATTGGCCATGCTCAGGGTGGCGGGGTATCCAGTGCAGCACTGAAAGCCCGGTGGCCCAGCCTGCCCCCCGCTTAGGGCACTGAATTCACGGGCTAACTTCGCTGGGTCTTCACGGGTTGTGTCATTGATGGGGTTCTCCTGAGTCCCAGCCTCCCTTGTCGCTAGGGAAGCCACATTCTGGTCAGCGACAGCTAGGCCAGGCTGGTGGACAGGGCTTTTGGACAAGCTTTCTTGAGGGAAGCCCACGCTGCATCTCCTCTCCAGCTTTTCGTCCAGCTGGCAGCTGAGGATGCAGTCAGCCTCTTGAAGCCATGTGTCAGAGGCTGGGGGGCCAGAAAATACAAGGATCCTGGGTCCTCTTGTGGCTGTCCTGCCTGCAGAATTAGGGTCATGGGAGATCAAGGAAGCTGCGATTGCTTACTCCACTGTGGGTTGGCTTCTCTTTGCTTCGCAGACGAACGCATTCCTTACTGATTCCGAGGGGGCGTGGACACACAAGGACGTTGCACCTCCAATTCTGGTTGGGCAAATGAGAGGCAAGGGGACAGCAGGGGTGGGGGGTGGAAGAGGAGAAGCCGGAGCTCACGTACTTGCAGAACTGAGCCATATCCCACTGGGGCCACAGTAGCGCTGTCCGTCGGGAATATTATTGCGGGTTTCTCAGCTACATACGTTCTTGGCTGAAATCGTGGTTCAAGGATAGAAGGAACAGAGCTGTGGAAACATTGGGGGGCACGAGTCGAAGTGGACAGGAGTGGGTGCTCCTGGGTGATCTGGGGCCAAACTGGAGCCAAAACACAGACTTGGCATTTCTTTACATCGGAGTTCCCAGTTGGACAACGGTAAGATTTGCACACAAGATCTCCACTTGCCACAGCTCCCATGGCTCCCAGATGCCCCCTGCTGCCCCAGCTCCCTGGCTGCCCCCAGAAGCCCCTAGCTTCCTGGCAGCCTCCGGTTGCCCCCAGCTGCCCCAGCTCTCTGGATCCCCCTTGCTGCCCCAGCTCATACCCAACTTTTGCCCTTTCCCTCCCCAGTCTCATTGACCCACTGCCATCTTTCTGGGACCCTTCCCAAACAGACTACAGTAAGTGAGCAGATACTCTGATTCTGCCATGCATGCACACGGTTACAAAGTTGCACGGCACGTAAAGACAAACCATGGGCAAAGAATTCTCCCATCCCGGTCTCCCAGCCCCCGAGTCCCTGCTCAGAGGCAACCCCTACTTTTCTGTCCCCGTCTTCACGAGAGGCTGAGCTCCTGGAGCCTGTGCTTTCGTTTTTACTTTGTGGACACAGAGTGCCACGTTCCGAGGGTTCCAATCTTCCAGAGGAAAGAAGTCCCAACAACCACTGTTTTCAGGTCTGGCTACAGGTTCTGCAGGGTTCAGAGTAAAATGAAAACATGGGGCCCCTTTTTCGGAAGTCATTGAGTCTTTCACGATAGCAATGCCAGAGCCTTAAACGGGGAGAGGGGACCCTTTTCGACACGCAGCCCCCAGGCTACAGCTGAGTCAAAACATCTGTGTTTTGTGGCTGTTTGTTTAATCTTAAAAACAGGTTGATCTCCAAGCAATTTAAAATCGAGAGGTCTGAGATTTCTTTTTGGTTCCAATTTTTACAAGCCTAAATAATAAAAATAGTAATAATAATAATAATAATGCCTACAATTTACCGTGCATTTATTATGGTCCCAAACCTTTGTCAACCCATATCTAGACATAACTATAAAAGCTGCGTGTAAGAAAAGGTTATAGATGGCTAAAAATGCAGAATTTAAGATGGATTTCACTGCACTAAGGTGCCCTGTTACATGCATGGAATTTTCGCTAATAAATGTTTCTTGGTGATTTATATTCATTTATTCCTGTTAGGTCTTAGATGAATGCACCGGGCTGTTAGCTTCGGTTATTGGCAGAATTGTGCAAAGGGTGGCTGGTACCTCTGTCCTCCACAGAAAAAACTAATAGAGTAACATGTAATTACTACCACAAATAAACTGTTCTCTGGTGCCACGTGAGGAACTGCTTCCATGCCAGCTAATAATTCGGCCAGCCCCAACCTGTTCTCTAGTATTGTCGCCGACCCCCCACCCCGATTCCTGTTGGCTCAGCCAAAAAGGATGCAGGGCAAAGCATGTGCAGAGAATTATCATGGCTGCCTGCTGGCTCCTCTCGTGTCCGTGGACATAGGTGCAAGGAATAGCCACCGAAGCCCCTCTTTCCTCTCAGGCATACGCGTCTCGCTGGAAGGGACAAGGACGTGAAGCTGACATGCCAAGCATCTTAAAGCGCGTTTGGGAGGCTGCAGGGTTCCGTCAAGGGGGTGCTGTCTGCCTTTCGGGCAGGGCATTTCGGGGCACCGTGTTGTGCCCACCGATGCGGTCTCGGAAGTTCGCCGTCTGTGACACGACGCAGCAGACACTGTGGCAGATTGTAAGGAATTCACAGTGTACTCGCTAAACACTTCTTTTCATGCTCCCCATCACTTCCTTCCCACCAATTCATGTCATCACCACAGGCAGCAAATCCTGTTTTCTGTCCTTATACTTTGCCTTTTTCTTTCCTTCTTTTCTCTCTTTCTTTCTGTTTCTCCTTCCTTCTGTCGTCCCTCCACCCCTTTTTTCTCCCCTCCTTTCGTCTCTTCCCTCGTTCTTTATTTCTCTTTCTCTGTCTCCTCTCCTCCTCACTTCTTCCTTTGTTCCTTTCCTTCTTTATCTCCTCTCTTACTCTTTCTTTCTTTCCATCCTTTCTTGTTTTTAATCTCTGTTTTCAATAGTCACCCAAACACTTTCTTTCGAATCATTTAAACTTTGAATCCAACTTTTAATTTTGAATAATTGTAGATTCCCCTGGAGTTGTAAGAAATAACGCAGAGTACCTTAGCCCAGTTCCCTGCAATGGTGACCCCCTGAAAATCTGTAGTACGATGTCACAACCAGGATATCAAAATGAATACAATTCACTTATCTCATCCAGATTTCCCCAGGTTTACTTGAGAGCATTTAGTTCTGTGAAATTTTGTGTAGGTTTGTGAAAACATCCCCCCAGCCAAGATATCAACAATTTCCATCACCGCAGGATCCCTTGTCTTGCCTTTTTAACCAAACCCACTTCTCTCCCACCTCACCGCTTGGTCCTGACTCCTGAAAACCACAAATGTGCTCTCCATCTGTGTAGTTTCATCATTTGTCATTTCCAGAATATCATATAAATGGAATCATTCAGTGGGTAACTGTTTGGGAGTGTTTTTACTCACTCAGCCTAATTCTCTGGAGAGTCAAAATCTATCAACAGTTTGGTCCTTTACATTGCTGAGTAGTGCTCCATAAAAAACATTTGTTATCCCTAAATTTTCAAGCATACAGGACAACACGGAAATCAGCATAGGGAATTATCTGTTGCATCTTTGGTCAGGTGTCACCTGGGATTTGGCGTCACAGGCTCTGCCATCTTTAGGCAGGCATTGATGTCTGCACTGAGTCCAATGGGTTGTTGCTTCCGGCCACCCACTAATTAGTTTTGGTACCAAGGCAGAGCTGCTGGCCATCTTCTACAGCCACTTTGCCCTTTTTGCCACTAGCCTGGAAGTTTTACCTGGGTACATGGCTTCCCAGAGTCAACTTCCCTTATGTTTTCGTTTGCTCAAGCTGCTGGAATGCAATACACCAGAAATGGGTTGGCTTTTATAGCAGGGATTTATTAAGTTGTAAGTGTGCAGTTCTAAGGCCATGAAAATGTCCAAACTAAGGCATCCAGGAAAAGATACCTTAATTCAAGAGAGGCCGATGGGTCCAGACACCTCTGTTAGCTGGAAAGGTAGGTGGCTGGCATCTGCAGGTCCTTTGGTTTCTTCTTTCAAACACTTTCCCTGGGGGCGTTTTCTTTCTGCGTCTCTAAATGTTTCTCTCTGTGTTAGCTCTGAGCTTTTTCCCAAAATGGCTCCCCCATAAAGAATTCCAGTAAGCAGATTAAGACCCTCCTTGAATGGGCAGAGATAAGCTCCATGGAAACCACCTAATCAAAAGGTACCCCCACAATTGGGTGGGTCACATCGCCTTGGAAACAACCTAATCAAAAGGTCCCACCTTAAACAATAGGTCTGCCCCATGAGATTGGATTAGGAAAAAGAACATGGCTTTTCTGGGGTATGTAATGGTTTCAAACCAGCACAATGCACCCTCTGGACTCCAAAAAGACATGCTCTTTCCACATACCAAATACATTCATTCTATCACAATATTACAAAAGCTTTGTAACATTTCAGTAACAATGCAAATGCAATACAAAGTAAAAAACAATACAAAATTTCAACAAACTCAGTTACAAACATGGTCTGTCCTAAGGCAGAATTCTCTTCTGGCTCTCACCTGTGAACTTAGAGCAAGTTATCGGCTGCCAATATACAAAAGAGAGACAGTCACTGAATAAGTGTTTCCATTCCCATAAGGAGAAAATGGAAGGAACACAGGCGTCTGGACCTAAACAGTTCTGAAAACCAGCAAACTCCATTGGCGTTAAAAGTCTGAGAGTCACTTATCCTTGGGGCTTGGTAGACCAGCAGTCCCATCCTTTCCAAGGGCTTATGAAGCAGCCCTGTTCTCTCTAAATGCAGGGGTAAGTGTTGTATCTTTGGGGAACTTTGGAGAGACCACCTTTTCCTCTGCTCTCCCATTCAAGAAGTGGGGCTGCACCTGAGCTCTTTGCCATCTCTGGGGCACACGCTCAACCCCTCCATGTGGTGGCAGCCAGGCTCTCCCCAATACCCAAAGAGTGTGCTCCACTTTTTCTGAGGCTGGGACACCAAAACTCTTCCTGAGCGATGAAACAGAAGGTCTGCCCTCTGCTTCTGGGACAAATTCATCCTCTCCACACGCATGGGTTTATCTGCTCTCCTGGTCTGAGATTTCTTGATTCAAGACCTCAGCTTCTGTGGTTCAGCCTCTGAAGTCATTTTTCCTGCAGTTTGTCCCTTCGATGTCTCTGCCATTTTAAAGCAAGGATGGCTTTCCTTCCAGTGTGCAATTATATATTCTTCATCTGTGTCTAAGGACTGTTTGGATGTATCTTTAGAGTCTACATTTCTACCAACAGTCTCTTCAAAACACTCTAGGTCATTCTTTTCATGCTTCTCTCAATTCTTCCAGAATCTACCCCTTACCCATGTAAAACTGTTCCAGCATGCTTGATATTTGCAAACAGCAACACCCCACTCTCAGCACCAAAATCTGTTTTAGTTTGCTAATGCTGCTGGAAATGCTATCCACCAGAAATGGATTGGCTTTTATAAAGGGGTTTTAATAAAAGTTTATAGTCTTACAACCATAGCAAGGTCCAAACTAAGGCATCCAGAGAAAGATACCTTGACTCAAGAAAGGCTGATGGTGTCTGGAACACCTCTGACAGCTGGGAAGTCACATGGCTGATGTCTGCTGGTCCTTTGGCTTCTGGTTTCAAATGACTTCCCTGGGAGCATTTTCTTTCTACCTCCCCAAAGTTCTCTGACTGTGCCAGCTCTGAGATTTCTCCAAAATGATTCCCTCTAAAAGGACCCCAGGAGGTGGATTAAGACCCATCTGGAATGGGCAGAGATGCATCTCCAAGGGAATCCCCTAATCAAAAGGTCTTACCCTAAACAATAGGCCTGCCCCCACAAGACTGGACAAGGAAAAAGATGACTTTTCTGGGGTACATGACAACTTCAAACCAGCACACTTTCCCAGTCCCCCAACCAGATTGGTGCCGTGCAGTTTAAGTTCTGTCCAATGGGATGTAAGCTGATGTGCTTTATGCAGTCGAAGAGAAAGGCTGTGTGTCCCCTGCCTCTTTCCCTCTGGCTCTAATTGGGACATGGCAGAAGGCTACCTTTGACCACAAGGACAAGCACAGAAGCACAAAGTGGAAAGACCTTGGCCCCCTGTCTTCATGGAGAAAAGCCAACATCCCAGCTTGGAGCCTTTTGTTTGAGTCTCTGCTATTTTTGAGCATCAATTCAGCCCAATGTATATCATAAGTAATACAGTTATAATAGAGTTACAATGTGCTTAAGAAAATTAAGAAGCATCAGACATTTTCCTTAGGCCCTTGACTTATTTTTCTTGTCTAATTGCTTTAGCTACTAACTCCAGTACAAGATTGAAAGGTAGCAGAGAGAGTGGGCAGCTTGCCTTGTTCCTCTCCTGAGTGGGAATGCCTCTGGTGTTTCCCTATAAGACTGATATTTGCTTTAGAACTAAGGTTTATGATTTCATCAAAAAATGCCTCTCCATTCTTATTTTCTTGAGACATCTAATGATGGTGAACAAATAACTACATACTGGGCTGTGTAGAATAATAGACATTTGTTTTCTCAGAGATTTCTGGATAAATATGACATGAAGGGTGGGGGGCAGGGTCCTACTTTCTCCAGGGCTTCTAAGGGAAGCTCCTGTCTGTATTTTCCAGCTTCTGGTGGCCTAGGTGTTCCTTGATATGTGACCACCTCACTCCAATCTTTGCCTCAGTTCTTCACATGCCATTTTCTTACAGTGTGTGTCTTTCTCCATCTCTTAAAATGGCCCTTGTCATGGGATTTAGGGCCCATCTTAATCCAGTATTCTGTCATTTCAATATTTACCTCTGCAAAGACCCTATTTCTAAATAAGGTTCTATTCTGCAGCTCCAGATTGGACATACGTTTTGTGGGGAGGCTATTCACCTAGACAAGATGTTGAACTGGTGAATGCTCTTTCATCAGTTACTGGGCTAAGCTTGAGGGACCTTCATAGAAGCTCACAAATATCTTCCCTGGGGCCATCCTTGCTGTGACCTAGCTGCCAACCCTTTTTCCTGCATTTCTTTGTGCTTCCCTGTTTCACACACTAGGTGTCTGATTAGTGCACTTTGCATCTCCAGTCTTTAGTTAAACCTTTGTGCTGGTTTGAAAGTGTTGTGTACCCCAGAAAAGACACATCCTTTAATCCTGATTCAATACTGTAGGATGGAAATCCCATTGATTAGATTATCTCCATGGAGATGTGGCATGCCTGATTGTGGGTGTGACCTTTTGATTAGATGAAGATGTGACTCCACCCATTCCAGGTGGGTTTTAAGTTAGTTTACTAGACTCCTTTAAAAGGGGAAACATCTTGAAGATACCTTAGTGTAGGTGCTTGTAGAACAGTTGCTTCAGAGCTGACAGAGACACAGATGCTTGGAGATGCTTGGAGTGCCGACAGAGAGAGCTGATGCCTAGACAGAGGCAGAGAGCCCAGTAGACATCACCATGTGCCTTCCCATGAGATATTAAGCAAGCCAGAATTGGAAAGAGCCAAGGGAAGCCAAGAGATGAAAGCCAGCCCTGGAGAAGCAAAGTGAGGAACCCCCACAGGAACAGAGGTTGAAAGCAATGGAGCCCAGGAGCAAGAGACCAGCAGATGCCAGCCACGTGCTTTCCCAGCTGACAGAGGGGTTCAAGATAGCATCACACCCTCCTTGAGAAAGGAGTACGGTTCCATGATGGCCTGGGTGATTGATGTGTTTGTGGTCAATGGATGTAGTTGTTCTGTAAGAAATGCCCCACCACAGCCAAAGCTGTCCACATTCAGTGCCCAAAGGACCACCCTGGCATAACGTCCCATCAACAGTAGTGCAGGGTGAGGAATGCAACTCCCTATGTGGACAGCTTGTTGCTGCTCCTAGGATGGATTGTGTCCAGTGAAACCAACCTGATCTCTGGCCTTTGTGGTATCCCCTGCCTCTCAAACATTCTTTCAGAGGTAGCAGCTGGCACACAATCTCAGACCCTTCTCATGAGCAGCTTCCTTTCCACCCCTACTCTGCCACATAGACTACAGATGGTTGAACTACCATCAGCTTCAAAGTTTCTTCCCAACAAGACCTCTCCGTGGGAGACAAGACAAGTGGGACAATGGCAGAGAACGCTGTAGAGATCCTTCTCTGCCCAAGCGCAATCCAGCTACGTGGAGTCAGAGTAGGGTTTCCCACCCTGCTCATTTGGCGTTGCAGGTGGTATGTCCCTCAAAACCATCCCAGTTTCTTGTCTGCTACCCAGCGATTTGACTCTTGGCAAAGGAAGTCCACATGCTTGGCCTTCACAAACCTAAGGAGAATAAAAACCTGCCACACAGATGTCCATTTGTCTTATTTACCAATGTTGGATCCTGTAATTCTATTTCTCCCTTCAGATTCCTGCTGTGTTCTTTTCTGTCCTCTCTCGAGTCCATGGGCTCTCCCGGGCTTGGCTTGTCCTGGTCCAGCCACATTTCATTTGGAGTTGCAGCTCAATGACGGATGGCTAAATTAGGCTGTATTTAATTAGAAATCCTCCAGAATTCCTGGCTCTCCAATCCCTCCTGCAAGGAGCTCCTGGGCAGCATGTTTTGTAGTTTTTTAAGGATGATGGATGAGACCCTCCTGGCACCGAACTCCGTGGGCAGTGTCCTGGATGCCCACGTCTCTCCTGTTTTATTTTACTATAGAGGAACCAATTGCAATGAAGAGTGAGAATTAGAACATGGACGTTTTTCCATATCCGCCACTTGAACCTCCTGGTAACATTTTTTAATGTACTCATTCAGGTACTGGCACTCTTCCTGAGGAAAGGAAGGTTTGTGGGTCTAACTTCAGCTGCATCCATGGACAAGGTTCTGATGTTTCCTCCTAGCACTCTGCCTCTTTCCTCTCCCCTCCTGCCTCACTGGCTTCTGTTCTTAAAGCAGCAGAAACGCCCCAGCCTCAGGGATTCCACACTAGCTGTTCCTTCTGCCCTCAATGCCCTTCCCTGTAACATCCCCATGTTCTCTCTCCTTCCTCTTTTAAGTCCTGTCCAGGGTCACCTTCACAGGAGGGCTCCTGCAATGGTGCAACTCTAAGCGCATGTCCTCCCATCCCCAGTCCCTCACCCTAATTTGACTTCCCTCACACCATTTGCCATCTTTGAAGAGCCTATTTAGTTTATTGACTTCCTGCTTGTAATCTGTACCCCCATCTCCCACCTGGAGCTTGCATGAGAACAGGTGTTTGTCTACACCGGACACACAACAGGGGTTCAGATGTTTCCCCTCGCCTGGTACATAGCAGGGGTCCAGGTGTGTCCCTTCACCTGGCACACAGCAGGACTCAGGTGTGTCACCACACCTGGAACATAACAAGGCTCAGGTGTGTCCCTGCACTTGGCACAGAGCAAGAACTCAGGTTTGTCCCCTCACCTGGTACATAGCTGGAGCCCAGGTGTGTCCCCTCACCTGGCACATAGCAGGACTCAGGTGTGTCACCACACCCGGCACATAGCAGGGGCTCAGGTGTGTCCCTGCACTTAGCACAGAGCAAGAACTCAAGTTTGTCCCCTCACCTGGTACATATCTGGAGTTCGGGTGTGTTCCCTCACCTGGCCCTTTGCAGGACTCAGGTGTGTTCCCTCACCTGGCGTATAGCAGGAACCCACGCATGTCCCCTCAGCTGACACTTTGCAGGACTCAGGTATGTCACCACACTTGGCACATAGCAGGGGCTCAGGTGTGTCCCTGCACTTGGCACAGAGCAAGAACTCAGATTTGTCCCCTCACCTGGTACGTATCTTGAGTTCGGGTGTGTTCCCTCACCTGGCACTTTGTAAGACTCAGGTATATTCCCTCACCTGGCACATAGCAGGGGCCCAGATGTGTCCCCTCACCTGGCACATAGTAGGAGCTCAGCTGTGTCCCCTCACCTGGCATATAGCAGGGGCTCATGTGTTTTCCCAGCCTGGCACATAGCAGGGGCTCAGGTGTTTTCCCAGCCTGGCACATAACAGGAGCTGAGTATACTTGTGTCAAATGATTGAGTGAGATAACGAATGAACTAGCTTTCCAGGGACATGGAAGGAAGAGGTAAGAGAAAAGGGAAACCTTAGATGAAAATGCATGATAAATGGCAAAGGAGGGAAAAGAAAAAACATAAAACTAAAAGAAAAGTCCATCAATGGGGCACGGGGACACCCCAAGTCAAGATAGGGTCCTTCTCCCAGAGTCTGCTGTGCTGTGGACATGAGGGCTGTCCACACATCTGGAAGAGGATTCTGCTTAGACCTGACTTACAGGTCCATTTTGCAGAATACTGGACTTTCAGAAAAGTGCAGGTATATTCTCAGTTCTCTAGGGTTTTCTCGTCGTTTCCACAGGAACCTCTGGACCAGGGTTTCCTCCCGTGGAAACCTGGCTCTGGGGATGTTGCCACTTCTTGGATAATGACAGTCCTGTCTTTTTCTCCATCCTGTCTCCTTGAATGCAGTTGTGAGTTTAAGGGGTCACCAGGAGATGTATCAATGCACCCTCCACCTAACCCATCTGGACCGCCTGGAGACCTGGGGAGGGCTCAGGCTGGGTGGTTGTCAAAAGTCCCCAGGTGATGCTGGGTCATGAAGAGAACTGAGCCCTCAGCACCCAGCACTTAGTACTCACCTCTAAGCACCCAGCACTCAGCACCCAGCACTCAGCACGGAGAACTGAGTGCCCTACATGGGGAGCCTATGGCAAACTTGTTTAACTTGTGCCACTCTCAGCCCAGGGGCAGAGCAGTGGGGGACCCAGGGTGGACCACGGGCAGGGAAAGGACACGGTGTCTACTGGTGAGGGCATGACTTCGTGGGGAACATGGCCAGGTAAAGGACCTGGGAGGGCATGCCTTCATGGGGAGTGGGTGCAGGTGGGCACTGGAGTCTCATCTGCTCCCCTAAAGCAGACCTGGATGGGCTCCCATGCCAGCTTCAGCTAATGGGATGCCGGCAACCAACTTCCAGCTCTTGCGTGGAGGGTGACGAATCATTTGAGATGGTTGCATTCGCTAACGGAAATTCAAATGCATTTGTTAATTTTCTCTGTAAGAGGAGAAAATCTTAAAATATTTTCTATAGCACTTCCCTTGTTTTTGGGCTGTGAAAGTATTTAATAATATTGTTATTGATATGATAGCAATAATCAATATTAATAGAATAATTGTTATGGAAATAAAAGCATAAATGTTCTGTTTATACAGTTGTGGCACAACTTTATATAGCAAAGAGTATAAAATGAACATTAATGTGACAATCAATATAATAACAGAAATAGTAAATGTGATAATAATATTATTAGGGGTATATCTTGAACTGTACTCTTTTTGTTAGCTCTGTCCTAGCAAAAGTATGAAGAATATAGAAATTTCCTGATCCTGGTCACACTTATGCTTTGGGGTCTGATAACTGAGGCAAAGACAATTTTTTCTTCCTCCCTGAATTACCTTTACAATGGTTACAATTTTCACCTTTTCTGCCTACGTAGGTTTTTTTTTTCCCTCTTGACAATGCTCGTTATAATTATTAAATGAAGCATGCTCAGAGTTCATTTTATTTGCTTGGCAACCAGTCCTAGAATTTTCTGATAACCTTGTATTTTTTTCTCATCTTTTATCCTTTGATGTAGAGCAATTGATGATAAATGGAAGAAAAGTGGCGTCTGAAATTGGGCTGCTGAGGCAGTCTATGAAAGCTCCCCGAACTGGTGGGATTTTCTGCTCTAATTGACGTGCATTTGAATGGATATTTGCCCTGAATGCAAGATGAGATTTAAGGAACCGATTGTGAAATCCTGACCTCTAGTTAAATTCAGATTGTAGGTGTGATTGTCCTGTTTCCTGGAAATGGGGTGTTGACCTGCTCCCTTTCCCCAGCTCTGTACAAATAGTTATTGATTAAAAGTTCAGTTGCAAACTACTTGGAGTAAGGAAATCCGTAAGAACGGAAAGAAGGCGGCTGTTGTCAGGGGCTGGGGGAGGGAGAGGCGTGAATGGGGAGGGGGCCCCTGGTTTACTCTGGGCTGATGGAAACTTCTCGACTTTGATAGATGTCATGCTCACACGGCACTGGGAGCAAACTCTACAACACTCACGGGGAGTTTTATATGACACATATTTTATCATGATACACACAGAATAAATTTTAGCTGCATTTAAAAGCTAAAGGGACAACCGTCGAGGCACTCTGAGTGTAGATTATCAATATCGACCATTTCATTTCTCTATGAAAAAGATAATGGCTAATCTAGGTTTATTCAACTTTTCTAACATGGACACAGTTTCTTACATATTTTTTCTTTCACTCGACACACAGTCATCATGAGAACATTGTAACAGGGCAGTTATGTAAAGCCAGAAACTTGTTATTTGTCCACACGTGTGCTTTTACGATTCCCGTTTGCATGATTCTTATCAAATCCTCCAATACGAAATGCACACACAAACAGGCTTGTGAGATTCCTCGGTGTAAGCATCATTGGGTGCATTTAAATGCAGATGTGTGGCTCCTGAAAGAACAATTACACTGCTTGTGTCGTGGGTTCCATTGTGAGATTCACTTCTGCACTTCTCTTTACAAAAGTGGATGCCCTGGAATAGTATCTGGACCCTTGGAGTGTGAGAGCGATTTATTTGCTTGCTCCATGTGCTTGTGGAGTGGCCGCTTTGTCCCAGCACAGATCCAAGCAGGGAACTTATTCATCTCATGGGCAGAGGGACAGATGAGGAGTCAGGGGGTCAAGCATGGCTGACAGTGTGGGATTGAGGCCCAAACTGGGCCACAGGTGGAGGGTTGAGGAGATGAGGTTCAGTTCAAAGGACATGTGTTTCTTGCATGTGGAGGGAAGTCAGGGTTGGTGTATCAGTCAGCTACTGCTGTGTAACAAGTAACCACAAAGTTACTGGTCTAAAGCAACATACATGAATTATCTCACTCATCGTTGGGAGAACTCATTTCCTTGCCCTTGGAGCACTCATGAAGGCTGCATCTCTAAGGCCAGCTGGACAGCGTTTCTCTGAAGCACCACCTTATTTTAGAGAACCCTTTTGATTAGGTCAGACACACCCATGATAATCTCTCTCTGATGAACTCAGAGTCAGCTGATGAGTAGTCTCACTGTGCAGTGGCAGAGCCCTTGTTTGGGCAGTCCTGTCCACTCTCGGTGGAGGCAGATAACTCAGGACATGTGCACGAGTGGCCACATGGAAATCTTGGGCACTGTTTTTGAACTCTCCTAGCACAGTTGACTCAACACCAGGTCTTCGGAAGCTTCCTGCTGCAGGAATCTGGGGCTTCAGCCACTGAAGTCTCCACGCGGCGATGGAGAACTCGAGTTCCTGCAGGGAACGTTCTTCAGCCTTCCTGCTGGCTTCTGTGAGCAGATGGAAAGCAGGGCTGGTGAGGTAGATATTAGGGAGAGGCAGAGTCTGGGATGAACTGCAGAACGGGGAAAGCAGCCCTCTGCTCTGGCCAGTGTGTGAAAGGAGGATGCTTACTGCTGCCGGAGCTGCCTTCTTTGGAAAGTAACCTGACGAGTTGGATTCTTATGGGAAATCTCTCAAACTCTGACTACTGCTGAGTCATTCCCATTTACAAAAAGCAGGGTATGTGCAAGCAAGACTTGTGTAAGGTGGCCATGGACGCGCAGTTGTGAGCTCCAGCATGTGAGTTTAAAGATGAATCCTGCTGAACATTTTGGGGGGCCTCAGGCTCAGTTGGGGGGTCCTGGATAAAGCTCCTGCCTGGAGGTTTGCTACCTCTACCACCTCATCTCCTTTATGGGAAGGCAGTGCCCTTGGCATGCTGAAGAAAAGAAGCCATGTGCTTGTGGAAGAAGGCATGACATATTGGGGTACACTGTTCAACTCTCCCACCCCTCCTTCCCCAGACAGCCGCACCTGGAGGCAGGATGGGACAGGAGAGGGGGGAAGGGGAGAGGGACAGAAGTGGGGAGACCCGTTTTGACTTCCTGCCCTCACTTCAAAGGGCGCTTGCTTCTCTGGCATCATTTCCGAGATTTCCTTTCCCATTAGCTCCCCTTTGTCGGTTGATGGTTCCAGAGTGAGGCGGAGTCAACCTCAGTGCAAACCTGATATTAAAAACGCAGCGGCTAATGCCTGGAAAAACACACGCCCCTCCTGGATGGAGAGGAAAAGTCATTCGTAAGCACAGCCATGCTTTTCTAATAAAAATTCATTAAATAATGGTTATAAGGGATGAAGCAGGGAGAAAACAAAGGCACACAATCAAGGGACTTTCTTTGAACTTTTCTTCCCCTAAATACAAAGCAAACATCAGTTATTACTGGAGCTCGTTCCCCACCCCCAACGAGAAAGAAGCACAGGTTTTTTCCCTTCTTGCAAGCACATGATGATGAAAAAATGTTTGCCTGGAAGCTGTGCCACGCTGTTTTGTTTTACCCTTTTCTATCTCATACCTACAAGCGGGAAACAAGGACATAAAGGAAGGCAAAAAATAATAATAATGCCCCTGGTTTTGCTTAATGCTACCTCCTCGAGTGGAACTTGCTAAATCCATTTGTGGAAAGTGAAAACAAATGCAGCCCTCGCTCACCATCCCACAGAAAGGATGGGCTGCATATTTGAGTTTAAAAGAAACCCTTTATGCTTGAGTAACAGGAGACTGTGGCAGGAGATGAAAGAGCCCAGCGAGTTTTACAGCAGATCTGGGCAGGAATCAGTCCTCCCTGGAAGGGGTTTACAGAGAGGTTGAATGCCCAGCCCTGAAAGGGGGGCTGCTGCACACAGCAGTCCAGCCAGAGCTTTTGGAGGAGGCTGTGAACTGAGCAAGAGAGAGGGAAACGTCGCAGGGATTCTCCAGTCTCCAGGCGTTTGTTGATTGAGTTCTGATCTCATCTGCTCTGCCTCCTGGGGAGGGTCTCCTGGGAGTCCTGGGAAGTAGACTCTGCGTACTTTTTGAAAATCTACTTTGGAGAGACGCGAGGTTCCTGGTTATCCACCGTTGGTTGGTCTGAGAGACGTAAAGGAAAAGGAGTGTTTAGGAGATATTTGTATTACTGTGCATGAAAAAGCATCAGCGATGGCCATCCACTTGAAGCTGGTGAGGGCACAGGCTGGAGAAAGTAGGATGGGTACCCTGAGAGAACTCGTGGGGAGGCTGGGGGTGCAAGGGGGATGGGAGCCCATGTGGATACACGTGCTGGGGAAAAAGAGGGGCAGGCGGGATGCTTTACCGCAGCCCGACATGGCACTGAGTGGCACACGTCCCACCTGCTTTGTGGTCTGCAGCTCGGAGGTGGCGTGATAAGCAGGGCTTTCCCGTCTTCTGTCTCTCTGCAACCCTGGCTGAGTCCTTTTGGGGTGCAGGGGCCCGAGGGTGCTGGCATGACTGGACGGGGCAATGCAGCTGAGGCAAGCCTGCATCACAATCTCTATCCCAACGTGATCTCGGCCTAAGCCGCCTTCCCGTGGGCGCGCACTTCTCTGTCAACATTCCCTTTGGGAGATGACGCTTTTACTCTGGTGCAGTCCCCCTGAGCGAGGGTGAGCGTTGCAGGTATTGCTCAGAGTCTTGGAACGAGGAGAATCTGGAAGCGAGAAGTCAGAGAAGGATGCAGTGGGAGGAGGCTCAAGTCAGGGGAAGCCGGCAGAGGCCCTGCGAGGAGGGCGAGGTGGCCACAGGATGGAGGCGCCTCAGGGATGCCCAGCGTCTTTGGGGAGATGTGCATGTCTTCCTTTGAGAATTCCTGCAGCTGCAGAGCTGGAGACCGTTGGGCAGCCAATCCACCGTGTGCGTGTGTCACTGTGGCACAGAACACAGCCACACGTAGATGTGAGGAGGGGTCTCTCGAGGGAGGGACCCCTCGTCTCTCTTCTTCTCCAGGGCGTCCCACTGCACCTCAGAGCTCACGGCCTCTGTGGGGTCTCATGGGCAGGTGGGAGGAGAAGCGTGGGGTTTCTCTGCGGTCTGGGGGCTTCCTATCTGCCTTTCCTGGATTCCTGATGCCTGACCATCCCATCAACGTCCGTGCGTTCCCTGGAACAGGCTGGGATACCGCTCTCCTATCTGCCTTTTCCCCAGAAACCTGGTGCACAAGCTTTACCTGTGCAACGAGCTCCCTGCGTCCCCGGCTACTGAAGGGAAAAGGGGTCATTCAAAATCAGCACCATCATCACAGGCTGCTGAGCAGCTCTTCCCACACCCCCTCAGCCGACTGCGGACGACGTGCCCAAACGCTGACCACTCGGGACAAACCGACAGCGCTAACAGTGTCGGCAGCCCAGTGGGTGTCCGTCCCCGGAACACAATTCCCAGTTCACGGAGCTGAAGGGTCATCACTCGTGCAGGGACGGGAGGAATACGGGGTTAACACGGGCTGGCCTGGACCACCAAGGGACAGCCCTCTTTGTGGCATTGAAAGTCTGTGGGCATTTGGGAATTCACCCGGGAAGCACAGGCTGGGTGCACGGGGGTCCCTCTTGGAAGATGAAGATGCCGGGGGCCCCCCGAGGTGATGGGGGGATGCCACGGGCAAAGGAAGTGCCCCCTGGTGCTCCAGAGCAGGCAGGAGTGCCCTAAACATGAGCCTGTCTTCTGTCACTGTGACACATCGGGACAGTGGCCGGGGGAGCCTGCTTCATTTCAGCGCCGCTGGCCGGAGCAGTGCACATTCACGGGAGGGTGAGCAAGAGGACGAGTGAGGTTGAGGTGGAGATCAAATGCCGAGCTCCCGGGAGAGCTGAGGATGCAAGCATCACAGAGGCGCGGTGCTGCCCGGTGCCACCAACGTCGGGATGGAGTGGACCAAGAGGCACCCCGGACCTGGAGACTGGGAGGTCTCCTCTGCCACCCTTGTATTGAGGCTGAAAATGAATCGGAAAGGGCTGTGGAGGACAAATGGGCTAAGGATGTGCAGCTGCAGCGTGAGTCCACTTGGAAGGGTGCAGAAGGAGGGAGAAAAGCGTGCAAAGGGAGAATTAGCTGCAGAAGGAAGTGTGGCTGTTTCTGGTGGGGGCGTGGGGGTGAGTGACAGGCAATGAGAAGGGTGCTCCTGTCATGCAAAGGGTCAGTGGTGTTAGGGGCAGGTGGGGTGGCAGAGCCCAAGGGAGGGACCTCGAGGTTCTCTCAGGGCTGGGAAAGACCAGGAGGGTGGGTCAGGGAGGGACCCAACTGCAGGGGGACAAGATGTGGCATGATGGGAGAGAAATGCAGAGAAGAATGGCCTGAGAGGGGGGTGTCCAACGATGGATGGTTTTTGCTTTTTCTGCAACCAGACATGAGTCCTTCACCCCAGATACAATTGGTAGGGTCATCCAGATGCATGAAACCCCTCTAGGAGCCATGTGCCTGCTGCATGCATTTCCTGGGTGGCTGTGACAAATGACCACACACTGGGGAGCTTAAAAATAAAGGAAGCAGAAATTTCTCCATTCACAGTTTGGAGGTGAAATGTCTGAAGTGAAGGGGTCCACGGGGTTAGCTCCCTCTGACTTCTGGTGTGAGCTGGAGATCCTTGGCCTTCCTTGGCTTGTGGTTACATCACTCCAGCCCTGCCTCCAGTGTCACATGACCTTCTCCCCTCGTGTCCTGCCCTCTTTTTATCAGGACACTGGTAGTTGCATTTAAGGCTCCCCCTGCTGCCGTTTGGCCTTGTGTTAACGAATCCCATTTTCTAAGACCCAATTTCCATAAGTCACGCTCCTAGGTACCAGGGATTCAGATGCAAACTTGTCTTTGGGATGACACAATCCCATCCTCCTGACCAGAATGCCGGAAGGAGCCCCTAGGCTTTTCCTTCAAATGTGACACCCAGAATGGGCAGTGCCAAGTTTTGGCAGTCTCTGAATGCAGAAACTGGCCTTAAATGTATGCACATGCATGCAAGCGGTTCCTCAGATCCCCTCTAAATCGCTCAACCAGGAGATGGGATTTTTGTCTGAAGCTCAGTTGATTCCCCGTTCCGAAGTCTTAACATCTGGAGCTTGGTGATGTGTGTGGCTTCCACGCATCGGGTTTTTGGCTTGTGATCCTCTCCCCAGCTTCACAGAGAGCTGACACTTCATTGCACGGCACGGCTACCTGCCCTGCCCGTTATGCACCTGAGACACACCTGAGATGACCACGTTTGCCTGAGAGGAAAACCTCCTGCTCATTCTCAAACAGCCCGCTTTGGAGGCCACATGTCTCTGGAATTGGGCAGAGGGTGTGAACCAAACCACCGGCTTCCCGGATCTCCCCATACCCAGCACCCCGCGAGCAAGTTGTGTGAGAGCGAGCAAGGCCAGTGATGCCTTCTTTGGGGACCCGGAGAACTGGGTCCCACCCATGCAGTTTGAGTTTTGCTACTAGTGTTTGGTAAAGGTGTGTAATGGAGACTCAGAGACCCCCTCGATGCATCGTCCCACCCACAGCTTGAGCCGAGGATCAACGTCATCCGGTAAAACCCCAGGTGAGAAGGGTTTTCAGAATTTAGTGCCAGGGAGAAGCCCACGTCCTCCAGGAGGAGCTGTGCTGCCTCTTTCTGCCCACAGGATGACCTGTTTCCCTTTTCGCCGTGGCTACCAGGAAGCCAAGCGCTAACGATAGGGCTCTAGGAAGGTCACCCTGTGAAGGCAGCTCAGTCTCGGCTTCTGTTTCAGTTATTGCATTTTGGATGTCTTTGCTGTGGGCAGTTGCAAGCTCGCAGAAAGACACGTTATGAATGAGTGAAGTTATGGAGGTGCAAAGAAAGTGGAAGGTCTCAGCTAGAGGCAGCGAGAGGGGCAGCTGGTGTCGGAAACACAGGAGGGCTTTTCGCCTCGGCAGTCTCCCTTCTGTGAAGGCCATTAGGCGGGTTCCGTGTGGCTCCGTGAGTGAGCTCCCCGGCTCTGCTCGTCCTGGCTCTGCCTTGGCCGCGCATCCAGCCCCTTTGTTGTGGAAACCTCGTCTCCGGTCAGCCCAAGCAGCATGTGGCCGGCTAATCCCCCACGTGAAAGGAAGGCTCTGTTCCCCCAAACTGCCGGGTGCTGCCTGGCCAGGGAAGGCCGTTTTTTATCGTCCAAGCTGCTGAAATATGGTCAGATGATACATTTCAAGGATGGCTTTGAAAGCAGCACGGCGCCGCGGCCGAAGGCGCTCACAGGGGCGCTTTGTGTGGGGACGGGGCTGCCTCTCGGGTCTGGACGCCTCGCTGCAGCCGCGCCTTCTGATCACAGCAAACGGGGACAATCTCTTCTGTAAAAGGGTCTGCAGAGTGTTGGCCATTTGATCTGCTGCTGCTCTGGCCCCCTTGGGGGATGGTGGACGGCTCTTAGGGGTCAGCTGTGGATGAGAACGTGAAACTGGACTTTCCTTCGATGGCTTCTAAGACCAGGACCTAAGGCCAGGCTGTGAGGCGGTTTCAATGGCACACTAGTGAGGCCCAAGCTCGCTGGACGTCGCCAAGCTCTGCCCTCTTCAGCTGGGGGCGTCAGACTCAGGAGCTGTCCGGTGGGCATGTTAGAAGGGGCTGCAGATGGAATCAGGGTCTCAGAGAACTGGGCAGGGGTCTTAGGGTGCATGGCAGGCCCCGGTAGAGGGAAGACTTTGGAATGGTGTAGGGGCCAGTCCTGGCTCGGTCCTGCAGGTGGGAAGCCCCGAGGATTTGGCTCTGCCGGGGATGGACTCTGAGTCTCAGGACAGCTGCTGGCCCGGCCGGGACCCCCCGCCGACTGTCTCCACATGGGACCTCCTCAGCCCCTGCCTGGGCCCATTCCCTGAGTGCAATGCATGAATGTGGCACCACATGTATGTGCGCACGCATGCACATGGTACACAGCACCTATGCCATGCATATGCATGCATCACATGTAATCATAAAAAATTTCCCTAGATTTATGCCATGGAATGACACCGGGAAGATGGGGTGCACCCTGGAAGTCCCTCTCCAGTACCTTTCCATCCTGGGGGGCCTTGGAAATACCTGGGAGAGAAGATAAGTCCCCCAGGGGTGGCTGTTCAGCTATGAGGGTTTAGCATTTTAAGGGTCAGCCCCAGCACCCCCCCTCACACCTGCACTGCAAAAACTGTCTCCGTCTCTCTCTTGCTCGCAAAAGCTCTTTTCGCCCCAGTTTAAGAAGAGAGGACAAACACACACACTTCACTACCTGTGAAGAAAATATTCTCCAGCTGCAGCCTGGGAGTCGTGGCGACTCTCTGGGCACACGAGGGTAGTGAAGCCACAGCTCCTCCCTGGGCCCCTTTCCTGAGTGCAATGCATGGGCGTGACACCACATGTATACACATGTGCATGCACGTGGCATATGCGTGCAGCATCCATATACATAAACAATCTATGTCTGCCAACGTGTATGTCATACATATATGTGCAGACACACACGGCATCCACACGCACATCCCAGCCATACATAAGTACACATGCGTATGCACCATCCACAGCCACATTCTTCCGTACACACACGCACGTGTGTATAGCACACGGAGGCATAAACTGTATCTTTGCATACACGCGTGCACCATTGTACACTATACCCACACCCCTATCCACAGCTATACCTATGCCTGCATCTGTGTCTACACCTGCATCCACACCTCCACCTCCACCTCACCTGTACCTACACCTTCGGGATGGGAGCTGGCTGCTGCATCCATCCGAGGTCGAGAAGCCATAGTTTCCCCGTAGTTCTGTGGGGGTCTCAGCTGCTCCAAGCCTCTCCCTCACCTCCGACTGAAGGTGAGCCGCCGAGACGACAGATTTGTCTTGTTTGGAGTAAAAATGACCTGCGGCTGGTGGCCCCTGTTGGTTGGAGATGTGGGTGCAGTGTCCCATCTCCATCGTGTAAATACTTCTCAAGGGCTGCTTCAGAACTAAGCGTGGGGCTGAGCCACAGGGACTCAGGCCCCAGAGGAGGCGGGGACATGGCTGAACGAGATCGGAGAAGTGCGATGTGAGACTTGACAAAGCACAGGGTTTTCCACGAGCACTAGGCAGTCAGGACGCCCGACAAGGGTGGCAGGGAGGTGAGGGATGGAGGGGAGGTGGCCGCCAGGTGGGGAGCTGGGCCCTGAGGTGGGCTTTGTCCCCAGGACCACGGGGTTTGAGCACGAGATGAGATGTTCCTTTTGGAAACTCAGGGAGACCGCTGTGTAGAGATGGGGTGGGGAGGGCCTGGCGAGAGACCCCCATCAGCCAGGCAGGAGAAGGTGGCTGCTGCAAAAGGGGGTGCCCGTGGCACAGAGAGACGTATTTGGATTTAAGCGAGGCTGTAACAGGCAGGTGGATGGTGGTGATTTTTGGTGACACTGGTTCCAGGGGTGGGACAAAGCTGCTTGAATTCAGAGAGGCGGCTCCTAGCACGAGGGAAGGTGGGACACAGCCCCTCAGAGCTGCTACATGTTCTCACCTGTGTGAAGGTGCGCTCCCACCAAGACGTGTGGTAAACCACACCCCCACCCCAAACACAGACTTCAAAAGCTGTCTTGTGGTGAAGGGACATTTGTTCTGGGGAAAAATGCTCCACCCACCCCAATTTTCTCTATCCTACCTCCTTCACTCCAGGACTGAGTCTCTGTGTTCCTGCACAAAGTAGGCCCCCCCCCCAGAAGCCCCCAGACCCAGGAGCCATATCCTGAGAACTGGCTTTCTTTTGACAGAGGTCGTAATTTTTTATTTTTACTACGGTTCTGTTCATTCCCATTTGATTAATTACCAAGGTGCCTGGAGAAGCATTCTCCTGTGGGCAGTTGACAATTGATTTACAAAGTGTGTACATACTATTTCCTTCAACAATTGTAAATTCCTTTCAAAAGGAGTAATTTGAACAAGCACGTCAGGTCCCCATAATTTAAAATGAATTCCAACACACGCGCTCTCATTTGGGGAGGGCGCGGTGGGCTCTCTTAACCTAAGGGTTTTTGTCTCAGTGCCACAGAATTGTGTCTGAGGTCCTGCCCTTGCGTTGACATCCATCACTTTATTTTTTAGACACGGAGGTCTCTTGGTTCGTGGTGGTGATAAGGATTAAGCATTGGTTGTGCTTTGGGGGTTTGGCAATTCAGTGGTGCAAGTCTGGTGAGGGTGAAGCTTTCTCATGACTTCCAGAGAACTAAAATCCCCCAGAGTCTGAGCGTTTTGCCTCTGCTAACATATTCCTTTTAGGAACACTGGGCTCTTCCAACAGATGATTTTTTCCCCCATCCCTGGATGTTCACGTCCCCAGGTGAGGCTGTTACGCCTCTGAGCGTTGTATTTCACCAAGAATGAATCTTATCTCCCAGCAAAATCCGAGGTGCCCTAATGAAATGAGTTTTATTCAAAGTCTCAGCCCTGTAACGCTTCAGGAAAACAAGATAAATGGAACGATTCTTTTAGTGAGTGCTTCACACCAAACAGGGGCATATTGCTTATGAAGTTTAATTTTGTAATAGTTCACGAGCTGTGATATACCTGCAGCCACTCAGGGGGAATGGATTTGCAGGCTCATTACAAGATGGAATGGGTGCCCCTAAATATTGCTTTTCTGGTTGAACTGTAGCTGGAATCCAATGAAACTTGCATATGGCTAGAACTCGGTGGAATTACAGTACTCTCCTTTTAACTTTCCTTTTAATTGCATAACTGCTAAGGATTAAGCTAACATGCTTTAATGTAATTGATGTTTTACTTAAGCGGATATTGCACCAATATTGCCTGAACAAATTTGGATGTTTTGGGGATGAAAAATTCAGCAATACAGCAGATTGTGGCTAATTTATGTGTTCCAGCTTGTATATGTATTTTTTTTCTCAGAAATGAATTAACATAAAATTACAAAATTCAAGTTTTGATTTTTGGGGGAACATATGGCCAATTATGAGAAAACAAATTGATGGTTAGATTCTTTCTCTTATACCATAAATCTTAGAAAGAACTAATGTTTATGTTTGCTTTAGAAAATAGCAAAATACGTATCATCTGCCATGAATACATCATGATTAGCAAATGAAGAAGGTGCTGCTTCAAATGTTGTGCTTCTTAAAAATATTACCTTACAGTTATAATTTGTTGTTAAAAGGATTGTGCGGTATACATATTAGAAATAAATGAAGGGTTAAGATTTCTCTGAGAACCTTATCCATATAACCAACGGAGTTTGTGATCATGTGTGAGAGCACAATGTGTTATTACAATGTACCAGAAAAGCGAGAGGATTTGGTTATTTTTTCAACGTATCCAGTGGCGGCAAGGTCTCAATGTATTTTTATTGTAGGTGTTTTTTGGCACACCAGGATGGGTCTGAGGAAACAGTAATTCGTACCTGAGAGAGACAAAGTCCCTGCATGAGTTGGAGCAGTTGAAGCCCACAGATGTGTCCAGCTCCTGTCCAGCATCCAGTCTGGGCACTGCCTCATGGACCATCCAGGATGGACGATGGAAAAAGGTAACACACTCATCCTTGGCTCACGTTGACCTTGAGTTTCTCATGCAGTGACCTCACGCCTTGGGAGTGGGTCATGGGTCGTGTAAGCCCAGCCCACCCTGAGCATCCAGTTGGTGCATATTAGGTGCTTACTCATCCATTGATGATGGGAGCTCTCAGATGCTGTGCTGGATGGGCATGTTAACTCATCCTCCCCAGGCCTACCAAGACATGACAGCAGCTTCCTCAAGAGAAGGATGGTTTCTCATCAGGATGGAAGCAGTCATGTCCATCCATGAGAAAGACCCATTCTTCATCTTTGCAGCCTGGTCTCCTAAACTCAGGTCTGCTGCCACGGATAGTAGCCGTGGATGGATTCTTGTAGGCACAGTGCAAGCTCAAGGTATCATGCTGGATTCTTGTTTTAGTGTTATGAGTATTTCCAGAGAGCACTGAGGATGCTTTAAGAAGAGGTTCGGGAAGGCATTGTACCTTGGCTGAGTTATACGGTTTGAAAGCCTGTTTTCCCGTGGAATGGCACTCCATCTGTTCATCATGGGACATGTGCATTTGTTTTGGAGAAGTATTGATTGTCCCTGCCTGCCCCGTTCCGGCCCCATCTTTGTTTTCACCAGGAAATGAAGTGACTATGAGTTTAAAAAGACACGAGCAGGGAGGGAGGCAGGGAGGGGCAAGGGCACTGGGGCAGCCTTGCTGGACACTGGGGTTGGGAGATGAAGGCTTTTTTCAACCTCAGACATGTGTGGAGTTCTCTGCACAGAAAACAGAGATTCTGGAGGCCTTTGAAGAACGTCCCTGGAATATGTTACTTGATGCTCTAGTTTTGGGGGACTGCCAAAGCAAAGGCTGACAAATCTGGAAAGAGGAACTCATACTCTCCCACTTCTGGGGCTGGAAGTCCAAATCCAACTGTGGGCAGAGTCTTTAGGGGAAGCTCTTTCCTTGCCTCTTCCAATTTCGGTTCTTTGCTGGCCATTGTCAGCCTTCCTTAGCATTTCAATAGGCTAGAGCTGCTGAAACGCAATATGCCACAACTGAGTTGGCTTTTATAGTGGGTCTGTACTAACTTACAAGCTCATGGTTCTGAGGCCATGAAACATGTCCTAATTGAGGCACCGTCAAGATGATACCTGGGCTCCTGTGTTACCTGGGCAGGTACATGGTGGCATCTGCAGGTCTCTCCCTTCTCTTCTGGGTTTCGTTGCTTCCAGCTTCTGGCTTCAGTGGCTTCCTCTCTGTTTCCCCAGCTTTCTTTTTTAGCTTCTGTGTGTGTCTCTGAATTTCATCCTCTCATAAAGGACGCCAGTAAGAGGATTGAGACCCATTTGGGGCATGCATTGATTGACATAACCTAATCAAGAAGTCCCACCCACTGTAGGTCTACACCCACAGAATGGACTAGCTATAAAAGCATGATCTCCTGGGGTCCATAAAGCCTCCAAAGCATCACACTTGGCCTGTAGATACAGCAGCCAATCTGTGTTTCCCACTTTCCTTGGCCTCTCCCCTCTTATCTGTCAGTCTCTGTGTACAAATTTCCCTCTTATTATAAGGACATCAGTCACATTGGGTCAGGGTCCATTCCAATTAAGTATGAGCTCATCTTCATCAATTTTATCTTCAAAGAATATTTCTAAATCAGGTCACTTCACAGGAAGTGGAGACGTGACTCAACATGTCTTTTTTGGGGATACAACTCAAGCCAAAATATGCTCAATATCTGCTTTATCGCTCAAATAAAGCATAACAGTTATGAGAATACCTGAGTTAGAGTGTGTGGTAGTTAGACTCAGGTATCAACTTGGCCAGGTGAAGGTACCTAGTTCAGTTGCTGTGGACTTAAGCCAATGGTACGTGAGCCTCATCTGTTGTTGATTACATCTGCAGTCGGCTAGGAGGTGTGCCTGCTGCAATGAATGATGTTTGACTTAACTGGCTGGTGCTTAAATGAGAGACTCAATGTAGCACAGCCCAAGCAGCTCAGCATACCTCATCTCAGCACTCGCAGCTCAGCCCAGGCCTTTGGAGATGCAGAAAGGAATCACCTTGGGGAAAGTTGTTGGAACCCAGAGGCCTGGAGAGAAGGCCAGCAGAGATCACCATGTGCCTTCCCACGTAAGAAAGAACCTCAGTGGAAAGTTAGCTGCCTTTCCTCTGAAGAACTAACAAAATAAATCCCCTTTTATTAAAAGTCAATCCATCTCTGGTGTGTTGCATTCTGGCAGCTAGCAAACTAGAACAGATTTGGTACCAGGAGTGGGGTGCTGCTGTGGTTTGCAAATACCAAATATGTTGGAATGGTTTTTTTGGATGGCTTAGGGGAAGATTTTGGAGGAACTGTGAAGAGAATGATGGAGAAGTCCTGGAGTGCTAGAACAGACTGCTGGTATGAATGGAAACACTGCCAATCTGGACAAAGGGGGACACAAAGGGACAAATTGGAGTCTGCAGAGTGAGAATCATGGAAGCTCGGGTCTGAATCCAAGAAGCCTTGGCCAGGAGAGTGAACCCAGCCATACACATGGAGAGGGTGAGTTTGCCCTGAGGGCAGAGCATGAGTCTCCCATTTCATTGTACTGGAAGAGTTGTGCCGCCTCAGGCCTTGGAGAAGGTACAACACACTCCCTGGGGACTGGGGAAAGCCTGGCTGCCACCACATGGAGGGGTTGAGCGTGTGCCCCAGAACTGGCAGAGAGCCCATGGATGGCCCTGATGCCTGGAGAGAGTGGAGCTCTCATATAAAGGGTTGTTGAACCTGAACTCGATTTAGAAAATGATACGAACACTACTTTACCAGATAACTTTGGGGAGAAGTAGAGCTTTGAGCACTTGTTAAAGTTCTAATGTTCTATGGATTGTTGGGGAGAGAGAAACTCGACTCTTCTGTTTAACAAATGTTTCATGAGGGTTTATTGTATGTCCGGCACCGTTTACAGGTTCAGCAATTTTACAGTTGGAGTTTTGATTCTTTGAAGTATAATTGATCTAGTTTTCCAGATAATTGCCATATATGGTCCATTTTAATTATTCCATTGAGTTTTTAAAAAACACTGCCTTGTTAAAAAAAGGATATAGACGTGTGTATGTGCATTTAGTATCTGTGGGTGTTTTATATGTGTATTTATCATTTAGTTAGAAGACAGCAGCCTACAAACCAAACAGGTGAAGGAGCAGAGAATGGAGCTGCCACAGAAAGAGGGCATCTTCACCTTTGAGGAGTCCATCATTTTCATAAATGTCACCTGTTCATCTTCCTCAGAACCAATTAGTGTGTAATGAAATAAGAAACACTCAATTATTAAAACGTGACTCTGGGTTCAAACATGTTTGCCTTTGAAAGAACCTCAGGGGGTGACTTACATTCTCACACACATGTGTCTCCTTTTCCCTCCACCTCTGACCAAGCTTATTTGCCTGGGGTTGCTTCTGTGAGATGGTCCATCCCTGACTTTCCTGAAATGGTCCATCCCTGGCTCTCCTGACTGAGGATGTTCATCCCTGGCTCTCCTGACTGAGAAAGTCCATCCCTGGCTCTCCTGACTGAGAAGGTCCATGCCTGGCTCTCCTGGCTGAGGATGTCCATCCCTGCCTCTCCTGACTGAGAACTTCCATCCCTGGCTCTCCTGACTGAGAAGGTCCATTCCTGCCTCTCCTGACTGAGAAGGTCCATCCCTGGCTCTCCTGACTGAGAAGGTCCATCCCTGGCTCTCCCAACTGAAAAGGTCCATGCCTGGCTCTCCTAACTGAGAAGGTCCATCCCTGGCTCTCCTGACTGAGACGGTCCATGCCTGGCTCTGCTGACTGAGGATATCCATCCCTGGCTCTCCTGACTATGAATGTCCATGCCTGGCTCTCCTGACTGAGAAGGTCCATCCCTGGCTCTTCTGACTGAGAAGGTCCATCCCTGGCTCTCCTGACTGAGACGGTCCATGCCTGGCTCTGCTGACTGAGGATATCCATCCTTGGCTCTCCTGACTATGAATGTCCATGCCTGGCTCTCCTGACTGAGAAGGTCCATCCCTGGCTCTCCTGACTGAGGACATCTATCCCTGGCTCTCCTGACTGAGAAGGTCCATCCCTGGCTCTCCTGACTGAGAAGATCCATCTCTGGCTCTCCTAACTGCCCAGGTGTTAGTTCAGGGCCCGTAGCATATGAAGATGACAATTTCACAGCTCATGAACCTGCTCTTTCACCACCTCTTTGCCAAGACATTTAATCACCATAAAATACATCATTTGAGTTAGGAACGGGAGAAAGTTTTTCATCTGAACATCCAATTGTGGAACCTGATCCTTTCCAAGAATGGAATTGTAGGATGTGTGAGGAGGAAAAGGGTTTCAGGTGCTGCCCTTGGATGAATGATGAAGGCGTCCAGTCTGTTTTCTCCGGATTCCAGGAAAAGGCTGATTTTGCCCATTTTCCATGGTGGTTTTGTCTACCACATCCTGTTGCTCCTTAGCATTGCCCTCAGCTCTGTCTGCTGCAGCTTCGCTCATGTCCTTTTCTCACTGGGCATGTGAGGCTGGCCTCCTTCAGTCGTGGAGGAGGGAGACCCATTTTCCTGAGTCGAATTCCACTGGGAGGGGCTCTCTCTTCTCTTTCCTCTCTCTTTCTCTGGTAACTCCCATCTGACTTGGTTTATGCTTGCGACTACCCTCTCAGTGTAACCGCTGGGTCCTAGTTGGGTCTCAGTCTGGATGTGATGGGCGGGAAGAGAGTAAAGGGCACAGAGGAGGCTGGGCTGGGTCATCGGGCAGTGAGGGCATCCAGAAGGCAGAGAAGGACCCAGAGTGCAGACTGGCCCTTGGTGTCCTGGGGGGCAGGTCAGCAGCAGGTAGGAAGGGACCTGAAGGGCCTGTTTGCATGTCATGATTGTTTGGGCAGAGCTAAGAGTTCCTGTTGGAGGAGCGAGGGCTCTAGAGTGACCAGGTTTGGGGTCTGGCTGACCATGACATGACTCTTTTGACATGAGCCTGAGTGGTAGGTAGAATTCCATACGCCAACCGAGGCACACTCTTACCCTGAGCAAGGGTGTGAACACTTTCACAGGATATTACTTATAGTTGAGGTGTGGCCAACTGAATAGGGATGGGTCTTAATTCGTGTGACTGGAAGCCTCATAATGAGAAGACACTGGAAGAAAGAAATCTCTGGCCAATTGTCAGAGAAGGCCACCAAGGAAGAAGCTGGAAGTCAATGGAAACTGGAAGAACAAAAGGGAGGAGAGAGGGCTGGCCATGCGATGGGAGGCAGAGATGCTGACCAAGGAACCTGTGCTAGTTTGCGAGCTGCCAGAAGGCAATATACCAGAGATGGAATGGCTTTTAAAAAAGAGAATTTAAGAAGCTGGTAGTTAATAGTTCTAAGGCCAAGAAAATGTCCCAATTAAAATAAGTCTATAGAAATGTCCAATCCAAGGCATTCAGGAAAAGATACCTTGGTTCAAGAAGGCCGATGAAGTTCAAGGTTTCTCTCTCAAGTGAAAAGGCACACGGTGAACACAGTCAGTTTCTCTCTCATCTGAAAGGGCACATGGCAAACACGGCGTCATATGCTCCTGGCTTCCAATTTCATGAAGTTCCCCAGGAGGCATTTTCCTTCTTCATCTCCAAAGCGCTGACTGATGGACTCTCTGCTTCATGGTGCTGCAGCATTCTCTGCTCTCTCTGAATCTCTCATTCTCCAAAACATTTCCTCCTTTGGAGGACTCCAATAAACCAATCAAGACCCACCCAAATGGGTGGAGACATGTCATCACCTAATCCAGCTTAACAACCACTCTTGACTAAATCACATCATCCAGGGAGATGATCTGATCACAGTTTCAAACATACAGTATTGAATAAAGATTATTCTACCTTTATGAAATAGGATTTTGATTAAAACATGGCTTTTCTAGGGGGTATACATCCTTTCAAACCAGCACAGGGCCCAAGGATTGTGGCAAGCCAGCCCCAGGATGCTAGACTCTAGAGGAAAGCGTGACCTTGTCAATGTCCAGCTTCAAAGTCATGAACCAGTAAGTTTCCTTTAAGCCAACCCATTGTATGGTACTTGTCATAGCAGAGGCACAAACTCAGGCAGTATGTCCTTCCCTCATCTGAAAAAGCATGAATAAAACCATGCATCTTGAAGAGGGGCTGAGTGTTAAGCAAAATGACATGACAAAGCCTCACTCGCAGAGGGTGCATTGGTTAATTTCCCCCCTTCCACTCGCAAACTGCATGTAGGAAAGGAAGGAGGGATGGGGCATTGGGGAGGCTGAACCCAACCCCTCCCGCAGTGACCCCAAAGTATCATGAGTGCCTCCCCTACATGTGATGTCAGAGAAGAATTCCATAGCTCCTGGAAAGCATTCTCCTTGAATTTGTGATAATTCAGGGAACTGCTATCCGTCTCCAGCATTTTGCCTACTTGATGGAAAATTCCACACATTTGATGTGCTGGGAGAGAGACTGGCTGCTAAAGGTTACGGCATCCCCCAAATCACACTCTTTGGAGCAACGTTAAACCATCCATCGGTTCCTTTGGGAAGTGTTCTCTGGAGCACTTGGGGTGCAGGAAATCAATGGCAAACCGACCTTATGCTCACAAATGCACACAAAGCCAAGGTGGCTGGGGCGGGGTGGGGGGCTGGAAGGAAAGGAACACAGCCCCCCTTAGTGGGCTTGGAGATGGGTGGGCTTCAGAGCTGGTTTGAAATGATGTATGGACCCTAGAAAAATCATGTTTTAATCCTAATCCCATTTTGTAAAGGCAGCCATTTCTCCTAAATCTTATTCAGGATTGAATGTTTGAAACTGTAATTAGATAATCTCCTTGGAGAAGGGATTTAATCAAGAGTGGTTGTTAAACTGGATTAGCTGGAGGCGTGTCTCCACCCATTTGGGTGGGTCTTGATTGGTTTCTGGAGTCCTATAAAAGAGAAAACATGTTGGAGAATGGGAGATTCAGAGAGAGAGCAGAGCAGAATGACACAACCACGAGAATCGGAGTCCACCAGCCAGCGACCTTTGGAGATGCAGAAGGAACATGCCTCCCGGGGAACATCATGAAACAGGAAGCCAGGAGAAGAAGCTAGCAGATGCTGCCATGTTCGCCATGCGCCCTTCCAGATGAGAAACTCTAACTGTGTTTGCCATGTGCCCTTCCAGATGAGAGAGGAACCCCGACCGTGTTCACCATGTGCCCTTCCAGATGAGAAACTCTGTGTTCGCCATGTGCCCTTCCACTTGAGAAAGAAACCCTGAACTTCCTTGGCCTTCTTGAACCAAGGTATTCTTTCCTGGATGCCTTAGATTCGACATTCCATTAGACTTCTTTTAATTTGGGACATTTTCTCATCCTTAGAACTGTAAACTACCAACTTATTAAATTCCCCCTTTTAAAAACCGTCTGTTTCTGGCATACTGCATTCCGGCAGCTAGCAAACTAGAATACCCCTCAAAATCATTCTACCCAGTGTTTCCAGGAGACACGTCCAATGCCTCAAGTGTCGCTCTGTAAGCTCTCCCACTCTTTGTTAGAGGATGTTCATTTTGCTCTAATGTACAAGGGTGGCAGGAAGCTCCCCTCTTAGCGCACCACAAATCTTCTGAGCAGCATTCGCACCTTAGAAGATGTCTTAGGTAAATGTCTGTGCTCAGTGGATCTTGTCTGCATTGGTTAGAAAGACTGTTCATGGGACTCGAACAGATGCTTGTGCCCTGATGTCCACAGCAGCGTCATTCACAACTGCCCAAAGATGGAAGCCACCCAAGGGTCCCTGAGTCAATGACCGGATAAATAAAACATGGTCCATACACACCGTGGAAGATTACTCAGCCATAAAAAGGAATGAAGTCATGACACATGCGACAATGTGGCTGAACTTCAAAGTCGTCATGCTGAGGGACAACATGATATAAATGGGCAGATACTGTGTGGGTTCACTGACATGCAATAATTAGAACAAGCAAACTCATAGGAGCAGAATTCAGAGTACAGGTTACCAGGGGCTCTGGTGGGAGGAGGAAGGAGGGAGGAGGGAGTTAGAGCTTGAAACATACAGAGTTTCTGTTTGGAATGATGGAAAAAATTTCATAATGGATCGTTGTGATAGCCCAACATTGTAAATGCAATTAGCAGCACTGAGATATCTACCTGAATGTGGTTTAAGGGGGAAATGTTAGGTTGAGTATATGGTAATAGAATAAAAATTAGAAAAAAAAACTATGAAACTGTCTTACACAGTGAGTCCTAGGTTAAACCATGCACCATACTTTTTAGTACAATTATGAAAGTGTACTGTCATCAATTGGAACAAATGTCCCAACCCAATGCAAGGTGTTAATAATAGGGTGATATATCGGGATCCTGTATTTTGTGCATGGTGGTTCTGTAAAAACAAAACATCTCTAATTATATAAAAAAAAAACATGACTGCTAATAATGGGGAGAGAATGCTTGAGCGCTGAAACATGTGTCTCTGATTTCCAGAGGGTCAAGAACTCATTAATCTTCCAATGTACTCACAGCTCAGTGCCAGTTTGCCTTTAAAAGGGCAGGATTTGAAGGCAGAGGTAAATTGCCTCTCTGGTACAACAGGCATTCTCACCCCAAGACACATGGAGGGGGTAGTCCATCTGGAGTGTTTTTTTGATGAAGATAAAGCTGAATTTGGTATTTATTGCAATTTTGCAGCCAGAGCTGGTGCAATAGAAATCAGAGACATTTGGGCCAATGGTCATAGTGTGCCTTGATTATTCATCCTTGCAGCAGAGCTTTTAGTTGTCCAATAAATGCCATGTTCCCCATCATCCTGGGCAGACGTTTAGGTGATGTTCCCCAGCTTTTCAGCCTCTGAAACCATGAGCCAATGAATTCCCATTGCTTAAGCCAACCCATCATGTGGTATTTGCCATGGCAGCTGGGAATCTAAGACACACAACAACCCAACTAGGCAGGTTCTATGATGACTCTGAGTTAGCGACTAGGAATCTAATGAAATGATGTGGATAATTGGGTGACAAGTGATAATGCAACTTTGGAATCCAACCCCATGTCTGCCTAGTGTCCCCCCCATGCCACTTCTGAGTATACCACCTTGACCCACAGATCTTCTAACTTTGATATGTTTTCTAGACCCAATTCTTGAACCCAGTTAACATCATCATCATTATTATTATCCAGGAATATATAAATAGTGATTGTGAAAAGTGATCTATACCTACCATTTATTGATCACTTGGTAAATGCCAGGAATTGGGTTGAGTCACCACTCAATGGCTTCACATCATTTAATATTCACAATCCGCCTTGCAGAAGGTACTGTTATTGTCCCCATTTCACAGGTGAGAAAAGTAAGCATGTTTTACATCATTAAACTTGCTTGGACCCCATGTCCAAAAGCAGTGAACTTCAGTGCTGGGACCCAGAGGTTGCATTTGGTGTCATTAAACATACATGTGTAAGAATGTGTGGGGAGAGTCCTCCAACCAGAGACAGCAGATGGGAGGGCTTCTTTGTCGCCTTCGGTGCAATGTTTCTCTGTTTTATACAGAGATAGAATTCATTTTCTAGGAAATTCACCATTTAAAAGTAGCAGTCGGTGTCTTCACATTGCTGTGCGCCATCGTCTCCTTCTAGTTCCAGGGCTTTTCCATCATCTCCATCTAATTCCAGGACAGTTCCATCATCTCCGTCTTGTTCCAGGACTTTTCCATCATCTCCATCGAGTTCCAGGACTTTCTTATCATCTCCATCTAGTTCTAGGGCTTTTCCATCATTGCCATCTAATTCCAGGACATCTTCATTATCTCCATCTTGTTCCAGGACTTTTCCATCATCTCCATTGAGTTCCCAGACTTTTCCATCATCTCCACTGATTTCCAGAACTTTCCCATCATCTCCATTGAGTTCCAGGACTTTACCATCATCTCCATTGAGTTCCAGGAATTTCCCATCATCTCCATTGAGTTCCAGGAATTTCCCATCATCTCCATTGAGTTCCAGGACTTTCCCATCATCTCCATCGAGTTCCAGGACTTTCCCATCATCTCCATCTAGTTACAGGACTTTCCCATCATCTCCAACTAGTTCCAGGACTTTCCCATCACCTCCATCGAGTTCAAGGATTTTTCCATTATCTCCATCTAGTTCCAGGAGATTTCCATCACGCTTCAATGAAACCCCATGCCCACTAGCAGCCCCCTCCCACTTCCTGCAGTCAAGCCCGGACAACCTATCTGCTCTCTGCCTCTGCAGATTTCCCTACTCTGGATGTTTCACTTAAGTGGAATCATACCATACACTGTGTTTCCTGATTGCCTCCTTTCTCTGAACAAATATTTTCGGCATTCATCCGCATTGTAGCACATCTCAGAACTTCATTCCTTTTTACGGCTGCATCACATACCACTGTGCAGAGGGACCTAATGGTTTCTAAGAAGAGTTGAGTTGGCATGTGGGAATGAGCTCTGTGAGGGAGACAGGGAAGGAACCAAAAAACGTGGTGCCTTAGTTACCCACCTGCTGTAGATAAGTGTATGGAGTGAAGGTGAGAAGGAAGTCCCTTTTGGTGGTGATGCAGGAGCTTCCTTGATAAAACACCAAAATAAAGCAGTTACCTCCACTCAGGGATGTATAACAAATGGCACCCAACAAGAAGCCGAAAGGCTAAATGGGAAGGACAGACAGCCAAGGGATGTGTCGGTGGGGTCAGCAGGAGATGCCCACGTTGGCCACACAAACTTCTCTGATTGAAACCTCAGCTCCTTCTGCCCTCCAACCCTTCCTCCATCCTGAATTCACTCAGGCACATCCTATTATTTTTCTAGGAATGTGGAACAATGCAGCTTTCATCTCCACTGCCATCATACTACCCCATTTTCCTGTGGACTCTCACCCTACTTCTCTGTTCCCCTTCTCCAGTGGAGCCCCCAGTGTGTTTCTTTTGCCTGTCAGGATGTAGACTAGTGGGTGGCGCATGACCATTTCCCAAACCCACAAAGCAAGAGGAGGGGAAAGAAATGTGAAAAAGCTTGACAAATGTGACCACAGCCACTTTACATGTGTTCTACATTCTGAACATGAGGCACCCGTGGAAAATTCCGAGAAGTGATCTTTGGTATAATGTCATTTTTAAGGAGCTTGGTTGCCTCAGGGCTGTGAGTTATTGAGCTGTGAATATTATAGGAGGGATTATTTACAATAAATCGTGTAAAACCACGAATGCTTTATAATCAGAATATGTCAAATGTGGGGGAACGAGGCACAACTTGGTTTATAACTTCCTTCTAGAATAAGCCCCCAAATTGCATGATGCGTGAGAGCTAATGGAAAAACATCCAGTCCACCCAACCCCTACAAATAAACTCAGTGATTAGGGGCATTTGGGCATTTTCATTTGTAACTGTAAAAGGCTGGTAGAAAAGGTCATTCATGAAGTGCTCCTTTCTCAACAGCACTTGTGCTTGACGTGTCCTGGCTCTATTTGAACTGTGTGTGGCATAAAAGCAGGTGGCTGAGAGAAGAGTTTGGAGGGAGTGCAGGTGCCATTTGCTCAAGATGGCTCCAGAACACCCAATTCTCTTCTCAACACCCCTAGAGATCACGTCTGTGGCTTCTGGAGAGCCCATACGTGCCCCGTCTTCTAGAACGGGGATGATGGGGCTTCTCCCTCCAGGACACAGAGCTTTGAGGACAGGTGGGCGAGTAGATCAGGAGATGTTGGCCAGGTCAGTGTGCCACTATGTTGAGCTGGTGGAGATGATGGGAAAGAGTATGTAGAAGAACATGTTTTGCCCTTCACTTAAAAAAATTTTTTTTTGTAAATTATGAAAAATAGCATATGTACAAAAAAGCAGTAAATTTCCAAGTACATTATAACAAGTAGCTACAGAACAGATTTTAAAGTCTAGTATGGGTTACAGTTCCATGATTTTTCTTTTTTCCTTCCAGCTGCTCCGAGACACTGGAGACCAACAGGAATATCTATATAATAATTGAGCACATTTGTTAAATCCAACCTTCTCTGTATAACTCCACCAACCCCTTTGATCTTTCTCCCACCCTCTAGGGGTATTTGGGCTATGGCCATTCTAACTTTTTCACTTTAGAAGGGGCTGTGGATAATATGGACTTGGGGGAATGGAGCTAGTTGATGTTTTGGAGGGGCTGGACCCTCTCCTGGGACCCATCTGGAGGTTGTAGGTTTTGGAGAGTCACCCTAGTGCCTGGAACCGTGTAGAAACTTATACAATGCCCTAGGTATTCTTTAGGCTTCGGAGGAATGGTTTTGGTTGGGATTTTTGCCCTCTGCTTTTTATTTTTGGGTGTGTGTCTTCAAAGTGTGTGGTCTGGGTGACCCCAACAGCTCCATTGCGTCCTTCTGAGCAGAAGGAAAAAAAAACTGGCTACCCTTGGGCATCTGCGTTTCATCCTGGAAAGCTGAGCGTGAGCTTCCTGTGCCTCGTTGCTCTTTTCTTCCAGCCCCCACCCCAATTTGGTGTGGAGAGGGAAGCAGGGAACGGGGTCAAGTTCTGGCCTCCAATTGCACCAACTCTTGGACTCTCAGGCCAGGTTCCTGACCCTCGACCCGATCCCTGGAGACTTAGTTTCTTCCTACGTTACCCGTGGACAGTGAGGTTTCGGCATGCGGCAACTTCACAAGGCATGCCGGGTGGATTCCAAAGCCTGCTTCCAAATGTGGGCTCAGCTGCTCACTTTGGAAATAGTCTTGGCAAGGTGAGTCATTACTTCATGCCTCAGTTTCTTCCACTGTGAAATAGGGCCCTTCTAGAGCGTATGTGACTTTGTCCATGCCAAATGCAGGGCATGTGAATGAGTTCCATTGGAGTCTCTGGCTGCTATGATTATTCTTTGAAAATGGTGGTTTGGACCCCATGAGGGAAATGCACACCAGAAGTGGGTGCTTGGAGAGGTTGTGTAGCTAAAGCAGAGTCACACAAGCCGTGGGTTGTTGAGTTTGGGTGTCACATTTACCTCTCCCAGTTCATCTGAACATGCTCACATCCAAGCTTGCCATTTTCTTATCACCAGCCACAGAGCCCCACCTCGAGTGACATTTTCTGAAAGTGACATCTCTGCTTTTCTCATTTATTCTTTTGATGTTGGGTTGGAGGCACATGGTATTTGATAGGCACTGGAAATACACTCGATCCTCGCTATTTATAGATTCCATAATTGCAAATCACCCAGCTCACTAACGTTTATTTGCAACTACAAAATCAATACTTGCAGTGCTTTCATGGGGCATTCACAGATGCACTTGGAATGATGAAAACTTTCAGTCATCTGGTCCACCCATGCCCAGCTGGAGTTGGACAAGGCAACACTCTTTGCCTTCTTGTGGACTCTTGCAGTATAAACAAGTAAACTTTTCATGGTCCATGTGATGCTAAATTTTCTGCATTTTGCATTTTGGGGGTTATTTTGCCTTTTCAAACAGCTCCCGGGTGTAGTGCTGGAGTGCTGTCCAGCCTTCCTAAATGCAGGCAGGTTGCGGTGAACCTAAAGGGGAAAACACGTGTGGGGTCAGCTTCATTCAGGCGTGAGTTATCGTGCTGTCAGCCTGAGTTCAATGCTAAGAAGCCAAAATCCCAGACGAAATATGGGATCTTCAGACAGAAGCACATGTAAGATGAGGTTATATGTTGGTCTGTTGTTGAGGGTTGACCAGAGACTGCAGGAAACTCTCCTTCTTTTCCCTGGGAGGAATGGTTCAGGGTTTGCTAATTCAGTATTCACAGTGACTCCATAGAACATAACTGCTGCAAATAAGGAAAAGAGATGATCTTTAAGTGTATCACTCCCTGGTCCCTATGTCTAGGGATTTGTACGACACGAACATGGGACATTGGGAAAAAAACTTGAGAACAATTCTGGAAACCTGTCAAGTTCCACATGATTTTTACCTGGAGGTGTCAGGCTCCTTACTAATGAGGAATGCTGGAAATAGGCCGATTCTCATTTCAAGAGCCTTTTAAATATGGATTGCTCCTTAATGATATGTTGGTGATTTGACAGATGTTTTGTTGATTCTCAAAACTTTAGATCGTCATGCTGTGTTACAGCATCTTAATCAAGCTGGGAGATTTCTTCCACAGTGAAATGTCTTCTCAGATTGCAGGTAATTACCGATGGGCTCAGCTGGGAATTAAAGCCAGAGGTGTAGGGAGAGAGAGAGGAGGAACTTGTCTCTTCTCCCATTTCCTCCTTTTCCAAGCTCATTCTTTCTTCATGCCTAGAGCTGGAGAACCCGTGATGGTCTTTCGGGCTAAAGAGAAGGAATATCCATTTTTCCCTCAGCAGTGAACATGTTTTCGCTGTGCATAGAGGCTACCTTTCAGTAAATTAAACACATAACCTCTTTCCCTTGTCCAGGAATAGTGACATCTAACCCACCCTCTGGGACCTCATCTATGTGCTGGCATGGCTTATTCAAGGAAAACCAGTTTTTCTACTCACTGTTATTTCATGTGCTTTTCCACATTCTGTTTTGTTTTTTTAATTTAACATTTCAGTGACTATATATTGTCTGTTTGCATGTTTAGTTTAGTATTGTAAACATGTGCAAAGGGTGGTAATTTCAGATTTCTCTCTGAAAAAATCTGAAATTTTATCCCTCTTAAAAGAAGTTTCCTCTTCCCTTCGGCCCCGGGAATTTGCAGTTGTGGAAAATTGTGTCTGCCCTTGTTTCTGTCCACCCCTGGAAAGGCAGGTGGTTAGTGCTTCCCAAACAAGGACTATGTGATGGGGATTCCTTGGGATGAAACGAAGAAATGACATGTATATCAGGTTCAAAGGCAAAGAAAACTATTAAGAAAAAGCCCATCTAGTTTTTTCAATACATCCATATTGGGGCTTTCCTTTCTCATTTCTTTTCTTTTTATTCTTTTTGGCATGGGCAGGCTCAGGAATTGAACTCAGGTCTCTGGCATGGCAGGCAAGAACTCCACCACTGAGCCACCATGGCCCACCTGGGACTTTTCTTTTTATGGCCAAAAAACATTCTTTTGGATGAATAGACTGCATTTTGTTTATCTGTTCCTCCACTGATAGGCATTTGGGTGCTTGTGAAGGATGCTACAGCGGACACTGATGTACAAGGATCTGTTTGAGTCCCTGCTTTCACTTCTTTCAGGGTTAAGCCTACAGAACCATGGGTACCTTTAGGGTGATGGAAATGTCTTGGATGGAAATGTTGCATGGCATTGTGGCTGTCCTAAATGCCACTGAATTGTTTACTTGGAAATCGCTAATGGTTACGTTTGTATTACATAAATTTTCCCTCAATTTAAAAACATACAAACCTCACCTACAGATCACTCCACGTTGCTTGGAAAACTGTCAAGTCCCTCATCCTCTGAGTTGGCCGTGAGCAAGATGGCGCCCAGACTCTTGGGAAGATAAATCTTCTTGGGTTTGATGAACTCAGGCAATGCTGATTGTCCCTGCATCTGATAGAATTAGGGACAGAATTAATTTCTGCCAAATTGTGAGGGTTTTAGAGACAGGGATAGATATTTAAATCCTTCTGTAAATCTCCTTTGCCTTAAAGGAGACTACTCATTACATTGAAAAATCATTGCTAACTTTATTTCGTATTTTGTATTATTCTTCCTTTTTTTATGACTCACCGCTCTGACACTGTAATACGGTATCACATTTGTCTCCATCCAATAAACTCTGCCTGCTGAGGAAATGCTAATGAAGTATATGGAGCTACAGCTGGGACAGCAGCATGTGTGAGCAAGCAAGGTCTCTGCTATAGAGACAGGAAACACTGCTTGGCATTTGCATTCTGGTTTCAGCTATCATTTAATGTTTGAACTCTCAGGAATCTTCCAGCTGTGAAGTGGACATAATTCCTAGCCTCAAATAATAGAGGGAGAGAACACTCAAGGGACCCCAGCTTCCTCTCTCCACACTTGTTATGGGTTGAATGGTGTCCTTCAAAAGATGTATTCAAGTCCTAACCCCTGGTCCCATGAACGTGACTTTATTTGGAAATAAGGTCTTTGCAGATGGAATTAGTGAAAACAATGCCTTTCTGGAGTAAGGTGTCCTAAATCCAATGACCGGTGTCCTTGTAAGAAGAGAAGACACAAAGGAGAAGACCATGAGACAATGGTGTCCTCCAAAAGACATATTCAAGTCCTAATCTCTGGTCCCATGAATGTGACTTTATTTGGAAATAAAATCTTTCTAGAGTAAGTGGTCCTAAATCCAATGTCCGGTGTCCTTGTAAGAAGAGAAGACACACAAAGGAGAAGACCATGTGACAATGGAGGTAGAGCTTGGGGTGAAGCAGCCACAAACCAAAGAATGCCTGGCGCCTCCAGACTCTCTCCTAGAGCATCAGGAAGGAGCACAGCCTGTTCACACCTGGATGTGAGACATTAGGTCTCCAGAACTAGAAACGAAAACAGAAATCACCTTGTTTTAAGCCACCTAGTTTGTCACTAAGAAATGACTACACCAAGGAAATTAAAAAATATAGGAATGCTTGGAAACTAGGAAAGAATCAAGAGTGAGATCATGGGCTCCCAAAGAAGGGAAAAACATAGTGAAGATGGCATGTCCATCCTAGGGTACAGTCCGAAGATGGACATAAGGACTGACCAGGAGGCTACTGCAGAGACCAAGGGTTGGTAGAGGCTTTTCCAGTTGTTGGGGTACCCCAGTGTGGTTCATGTTTGGGCATCAGAAATCAGTGAAAATCCCCTTTTATTGTGAGTCTCCAAGACCTAAGTTCCAATGTCCTCTTTTCTTCCTGTGTGTGGGTGTAAGGTGCTTAATTATTAGCAAAGAATGTTTCTGAGAGGATGTGCGGCAAACATTAAAAAAGAATACGCTCCAACCCACCTCCTGCTGCTTCCTCCAGCACTGTGACAGCTGCTACGAAGCCCATGTCCAAACTAATGTTTAATCTTTGATTCCTGTTTCCCTTTTTTCATCAGACACACTCGTTCCTTTTATTTTCTAAGATGTAAATTCAGCCAGATCTAAGATGCTGGAAATCAGCCTTAATTTGCAGTGGAATTTCTCTGCTCTGACTAATGATATTCAGCAAATGGCTGGAGATTCTAGGGAACATGTGTTTCAAATTGAACAACAATGATAGAGTTTTGTTTGCACTCATAAATAATGAATTTTTCTGAGACCGCAAAGAAAGATTGTCTAAATTAGACTCTCCAGCTCGGTAATTGACCCGTCCCACATGCTGGGTCAACTGGTCAGCAAACCGGTGCCCCAGTGAGTCGAGGGGGCAGCGGCCGGTGTTGATGATGGACATCAGGAAAGCGAAACCAGAGGGGGAGGAAGGAAGGAGAGCTTGTGCCTGTGCTGCACAAACGAGCGTGCTTGATTGTCTTCAGCCCAAGGCAAAGCGAGTGGCATTTATGGCCCCAATTTACTAAGCACTAATAATGGTAGAGTTGGGGTAAATCATTTTAATGTGAAGATTTATGGCCTCTTGGCCCAAAGACTAATTTCCATAAGGCATTTACAAAATCCATCTTGTCCTTTGAGGATGTGATAAGTGGATGCCTCCACAGGACCCTGACCCAGCAGCCCCTCCCCACACAGGACACAATCTTCTTTCTTTCCCTCCTTCTTTCCTTCCTCCTTCCCTCCTCCTTTCTCTCTCTTTCCCTTGTGCCTGCATTGTGTGAGTGAGAGCTGGAGGAGTAGACTGGCCGTGAGGGTACCAGCAGGTAGTGTCTGTTCAATGGGTTCCTAGGACGGAGACATTGGGGTGGACATGGAAGCTGTGGGTAGACCAGATGCCCATACAGCATGACGTAGCATGTCATGGTTTCCCTCTAAAATATGATTCTGTAGAGAACTTGATTAATCTCAGAAAGTTATGGGCTTGATTAAGTCCATGATTTTATGGCCACATGTGGGTTTGACTTATCATTATGTTGCTAGTCTGTTGTGATGAAAGCAGAGTGCTGGAGGGAGGTGGTCAAGCTGCGTAGGCGTGCTTATGAGGCAAAATAAATCCAAAGGGATGTCCCGTCCTCTTCCACTGGGGTCCACATTGGGTCAGTCCAGACTTTAAATGAAATTCCCCTTGAAAATGACATCTCTGAAGCTGTTGGGTATTAGTAGGGTCCATGGGAAAGAGGTGGGACTCTACAGGTGATATGCATTGTTGGGGGCAGCTGCTCTCTCTGAGTTGGGGACCCCTTCGTGGACTTTCAGGGGCTCTGGCAATGAGGTGGAAGAGAACCTTTGTCTGGGAAGTCACCACATGTCCAGTGCAGGATGTGCTGGGAAGGGGATACTGTGGGAGAGGGACTCAAAGATCTCCATGGACTCTCCAACCCCCATTTCCATGGTCGGGGATTCCTGGACCAAGAGTAGTGATTGGATGTTAACTGAGGACTTAATCCATGTCAGACTTCTTGGGAATCAGGACTGATCCTTGCTGTCTAGGAGGGTAGTGGTGAGGGTGACTGCCTTTTCTTCCCCAACAAATTTCCACAAACTCAGTGGCTTGAGACAACAGGAGTGCATTCCTTCCCAGATTTGCAGGGTGGAGGTCTGAAACCAAGGTATGGGCAGGGCCAGGCTCCCTCCAGATGGAGGCTCCAGGGAAGCATCCCTCCTTGCCTCTTCCAGTTTCTGGTGGTTACCAGACACCCTCGACAACCCCCTGCTTGTAGTTGCATCTCTGCATCTCTGCTTCCATCGTCACGTGGCCTCCCGGTGCATCTTCTCTCTATATGAAGACCCCGGTCTTATTGGACCAGTGTCCACCCTACTCCAGAATGGCTTCGTCTCACCTAGCGACATCTGCAAAGAACTTATATCCAAATAAGATTACATTCAAGGTACCCGGGATTAGAAATTCGACATCCCCTTATTCTGGGCTGAGGCCACAATTAAATCTATAATGGTGACATCCACACATGTGAGAGGAAAGGATGAAAAGGACATGGTATGGGGAAATAGCGAGTGGGAGCTGACCATGCTTTCTGAGTTGAGATGAATGCTGTAGTCAATGGTGACACTGTCAATTTGAGAAGCAAGTAGGGGTGTGTGGTGAACTACTCCATTTGACCAACACCACCTCCCCCAAGACATTCTGGGCACAGAGTATGAAGAAGGGAGAATCTGGATGACTTAGGATAGGGGAAAAGGTGGACATGCAATTCCAGATGGTTTCTCGGGCTGACCTCTGTGGTGTTGGGTCAGTTCTCTAGGACCTGAGCTCTTGAGCTTGGAGACAGAATCTGATTCTGAACGTGACAATTACTTTTTCCGGTCAACTTGGGTAGGTTATGATATCCGGTTATTTGGTCAATGCTGGCTCAGGTGTTGCTTTAGAGGTCTTTGTAGATGGGATTAACATCTATAATCCATTGACTCAAAGCAGCAAAAACAAATCTCAATAATATAGTGGGATTCATCCAATCCATTGGACACCTTCAGAGCAAAAGACTGAGGGTTCCAAGTAGAACTTCTGCCTCAAGACAGCAGTATCCCAGCTCAGACTCAAGAATGCAACAGCATCGTTCATCTCTTATGAGAATTTCCCACTTGCTGACCTCTCCTGCAGATTTCAGACTTGCCAGTCCCTAATGCATGGGCCAATTCCATAAAATAAATTGTAAATCTCTCTCTTTTTCTTTACACACAAGTGCATGCATCCCGTTGTTTCTGTTTCTCTGCAGAACCCTGAGAAACACAAGGGATGCTGTGTAGACATAAGAACAATGGCTCATTTCCTGGTGGAGAAGTTGAGAAGCAGGTTCTCAAGGGACCTGAGCAGGGTCTGGTTGTGTTTAACATGGAGATGGCCCTAAGGGGTCCCAGGAATACCTTGTTGTTATGGAAACAGGGATGCTCCACAGAAGTGTTGTGAGATGGGACTGGAAGGCAGAGTCTGGGTTTCTTGGGTCTGGTGTGGAGTGACTGCATTTGGAGAAAATACTTTAAATCATATACATGAGATGGTGGGTCCTGAAGCATCCGTTTAACACCCAGGAAAAGAATCTGAGGGTCTTCCTGCTGAATTCATCGGGGGTTGTGGTTCTCCTTTCTGACCTACTCATCCTAAGTCTTTTAGAGACAGTGGAGTGAAAGGCACCAGTGAGGATTTTGACTCATTTGTTTCATTCTATTAGTTGTGCTTCCCATTTTTCCTAGAATTCCCTGGCTGAACCGATGATCAGGTTTGAGGACAGAATGCAGCCGATTTCTTGCATGCAATGACTCAGAGATCTTACCTCTCACTTCCACTTCCTTGAGAGGTTACTTACTTTAGGGTGTATTTTAGCCTCAGGGAACCAAGAGCCCAAGTTTATCCAGAGTTAAAGGGTATCCAAGAGGGAGAGATTTCAGAATACAAGAATAGATTCTTTCCCCAGGTCAAAGTCTCTTCCCGAAGAGTTCCAAGAACTCCAGCATCTCAAAAGGCAAGTGGTCACTACGAGAACGAGAGAACAACGAGCCGCATGTGTTGGTTTGTGCCATATCCAGTTGGTGAAGCTGGAGCTGATTTCCCAGGATACCCCGTCCTGCTCCATTCTAAGCTGGGGTGGGTGAAATTCAGGAGATGCAGTGAGGCAGTGGTCATTCTTCGGAAGGTTCTTGGGGTCGGATGTAGGGACAGGTGAACGCAAAGTTTAGCCACAGGCTCCAGCTTGCTCTTGCTCCCCTTCTTTGAGGTCCAGCCCCTTTTTGTGACCTGACAGGACATCAGCAGTGCTTGACCATGCAAAACCTTGCAGGCAGAGAGCTGGGGAGGAGAGGAAAGCCACACCAGGGCCACAGCTTCTTCCCCTCATCTCGGCAGCTTCTCACGGGGACCATTTGTCTCTCTCAACATTTGCGCTTTACCCCTGCCAGCTCATCCCATCTCCGTGCAGCACTTAATTCTTCTAACAAATCTCTTATTCCTTAATAAGGTTTTGCTCCTCTGAAGGATACAATCCTCCAGAAAGAAATGACACAGTAAACTCAGCCAACATAAACACAAGTCATAGAGTGAGATGCGTTTACAGTGTCACAGAGCATTTATTGATCTGCAGGTTTTAGAACCCATGAATGGATGAAGCTTGGAAGGCACACATTTCATTAAAAAGCAGAAAGCAAATGACACAATCTGAACGACATGAAAGTCCAGCGTGTTGGTGTAAATTGAGAAGCGGGAAGGGGGAGAGGGCGGTGGAGAGATGGAGAGACAGCCAACATTACAAAGTGAAACCGGCTGCCTGAAAAGGAATAACTAAGAAACAAAGTTGCTGCTACTGGTTTGGAGGATTCACCAGGGTTCCAAACACCAACTGCATGCTTTTTGAGTCACTTTCTCAACTGGCTGAGGTGGCTCCTGTTGTTTTCCTGATTTTACATCTGGGAATGTGGAGGCCAGGAGAGGGGAGAAAATTGCCCCAAGAGACAAACATTGATGAGATTGTATTGGGACGAGGAGGTGGAGGGGAGGGGAGGGGCTTGGGTGAAAGAGCCCAGTATGCACTTGTGACCAAGAGGAAAAAATCGAGACGTCAGTGTCTTAAGGTCCTGGCACTTCGGTAACCAAACGCCACACACGTGATGGCTGAAAACCACCGGAGTGTGTTGTCTCACAATTGGGAAGGTCAGAATGAAGGGGCTTGAAAAGACCACCTATTTTAGCATAACCTCGTCTTAGTTTAACTAATTCCATATGCAATGACCCTGTCCGCAGATACGGCCACCATCACAACTGTCAGGCATTAGGAGTGCAGCATATTGCTTTTGGAAGACACAATCTAATCCATAACAGAAAAGAAGAGTACACGTTTACCAGGAAGAGACAGGAAATTGAAGCACATGAAAATGGAGAACGGGTCCAATGACAAAGGTTTTTATCTCTGAAGAGTGGGAAGTGTCCTGCTGCTCTTTAGACAGGCCCCTTCTCTGTTATTTGCATTTTTTTCTTTTTTTGCCATGTGTTGCTTTGAAAAAAATACGGCGTGGACGGTTTAAAGGAGTTGGTGAAACACAGTGGATTTTGGAATTTCCTCATGCACTATTAGCTCACAACTTTCAGTGATCTTAGGGGGATGATGCTCCATCCAGAAAGTTCTCCAGGCCACTTGTCATGCACCTGAAACTCAAATGCTGAAACGACGTTTCTAGAAATGGCAAAAATGCCAAGGACAGCCTCAAAAACCATCCCAGGACACTCTCCATCCGAAGTGCACACGGCCAGGAAGCAGGAATTCACAGCTTGTCTCTATTCTGCTTCCATCCAGACCAGGTCTACAAAAGGAGCTAATGAAATGAACCAAACTAATTTCTCTTCTGAACATGTGGTGACTGAGATACACTTACTGGGAGAAAAAAAAAGCAGTGTTACCTTCTGTATCAGTTTTACATTGCTGTCATAATAAATGACCACAAATTAGCAGCCTTAAAACAAAGGGAATATGTCCTTGCACAGTTCTGGAGGCCAGAAGTCTGAAATTAAGGTGAGGGCAGGGTTGGTTCCTTCTCAAGCTTTAGGAGAGAACTTTTCTGTGCTTTTCTCTTGCGTTTTGATGGTTGCCGACAGTCGTTGACATTCTTTGGCTTTTAGATAACGACCCCAAGCTCTGCCTCCATGTCCACTGTAGCTTTCCCTCTGCTCCTTCTCCTTTTGTCTTCTAAGGGTATTCAGCCTTAGGTGTAGGGTTCAGGCACGTAATTCACCTTGATGACCCCCTCTTGATATCCTTGATGACTTCTATCTGCAAAGACCCTTTCCCCAAACGAGGTCAAATTCACGATTTCCAGGGCTCAGGACATGGGTGCATTTTGGAGAGCCAGCACTGAACGCTGTAAACATTCTTTGTTGCATCTTCTTGTTTTTTTCAACCATTAACTACTCAAAGAGTTTATCTAACTGAAGCCTCAGAATCACAGAAGGGCTGCCTGAACTCATTCATTTCACATCCCTCAATCAAGGGACCAAGGCGAAGTAGAGGTTGGCTTCTGAAATGGTGAAGACTTTATGATCTTTCCTGATTTTGTGTTTCTTTTTTGCTTTCCTATCTAAATGAATGCCTACTAATTTTTTAAAAAAATTTTTATTAGTTTTTAAATTAAAAAAATGATGAGAAGCACAAACATTCTTAACATATGATCATTTTGTTCTGCATATATAATCCGTAATTCACAATATCATCACATAGTTGCATATTCATCATCATGATCATTTCTTAGAACATTTGCAACAATTCAGAAAAAGAAATAAAAAGACAACAGAAAAAGAAATAAAATGAAAACAGAAAAAAAATTTTTCATACCATACCCCTCACCCCTCCCTTTCATTGATCACTAGCATTTCAAACCAAATTTGTTCTAACATTTGTTCCCCCTATTATTTATTTTTATGCCATACGTTCTACTTGTCTGTTGACAAGGTAGATAAAAGGAGCATCAGACACAAGGTTTTCACAATCACACAGTCAAATTGTGAAAGCTATATCATTCTACAATCACCTTCAAGAAACACGAATGCCTACGAATTAAACAGACCCACGAGCCCACTCCAGGTGCCGCCTCAATCCCCAATAGCCCAGCACCTCCCAGTTTATAGAAGAAAGCTCTGGAAAAAAGGGCGGACAGGCTCAGGGTTCTTCTCCCAATACCCCCATGTCAATAGGCTTAACGTCAAAGTATCTGGAGATCTCTGAGTGGGAGTGGCAAGTCTGGGGTTGCTAGACCTTCTTAATGGGGTGCACGGCACCCCAAATAACTGCACCACTCTATCCTTGGATGAAACTTCCCATTTCAGTGCAGGGTGAGTTTTAGGGTCAGGCAGACACCCCAGATTGGTCTGAATTTTGGCTGCCGCATGTCAGCCACCTGTCCCAGCCTCAAGGACTCTCCTGCTAACCAGAAAATAACACTTCCAGGGTGGCTGCAGGTGAGAGCTGATACAGGCGGTGAACACAGGACAGTTCTGTACCTTCTCCTCCTCGTTTTTAACCCCCAGAGAAGAGTAAGTACCTGTCCTGAGATTTTTCTGTACTATTTGGGGCAAGGCTGGATTCTCCACTTGGCTGAGGTCACCACTGTGGATTTTGAATGGATCCTTTCTGTTTTGCTTCGGTCATTTACCTGGAGCGTCTGTTTTTTAGGGGCTTACTCAGAAGGCCTCAGCAGTCACGTGATCGAAGTTATTATTTATTTTTCTTTGCTTCCGATTGTCCCTGTTGCAGCTCCTACTAGGAGCACACCTGCCCTTCCCCCGGCTTGGCATCTTCTCACTGCTTTTGTATCCTGAGATCTGTTTCCTTGCCTTATCTTGCTTTGCCTTCGACTTACATTATTTTAATGTTTGAAGTTAAATCCTACTGTGAGGGGGTAATGGGGGCAGGTCCATTGTGTCCCCATGGAGCTCCAGGGGCTCCCAACACAACCCCACCTGGACAGCCTGTGCCTTCCGCGGCCTGGCTCCTAGAAGGGGTCCACTGGCAGGTATGAGGACGCTCCCTTAGACCATTGCTTCTGCCTCCCCCTCCTTCTTCTTGGGTGAATTCAAGGTAACTGGAAAGGGGCTGGCTCCTCCAGCCCCCGTTTCTGGGGTACCAGCCAGTGTTCCCAAGGGAGGCATGGAAAAGCCTGGGAGCCTGGAGTGGGGGCTTGGAGAGACCACCAGCCACTCCCCTCGGGAGTGTCAACAGCACCCCTGCTTTCAGCCCCGACACAAGCCCTCTGAACAAACTTCTGGGGGTATCACAACAAAGTAGCACATGCTGGGTGGATTGGAACCACAGGGACTTATTGTCCTGCAGTTAGGGTGACCAGAAGGTCAAACCAAAGCTCCTTCCTTTCCTCTCCCAGTTCTGGGGGACCAGGGGCTCCCTGGCTTGTGGCTGCATCATTCCAACGATTACTTCTGTCTCCACAGGGTTTCTCTCCTTCTTCTGTAGTCAAATGTCCTCTGCCTCCTTCCCTTGTAATGACCTTGGGTTCACCCAGACAACCAAATCCCCCTCTCACTACCCTTAATTTAATCACGTCTGCAAAGTTCTTACTGTCACGTGTGCTCAAACCACCCTGGGTTCCAGGGATTAGGGATGGGTGCGCTGGTTTGAAAGGATGTATATCCCCTAGAAAAGCCATGCTTTAGTCAAAATTCCATTTCATAAGGGCAGAATAATCCCTATTCAATACTGTATGTTGGAAGCTGTCATCGGATCATCTCCCGGGATGATGTGATTTAGTCAAGAGTGCTTGTTAAACTGGATTAGCTGAAGGCATGTCTCCACCCATTTGGGTGGGTCTTGATTGGTTTCTGGAGTCCTATAAAGGAGGAAACATTTTGGAGAATGAGAGATTTCTGAAAGAGCAGAGAATGGCATGGCTATGAGAAGCAAAGTCCACCAACCAGCAACCTTTGGAGATGAAGAAGGAAAACGCCTCCCAGGGAGCTTCATGAAACAGGAAGCCAGGAGAAGAAGCTAGCGGATGATGCTGTGCTTGCTATGTGCCCTTCCAGATGAGAGAGAAACTCTGACCATGTTCACCATGTGCCTTCTCACTTGAGAGAGAAACCCTGAACTTCATCTTTCCCTGGATGCCTCAGATTGAACATTTCTACAGACTTGCTTTAGCTGGGACATATTCTCGGCCTTAGAACTGTAAAGTAGCAACTTATTAAATTCCCTCTTTTCAAAGCCATTCTGTTTCTGGTATATTGCATTCCAGCAGTTAGCAAACTAGAATAATGGGCATCTCTGGAGAGTTGCCCTACCTACTGTAGTCCACCCTCTAGTCCCTGAGGCCACTCAGCTCTGCTTGGCAGGCATTCCATCCACATGAGGTTACTCCCTTACAATTGGGCCACACCCACAGGCACGGATTAAATTTGAGAACATATCTTTCTGGGGTACACAGAGCTTCAAACCACCACTCCTGGTTTTTGTCCAATAAAGACAACCTATCAAAAACAGACATGCATGCATTGTAACAACCTGCTCTGTAAGACCCCCTCCTGCAATTTCCTAATCTGCCCCACATTTTTTGAAAGACAGTCTCACTGGATATCATCTGCTTCTGTATGAGGAGAGGGCCCTGGTAAGGCAGGCTGGAGACGAGCTTCCTGGTTCATTCTCAGGATGCCACATGGTCAACTGGCGCCAATGTACGGGCACCACAGTTTGCTCAGAAGGTTTGCTGAGCTCTTTTCAGAAAAGGGACTGTAGAAGTCCAGGCTGGCTCCATACTGCATCTGGAGGGGCTGGGGAAGAGGTGAGCAAGGGCACTGAGAACTTCTCTTACCATTTCTAAAGCTGTGTTTTCTGGATTTAGAACTTGCCCAATTATTGCAACCCTTTATATTTTCCAGAGTTTTGAGGAAAATGGCTCTGCCAGTTTTTACTAGTTGTTCTAAGATTCTGGTGGGGGAGGGGGTGGCAGCCAGGAACGTCTTATGCCAATTTCTTAATCAACTAGAAGCCTGCTGCACAGTTTTCATATAAACTCTTTATCAGGTTAAGAAAGTCTCCTTTATTCGTAGTTTGCTAAGAGTGTTATTTTAAATAATTAGAGGACGTGGAGTTTTATCAAACCTTTTCTGCCTTCACCTTTAATGTGCTGAAATAAATTTGAAAATCAGTGCTCTTAAACTATCCTTGCATTCCTGCTACATGCATAACTTGGACACAGTGTTTTCATTCTTTTGCATATATCTGGATTTGGCTTGCTAATATTCTATTTAAGATTTCTGCATCTATGATGAAAGCAAGAATGCCTTACACTTTTTCTTCCTCAAACTATCCATGCTGAGTTTGATGGGAATCACACTTCCTTTTCTATACTCTGGATGACTGTGCAGATTTGCAATTATGTTTCCCTTCACAGTTTGGTATAATTCATGAGCAAAGCCGTTTCAGCCTGTTTATAAGTCTCCTCATAATTCTACTTTTGTGTGTCCATTTGGTCATTTCTTTGATCTTCAGTCATGGAAAATCATTGTAATTGCATTCAGCTTCTATTTTCTTCCTTCTAGGTGGACAAAAACCATGAGGGTGAAAGAGGTCCTGAATCCTGACTCACCTGGAGGGCTGCTAAAGACTCACTTGGGGGTTCCTACAGACTCACCTGGAGGGTTCCCATAGACTCACCTGGAGGGTTCCCACAGTCTCACCTGGAAGGTTCCCACAGATTCACCTGGAGGGTTTCCACAGACTCACCTGGAGATTCCCACAGACTCACCTGGAGGGTTCCCATAGTCTCACCTGGAAGGTTCCCACAGATTCACCTGGAGGGTTTCCACAGACTCACCTGGAGATTCCCACAGACTCACCTGGAGATTCCCACAGACTCACCTGGAGATTCCCACAAATTCACCTGGAGGGTTTCCACGGACTCACCTGGAGGGTTCCCACAAACTCACCTGGAGGGTTCATACAGGCTCACCTGGAGGGTTCCTACAGACTCATGTGGGAGATTTCTACAGACTCATCTGGGAGATTCCCATAGAATCACATGGGAGGATACCACAGACTCAGCTGGGAGGTTTCCCAAAGACTCACGTGGGCTTCTCACAGATTTTTCCTAGCAAATGTCTCACTCTTTGTTAGCTCTTGGATGTGTTTCAAAGGACTAAAATACCAATTTGTTCATTTTTTGTGTATCCCCCAGCTGGAGGCTTGGTCCAAACTGACCAGTGCAGGTATTCTCTTTCACGGTTGGCTTTTTCCCAAGACAAACTGAAATTCTCTGGGAAGAAAAATGTGCAAACACGTTCATCTGTTACCTGCAAGTTGGAAAAGACTTTCTAAATAGAAATCTACAGTTTTTTTCTGCATGGTGGGGAGGGAAGATGTGTAGGTTTCCAGTAGTTAGAGAGGAACATGCATTTAATGAAATAGAATTGTTTTGGAGTATTTCTTAAATGAGAACAGACCAGAGATTTAAATGTGAGCAAGGGGCGAAGTTAATGATGCCCCATTTGATGGGGTGGATGCAAGAAGCCAAGAGAACATTCCTTGTTATCAGAGTCCATTTGTTAAATTAGGGCAGCAAGCCGAGCGGTGAGAATAAAGGATTGTTTTTAATGCTGTGTACACATTACGGGTTCCCAGAGGACTCCTTATTTGGGGGTCATAAATGCATCAGGCACCGCACATAAACTCAGATGATTGCAGTGTTTCTGGGCAGACACGCATTAATTGATTTCTAATGGAAGACACACAGGCTGCTTGGTGTGGCTTCCACTCCAAGGACCCCTCCAAGTGTCAGCTACCAGTGACCCATGTATCAGGAAATTAAGTCAAACGCTCCTTCCCCTGCAGCCCACCCAATCCTTTGTTTGTAGATCAGAGATCCCTGCTTACCTTACACCTGGAATCCTGCCCTTTTCCCTGGTTACAATCATGCTCAGAAAGTTCCTCTGGCAAGTCAGTAATTTTACGGACTTTTGTTTCAAAAAGGTGAAATCTCCAGCAGGTATAACCTGGAAGAAAATCCAGGTTATTTACTTATTTTCCTGTCTTCGATGTTGAGTTTTAGCACATTTTCTGCTGAAAATTCTACATGTTGCTGAACATTCTTCACTGTTTTCTTTCCCACTCCTGCAGAAAGGATGCAAATTAATATTTAGGCAGAATTTTTATCCCTCTGAGTTTTGTTGCTACCAATTCCCAGATTCTTACTCTAATGATGACCTCAATGTTTTCTCCTGCCAGAGCTTGTTGTTAGTAACGGTTATATTGTAACATTGGCTTATTTGTATCTTCTTCTCTGCCTCATTGCCACTTCCTTGCCCAACCTCAGAAACAGTGTATCAGATTGCCAAGGAATGGACACTAGGAGAGCAAGAAAAGGAGGAGCACCAGGATGAGATAATCTGACGATAGAAACAATCAAATGTCCATGTATTTGCTGATATGCTAAAGCAGATCATGGATTAACAAAGAACATGAAGCTTACTTGGTTTGCTGCTCTTCTAAGAAAAGAAGCATCCGTCCACGGGAATGAATTGGATATTCCCTGTACAAACCTCCTGACACTGCATTATAGCTGTTTGCATGACACAGGGCCCTGGGATGCTTCTCTGCTCCCTGCTTATCTGCTCGTCCAAACGCTTGACCCCCAGCCCCCGCCCAGACCGGTCCCTCTTGGGAATGTGTCTGAGACCCCTAGGAAGTGTCTCCAGGCTTCTTTCAGTGACCCTATCTCTATGCTTAACTTTCCGACATACAATGAGAACAGAAGTCTCCCTTCCTCAGACCTCGGCTTACCCCTGTTCTCTCCAGGATGGCCTTCAGAAAAGCCACTTCCCAGTTGGACCCAGGTCCGCCAGGAACCTCTCCCCCAAAACGAGTCAGTGCTGAGAATTTCCTCAAAGGCATTCTTTACCTCCAGACTTTCATTTCCCACCGTGTTTGCAAACCATGACGAGTTGCCTGCTGAATGAGCATCCGGTTCTCATCCAATTCTGCATTCTGAAGGGGATGCATCCTTAGCAAGTTCTCTTGAAGTTTACTGACATTGCTTTGGGTGTCTACGAACTGAGCAGCCATGCTGGGGAGAAGGCATTGTGGATTCAGTCTTCTCCAGTTGTTTCTCTGTCTTTGTGAACTATGCTCCTTCCCCTGCAGCCCACCCAATCCTTTGTTTGTAGAGCAGAGATCCCTGCTCACCTTACACCTGGAACCATGCTGCTCTGCCACGCTTTAGGTTACACCAAAGTACGGGAAAGCATCCTTGGGAATGAGTGACATCATTGTTGGTGAAGGTTTCAACCTGGTTCCTTTGCTCCTGGAAAGTCGTGGGATCATTTTGTGTCCAACCTCCTGTGTCTCTCGGTTCAGGAAACAACACACATCGTTTTAACCAGCGAACGACAATTTAGACCTGAATAATCTAACCTGCCCATGGGGAGTAGAACGAAATATTTCTGACATATGGATTGCATTGGCTTTGAGATAAACACAGGCTTAAAAATGAAGGAAAACACACTTAAAACAAATAGCACTTTGCCAAAACCAAAACATTTGGAAAAACAGTTGAATGTATTTTTGCCTGACCTAAAATGTCAGTTTGTTACTGCTCTTTCTGCAAGTTCAGTGTTCCTGGCTGGTGAAATAATGGGAACACATTTTCATGTATGCTTATAATAGGTCGTACTAGGTGCCGAGCTGTGGGTGTAAGTAAGGTCGCTTTTCACGAATGAATTGAAAACTTGAAATACCAATGCTGAAGGACTTGTTGACCTCCAGGATGATAAGATAACTCACTTGCATTAGTGTGAGACACTGGATTTGTGGACATGTGTTACAGCTGCCGTGGGAAAGGAAAGCAGTGCCCACCTCATGCCCACTCTGTTGGCTCCGTCTTGTTGTGCAGCCTAAATGTGAGCAAGTGTCAGCATTTTCCTTTCACAGGAAAGATGCCCTTTATTTTTATAGGGTTTGTGCAATTTTTCTTCACCTGAGCACACTGAATTGACTATAAAGCATGCATAAGAACTATACTAAGAATAATTAAGAAACAATCTAGCTCTTTCTTTTTATGTCCTCCTTGCCTGTGAAAATCCAAAGCAAGGATTTGAGACTAAGGCTTTGTGCTGGTTTATACAGGAATGGAGAAGAGATTTAGGAGGGAAAATGAAGTAGGAGTAACCCAGCTCATGCTTCCTTCTTCCCAAAAAGCGACCTTCCAGAATGTTTTCCTTTTACTCAGAAATATTGAATAAGTGAAAAGAAAATCATCAAAGAGGAGTTGTTGAGGACTTCTCTACACCCCTCAACCCCAGCCTTGGATCTGTGCTCGGTACATTCTCAGGGTTTCCTGAAGGACTGAATGACCTTGAGTCTGGGTTTCGTTGATGCTTCAGGTGAGTGATGCTCTGCCGAGGGACCCCTTTCCTTGGAAAGGGTTTTCTCCTTCCAGAAGTGGTCCCTCCTATTCTCCGGATATTTACATGCACCTGGCTCGTCTGATTTCATAATGTGCCCCCCTTAATTGTCATTTCTATGAAAGTTTGCTGTTTTTGTAAATAATAAAGTGACTTTTTTGGGGGGAAAATCCTGGATTTTCTTGAAATTGTGCAGCTTCCTAAGTGTTGTCTCTACAAGGATAGCAGCATCTTATATTAATTATAATTTCTTAAAGTCTGTCATAGTGGAAAAGCATCATGACTTCTATGTTTTCCGAGTACCGAAACAACCAGAGAAAAGTTAAAATGCAATACGATGGGATAATTGTAAAATCCGCATACTTGATGCAATTTCCTCTTTTTTTTATTTGCATGTTTGTTTCACTGATGATCACAAGTGTATGAACTCATCGTAGGGACGCATGTATCCACGTAACCCTGAGTTTAGATTATAGAATGTGGCGAAAGACAATCCTTGTTATCTTAAAAGAGAAAAGTCTCCTGCAGCTTGCCTCACATTTCTGTTTTAAGTTTTCATTGATATATATTATATATCATACCACGTAGTCATCCAAAGTATACAATAAATGGTTCACAATATCATCATATAGCTCTGTATTTATCATCACAAATGACTTCTTTTTTTTTCTGTGAAAAATGACATATACTCAAAAATCAATACACTGCGAAGCACCTCACAACAATTAGTTTTAGAACAGATTTCAGAGTTTGGTGTGGTTTGCAATTCTACAATTTTAGGTTTTTACTTCTAGCTGCTCTAAGATACTGGAGATTAAAAGAAATATCAATATACTGATTCAGCACCCATACTCATTTTTTAAACTTGAACTTCTCTGTGTAACTCCACCATCACCTTTGATCTTTCCATCCCTCTCTTTAGGGGTGCTTGGGCTATGGCCATTCTAACTTTTTGCTGTTGGAAGGGTCTGTCACTAATATAGGGTAGGGAGGTGGAATTATCTGATGTTCTGGAGAGGCTGAACCTTTTAAATGCCAAGACTTATTTGGACCAGAGATCCATCTGGAGGTTGTATTTTCTGGAAAGTTACTCTAGTGCCTGGAACACTTGTGGAATCTTGTATATTGCCCTAGGTGTTCTTTAGGATTGGCTGGAATGGTCCTGGTTGGGGGTTGGCAGGTTATGACAAGTAGCAAGTATGAGCAGCCTCCAGAGTAGCCTCTTGACTCTATTTGAACTTTCTCTGCCACTGACACTTTATTAATTACACTTCTTTTACCTCTTTTGATCAGGATGTAATTCTTGATCCCAAGGTGCCAGGTCTGGACTCATCCCTGAAAGTCCTTCCTCACGTCACCAGGGAGACTTGAACTCCTGGATGTCATGTCCCACGTAGGGGGGATTGCCTTGCATCTCTTTTGTTTTTGGTTTCTTCTACAATTCACAGGAGGGAGCCCACTGCCCTCCAGAGAACAGGAGCCCCTGTGGACATCATCATGCACCCTGCTTGTTAACTAAACCCAAAGGTAAAGTCCTTGGGCCCTTCAGGGAATGGCCCCAATGGGGATGTGTGACCCAAGAGGTGACCCACCAGCAGCTGCTCTTTTCCAGGTGCCCTTGACATAGGTTCTGACTGTGGGGGAGAAAAGTTAAAAAGTCCCAGGTGACACCCACACCTTGACCCCATCCCCAGCCTCCCAGGACAGGCCTTGGGTGCCATGCCGAAGCCCCTGAGTGCCCTGCAGTGGGCACAGAGGGTGTCACTGCTGGGAAAACATTGCAGAACCAGCCTCTCTGCATGCCTGGGATGCTTTGACTTGAGGAAGACAAAGAAGCATCCATCCTTGTTTATTTGTGAATTTGCACACTTGCTAACATTTATTTGTAACCCCCCAAATCAAGATTAATACTTGTGGTGCTTTTGGAGTTACTTGTCAACATGTGCAGAATGGTAAAAAGAATTTGAGTCGTTCTCCACTGTGCCCATCTCCAGCTGAGGTCAAACAAGGTGACGTACTACTTTTCAGTCCATAAACAAGGGAACTTTCCGTGACATATTCAGCGCCATGTTTTCCTCATTTTGGTGTCTGACTCGGGCCGGAGCTACAAGCCCTGCTGGCTGAAAGCTCAGAGCTAATGAGTCAACAATCTATATGAAATTAGGTCCCTTGAAAGAGAAGCACACATAGAGCAAGCCAAGACATCGATCGTTTGATGACGATGTTGAAATCAGAAGCTTCCCCTGTGCTTCTCCCAGGCGCCATGGCTCAGAACCCGCTACCAATGCTCGCTGTGTCTTTATACAACACAACAGCTCCATACCACGAGAACCCGTTAGGTTTTGTTGTGACCCAAAGCGACATCAAGGCTGGGTGGATAACGCAAGAAAAGAAATGTTGAGGGGGCTCTCTTCTTCAGAATACTGAGAGCAATGCAATCGGTTGAGTGGCCAGTTGGCCATGAGAGCTGAAGTGCAGGAAACCATGTACCTGCTGCCACCAGAGTCCCATCACTCAATCGTTTGAGCTCAAGTCTCCCCTCCCAGGATAACCTCAATGTGGGGTGGGCTGCAGAGTCGCTGCTCAAGATCTCCACAGGTTCCTGAGGCAGGAAGTGTGTTGAGGACAATGGTGAGTGTTTGCTGGATCCAGGTTTCAGGGAGGTCCTGGAGTTGGGACCCCACGAAGTGAGTCTTGGGGTGCACCTGAGGTTTCTCGATGTTGAGGGAAGGCTATCTTGCATGCCCAGCATTCTGTCCATGTCTGGGGAAAGGGGGAAGCTCTTCAGCATGTCCTGGCTTCCCTGTGTGTAAAGAGGAAATGGTACACCCCAAGGAATTTCCGTCTAAAATTGGGCTCATCCATCTATAAATGTCTCCGACCATCTTTGGATAATATGGCAGATGGAACCCTACTGGCCAAAAGTTAACAAAGGAAACTTTGTTATCTGACTTATGTGATACATTGCCTTAAAATTAGACCAAGATTACATTTGAAACTTTTGCTGGCTACCCTTTGGTCTCAAGATGGATGATTAAGTTGGGGGCATGTGTTGTTCCACCATCCACATTCCAAACTTTTCTCTTTATTCCATGAATGCTTTCGAAGGAGTTGGACTTATTTTGACCAAAGGGACCATGCAATTCAATATTTGAACTGAAACTTCACTTAATTTGCAAATATGTCAAATTATGATTTTTGTTTCCAGCAGGATATTAAGAAATGACTGAAACATCCACTTTTTGATAGTCTGGTGTACTTTTTCTGAAGTTGGATTTTTCCCATTCCATCTTTTTTTTGGTAAAAAGATGGATGGAAAGTAACCAATGCTGTGTCCATCGTTTCTGGAGTGGGTTAAGAATCTCCTCCGTGTATACGCAGAAAGAACCCATTGGCCAGAGTCTCTTTGAAGAATCTCTTGTGTCATCAGCTTCAATCCCCCCATATGCAGAATTCTGAGGTCAGAGAAAAAGGTGGGACGACGATATCACACTCTCAAAGAAGAAAAAACAACTCGGACGAGGTAAGAAAAATAACGCACTGACCTCTTTCCTTCCCAGGACATTTTCAAGCAATGCAATTAGCCAGATGGCTGAGAGGATGTAAGCGTCTAAAGTAATAGTCGACCCCTCTTGCTTTTTTTCCTTTGTGGCTATTTTCTTTGCAGTTAGACTTCTTAACCACTTAAGCAGGACAATAAGAAGAAAATCCAGGATGTTTAGCAATGCTCCAATTATGAGCCAAGCGGCCGCCACGTATCAGGATAATTTGAAGCAATGCATAACAACCATTCCGGTGACTAAATAAATTGCTGTAATACGACACGATTATTTATTACAAGGTCAAAATAAGTGAAATCGCATCGTAGCTATCCATCAGCCTGGAAGTGATTCTAATAGCTCTCCACATTAAGTGGAAATCATGGTCGCTGAAAATGTGATGCATGCCGTAACCTCCTCGGAGAAACGTTTTCTTTTTAAATTGTGGGAAAGCAATTTTGATCTTAACGAGGCTGTCACAATGGGGATGTCTTAGAATAATATAATTATTGTCCTAGAAGCGGGGATCACACGCTCGCCTGTGTGTCCGTGAATGAAAAGTCAATTCTTTTTTTCTTGCTAATGGTCTCCGATGACATAAAGCCTGAAGGGAAAGCCGGGAAGGTTTGGGGAGCAGCTTGCGTTTTCCAGATTTTTAGCAAACTCAGAGCCTTTGGGGGATTGGTGCACTTTGTCTAGAGAAAGCGAAGTTTTGGGCAAATCAGCCGCGTTCTTGCAGAACTGTTGGAATCACTCCCTGAACAGATTTCTTGTTAGGACTTAGTACTTTGTGACCTGCACAGCTGTGAGAAAGTCCTTCACTTTTCTAGGTTTCTAGGTATTTTCACTGTCACTGTCCCCACAGCCAGCTGCTCCACTACTGTCCATCAGGGACATGTCTCAGGTCCCTCATGAGTCAGCATTTCCATGTGGCTGTAGATGGTGGCAATTGATGTGGCACACGGTGGGACCATTTTGGGGAAAAGACATACCCTGGGGGCTTATCTGTGTGTGTGTGCTTGGGTTCAGCATTGCAGGTTGATACGTTTACGCCACTGGTTATACATTTGATCAACTTGTTTCTCAACAAAGATGTAAATAGATTTTTCTCACAGGAAGTGGCGTGTGGGGGGATTTACCAAATTCCAACATTTGCATTTATCAGTTCTCGCTTGTTTGGTTATGATATACCATGAGACTAAATTTTCTCTGGTCTTGCAAGTTGCACGCATGTCGTTTTTGCATGGCTCTCTTAGAGTTTTTGCATTGCTTTCTTAGAGCTGGTGCACAGCTCTCTTAGAGATTTCCATGGCGCTCTTAGAATTTTTGCTTGGCTCTCTTAGAGTTTTTGCATGACTCTCTTACAGATCTACATGGCTTTCTTAGAGGTGTTTTGTTTTGTTTTGTTTTTTGCATGGGCAGGCACCTGAAATCGACCCCAGGTCTCCGGCACGGCAAGTGAGAACTCTGCCACTGAGCCACTGTTGCCCACTCTCTCTTAGAGTTTTTGTATTGCTCTCTTAAAGATTTGCGTGGCTCTCTTAGAGATTTGCATGGCTCTTTTAGAGATTTGCATGGCTCTTTTAGAGTTTGTATGGCTCTCTTTCTGTTGTTGTGTGGCTCTCTTAGAGATGCTGCATTGCTCTCTTACTTTTGAGTCCCATGCATTAACAGCTCCATTTGGAAGGAAGATGCTCAAGCACAGATGATACTTTCTGGTGCATTTGGGGCAGTTGATGGCAAATCCAAGAGTAGAAAAGTGGGTCTGCTGGAGTTGGTAGAGAGCAGAAACCTTTCTGCAGCTTTAGTGCAGGATCCCCAAAGCCTCTCACCTGGGGGGTGGGCAGACTCCCAAGGAGAAGCAGCTTCTTCCTTCAACCCGGGCTGCATTCATAGGTCAGGGCAAGCTCACACTGGCCTGGGGTCTGGACACTCCCACGGCCTGCCTGGGTCTTTGGATTGTGGAGTCACAAGCCAGAACTGCTGTCCACTCTGACGGGCCCTGCATGCTGAGGCCGTCCTTCTGCAGCAAATGCTGGAACCATCAGCCATTATCACTTTTCCCAGTTCCAACCATCTCCAAGGGGCGGTGCACCCCCAAACCCACGGCACAGAAAAGAGCCCCAACCCACCGAGTCATGGACGTGCAACCCTTCAGGGACCCCCCGACCCTGAGAAATGACCTCAAGGCTCCCCCTACCCACTCTGAGACCTGAACACTTGACCTCTCAGGGATCACCCCCCACCAAGATGAACCCCCAATCTGGCCCACACACAGGGCTCCTGACAGCCAAGTGCCCCTCTCACCCGACCCTCTCTCTTCCCATCCCTCCCTGTACCAGGTGGACCCTACCCAATCTAGGTGTCCCAGGACAGGTGTGGATGGGTGGGGTCCTCCTGGAGGAGCCTCTCCAGGCATCGCCCAGCTCTAATTGCATCTTGTCTCTGTTCTGAGCTTGCAGACACTTCCCAGCTCCCCTCCTGGTCCCCTCTTCCTCTCAGATAGGGCGCCATCCCCTGCACAGGTCACTGGAGGTCCACAATGCCAGTTAAAAGTGATGTCCGATGGCTCACACCGTGCCAATGGAAACTCACTGTGCCAATGGAAACTCCTTGCCTGGCAGGGGCCTTTCTGGCCGGGATGGGCAGTGTTTGGCTTGGCTGAGCCCTGCTGCCTTCCTGGAGGAGACGGGGATGGACTGTGTTTGTCCACTGGCCAACATGTTGCAGGATCTTGGAGGTGGGGGGGGTGTAGGGACTGGTACCAGACAGGATGCTGGGGGAGGAAAAAGCTGGAGTCGAAGCTATTTCTGTTGTTTCCAAGAGATTGGAACGTTCAAGAGGACAGAACTAAGAGGATGAAGAGGATAAGGGCATGCCTTAAGGTGAGTGGTGACTGTAGTTGGACGGCATGTCCAGATCACACAAATGGGCTCTCAGAGAACAGGGAGGATGTGGGGCCTTCCTACAGAACTGACCACAGAGCGACTAGGACCCTTCCCCAATGCCCAGACCCCTCCTGGCATGGTACAGCAGCTGGTACAGCAAGAACCAACTGTGCATGGCCCGAGCCTACCTCTGCCTTCAGCCTCCCACCCACTCCTGCCCCTCCTCAACCTTGCAACCCATACTGCCACAGACCTGTGAGGTTCTCTGGTGCACAACAGTTTTGTGTGTCCGGGAAGTATGCTCATTAAGACCCTTCAGCATCCTCTAGTCTCTGCACACTGAGCGTAGGCATCTGTGCTGGTGTGAAACTGTTCTGTCCCCCAGAAAAGCCATGTTTTAATCCTGATCCAATCTTGTGGGGCCAGACCTGTTGTCTAGGGTGAAAACATTGATTGGATTGTTTCCATGGAGATGGGACACAGCCAACTATTGGTCTGACTTTTTGATTACATGGAGATGTGACTCCATCCCTGTTCTAGTTTGCTAGCTGCTCGGAATGCAATGTACCAGAAACAGAATGGCTTTTAACAAGGGGAATTTAATAAGTTGCTAGTTTACAGTTCCAAGGCCGAGAAAATGTCCCAATTAAAACAAGTCCATTGACATGTCCAATTTAAGGCATCCAGGGAATGATACCTTGGTTCAAGAAGGCCGATGACGTTCAACATTTCTCTCTCAGCTGGAAGGGCACGTGGTGAACATGGTGGCGTCTAGTGGCTCTCACGTGGCTCTACCAAAAAGGGACTCTCTCCAAAATGTTTCTTCTTTTAAAGGATTCCAGCAAGCAGCTCCACCTTCAGTGGGTGGAGACACGCCTCCATGGAAATCATCTAATCAAAAGTTACCACACACAATTGGGTGGGTCCCATCTTCATGGAAACCATCAAAATGCTCCTACCCAGCAATATTGAATGAGGATCAAAGGGCATGGCTTTTCTGGGGTCCACCACAGATTCAGACCAGCACAACCCCTTCAAAGTGGGTCTTGATTAGGTTATTAGAGTCCCTTCAAAGGGGAAACATTCTGCAGAAGAGACAGAGCCAAAAGAGAAACAGACATGTAGGGGATACTTGGAGTGCTGACAGAGAGAGCAGACATCTAGACAAAGGTGTTTGGAGATGCAGAGCCCAGCAGATGTCACCATGGACCTTCCCATGAGATGTTGACAAGCCAGAACCCAGAGTTGTGTCCTGGAGGAGCTGAGTGAAGGTCCACAGATGCTTAGAGAGGAAACCACTGGCATCAGAAGCTGGAAGCAAAGGAACCAGGAACAAGGACCAGCAGATGCCAATCACGTGCCTTCCGACTGACAGATATCAGCCTTCCTTGAGCCAAGGTATCTTTCCCTAGATGCCTTAGTTTGGACATTTTTATGGACTTAGAACTCTCACCTCGTAACTTAATAAATGCCCTTTATAAAAGCCATTCCATTTGCTTTCTGGCAGCATTAGCAAACTAAAACAGTGTCTTCCCTTACAAATGTCTGAGGGTCCGTACCCTCCTCTGAATGGTGACCTCCTCTTTCTCTCATCTTCTTCTCGTTGATTTCCCTCAGTGGTGAAATGACCCAGCTCCAGGCCTGTCCCCCTTGTCCCTTGTCCCTCCCAAAGGGCAAAGCCTCGACTTTGTATCACAACTGCGTCTTTATGGTTGGTATACAGCCGGTGCTGAATATGTGTTTGTGGAACAGACTCTCTTCCCATCCCCTTCTTATTCAGACCTGATTCACATAACATAAAATGCACAGTTTTAAAGAGGACAACGCAGCGATATTCAGCAAAATCACAGAATTGTGCAAACAACATGTCTGTCTGGTTCCATGACATTTTCATCACCCCAAAAGGAAACCCTCTGCCCTTTAGGTAGTCAGTCCCCATTCTCACCTCCCTGTGCTCCTGGCAACCACCAATCAGCTTCCCATTTCTGTGGGTTTGCCTATTCTGGAAGATTCGTATGTACGGAACTCATACAATCTGCGACCTTTTGTGTCTGGCTTATTTCACTCCCTGTAGCTTTCAAGGTTCATCCATCTTGCTACTACGTATCAGAACTTCCCTCCTTTTAATGGCAGAATGATACTTTGTTGCACGGCTCTACCACGGTCTGTTTATCCATTCATCCATTGATGGGATTTTGGTTGCTGCATTTATCTCTTCCATCTTACTTATAGCTACAAGTCTTTCTAATTGGGTCTTCCAAGCAGAGCCACCCCAAAGTGAGGGAATCTTGAGAAAATTCAGGCGTACATGGATACTTATCCCTCAGCTGATGGGTGATTTGATCACTAAGAAACCGGAACAAAAGGCAGCTCTGACAACCAGTCAAAAAATATATATATTTAAATTTATTGCTCTTGAGGTGCCCAAACAGACATGGGAAGGCACGTAACTTGAATACTAATGTTTTCACCCCGGATGCTAGCACCATGCTGGCACTCCACGGTGAATTCCGTGCAACATTTCGCTGTGCTGGATGCAACAAGGAAGCCACCACGGAGAAACTACGCTGCTGTGGGAAGTGACCCCCTCTCCGCTCAAGGCTGGGAACGAGCAAACCTAAGGAGCATGTGTTCTGGGGAGGCACACACCGCTCCTAAAAATGACCGAGCGCTCTCTGCATGGAAATCAATTTGACTTATTGAACAAAACGAAGCCCTCTTCCTCCGACCTCCTAATTAATAAGATGAAGGGATTCAGTCTGCGTGTCTGACACGGAGTGCCTCTCCGAGACCTCTCCTGCACGTTAATAACCCATCTCGTTGGGAAGGGGGAACACTTGTTTGTGCGTCTAAGGGCCCCAGTGGCATCCGGTTTTACCAGGGAAATAACAAAGAAGAGGAAAAAAATCTTAACAAATTACAGCTGAAACAAATCACCAGCACCACTGTTTTCAAATTATTATATTTCTGGGGAATTTAAACTCGTTACATGAAAGGGAAGACAGCACATCCACACGGCTTTGATAGTCAGGTTATGCTAATACCGGGGTCTCATGCAAAATGCATAAGGCATACCTTACAGAGGGAAAAGACTGCTGATAATTGCTCGGTATGCCGAGAGCGTACCTCGTTCGGAATGGATACATAAAGACCCCTTTACATCGCAGACTAATTACTTATAGACAGTTGAGCACAAAATTACTTTCATCTGTTGGAACATGTGGAGGTAGAGAGATTAGAGCTGTGCCTCTCAAAACAGCTGGCTGGCATGCTGGAAAGGAAAACCCGTTGTTTTGTGGGGCTGATTGCAATGTGCATTTCCTTATAATTAGATCTATTTAACGGAGGAAAGTTCTGTCCAGCATCTTGTGGGTGTTTTTTCCCTCTTTAGTTTTTTTCTTAATCCTCCAGTGTTGGAAGTGAAGACATTTAACCAGGATGAATAACAAAGGGAAGCCAGTGGCTTGGACGCCCGGTCCCTGGGCTGTGACGGACACGCAGTGACCCAGCTCGTCAGCGTGTGTTCTGATCACAGGGGTCAGGGCGAGGCGGGGGCCCTGCTGGTGGCCGAACCAGAGCCCCGGCCTCGGGGGAGGGCTCCTTTGATCTTGCTCTTTCACTCATCCTGGGCAAGACAACGCTGCACTCTTAATGAAGCTCCGCGCGTGCCTAATGCTTTCAAACGGCTCTGTCCGCATGGGCTGCATGTAATGCAGAGAAACGATGGCCTTGGAAATCAACATCTGCAACTCACAAGGGAGGAAAAGTCATTCCTGGGGGGCTGGGGGTGGTACGCGGGTACCTGAGCCAACGAGTGAGGGACGGACGGGCGTCGGGGATGTTCCCGGAAGTTCATAGTGGATGTTTTTTTCACTTAGAATCCTCTGGAGGGTCTCCAAACTGCCTGTGGCTGTCCACGCTCCATGCCGTTAGCATGCAACTCTGCTGTCTCTCGGTCCTTGTGCCCCTCCACCACTGCTGCCCCCTGCTTCCTCCACCATCACACAGCTGCTGCCACCTGCCCTCTGGATCATTGCAGGAGCCTCCTTGCTCATTCTTAGCCCTCACCCTTATTCTTATCTTCCAGGACGTTTCCAATAAATCCCGTTGCACCATTCCATGGCACCATGGGTAGAACTGAAGGCACAGCCATGTCCCCAAAGACCCCAGGGATTCTACCCTGACTTTCTCAGACCTCATGTGCCTTCTCTACCCTCCTGTTGCCTCTTCCACACCGTCCCTTCCCCTGGGCATCTTCTGCTCCTGAGTATCTATGTCTCAGTCCAGTGCTTTGCCTTCCTATGTCTCCTGCTGGGAGAGCCATCCCTGCAGAGATCTGCTCAGCTGCCTCCTTTACGTTGGTTCCTCTGGTCTCAGCTCCTGGCCTCTCCCAAGAAGCAGCTCCCTCGGCTTTCCCCTTGCACTCCTTCAGGAGGTCATGTCTGAGATGGTGTATGTGCCGACACGTTCTTTCATGTCAGGAGATGACCCTATGGTGTTCAACATGCGTTCTCAGCACCGTGTGCGCTGAGATCATAGTAAGTGGTCAGTGAATGCCAACTCATGGTCCGATGGGCCCTCCATGCCCTCCCGGTCTACTTGTCCAGCTCATATCTACCTTTCAGAGTCCATGAAGGCGACCTCGGCAGCACAGCTTCCTTCACAGACCCTACCCCACTAATACAAATGACCTCTCCCATTTCAAGGGTCACATCTGAGACCACACAGTATCAAGGCTCTTCTCCCTCATGTCTGAGTCTCCATGTCCTGCTCTCAGCTGAGGGTCTGCTGTGGTGGCATCTGTGAATATTTCCTGAGTGGCCACTGCTGAGGAATTAAAAGGGGAAAGAAAGGACAGGAGGACATATTTTGCCCCCAAGGAGCTTAAGAAAGATCAAGTTCCCCAGCCACAGAGGAGGCAAGCAGGGACAGTGAATAAAAGCTCAACGCGGGGCTTGCGTTGTTTTCCTCATGCTCAACTCCAAGTATGTTTCCAGGGGCTGTTCTCTGCACAGCCCTGACCTTCTCTCTCACTCAGAAAAACTGGAAGATTCACTGCCTTAAAACAGATAGATGCACCTCACGGGCATGGTGGAGCAGAGGGTTTCACACGTTTATTTACACATCACAGATCGCTACAAGGGGCTCCATTGATTGCTAATAATTTAATCCTTGTAACAGACTAGAGGAAGCCCATTATCCAGGAGTCAGCATTCAATCAATATATTTTGCAAAATAAAGAGTCTATTGGGTGCACACTAATAAAGAAAAAGAATGCACACCCTGTGGGTTTAATTTCGTTCTTTTTCTCCCCCTTAAGTGTCAAAAACTCATCATAAAACCGTTTCCTTGTTAATCCTCTTGAAGGCATTTCCCTGTGTCCAGAGCCTAGTTAGATAAATAAACAGTGAGGATGAAGTTTGAAAATCCTAGAATGCACATGGAAGCCCCATAACTCTACAGAGAAAGATAGGTGAAATGTGGAGAGATTTCTCAAGATAGTAGCATCGTGTGCAGCGTAGAGGAGATTGTTGTGTGATCAGTGAAATGCTGCTGATCCAATCGGTGCCAGTGAGAAGTCAGATCAAGAGATTCCTGTTCTCTGAGAAGAGCGGGAGATCCAGAAGAATTTACATCTAGCAGAACCAGGTGACAAATACCCTTGCCCACTTGACTTCTCATTTCTTCCTGATCTCACGTGCTCCTGCTCATGGGTCCCTTTGGCTATGCCCCTGGGGTTTAAGCAAAAGCATGAATGGAAGGCTGGTGATAAGACCTGGATAATCTTCCAATGTGGTTATTGGCTGGTGGTGGGTCTGTGAGTACACGTTTCCCTGCTGTTGGTTCAGCCGTCCAAGGGGCTGCTGTTTGTAGGTGGCAGGGCTTTTGCCCTGAATATCTCCAATGTTCCCCAGTCTATGACCAAAGAGCTCAGAGAACACCAGCAGTTATATGGATCACCAATGTCTCAAGTAGCCCCCAAGCTCAAACTGGCTTTGAAGCACACCTATTTGAGAGAAGAGTAACTTGTAACTTTGGGGATTGGGAAAGGGGTTGGTGGCTGAGTCATGATTGGAAATGGCGATTCTCCGTCGTTGAACTCGGTAACAGCATCAGCCTTGTGTTCTATGACAGTAGAGGAGTTCTCTTGGTTTTGAACGATCTTCAGCGCCCTTCTCAATCATTGCTTCCTTACCCTGCCCCTCCTTAGGCTCTACTAAGTCCTGCCCGACTGAAGTCTCCACCTGAGTTGGACTTTCCTCTTTTTACCTTTTCTGTATTCCATTTGTTGCCTTGGGGTTTTGCTAGGTTGCAAAAAGATTTTGATAAAGTAATCTTGTTTAAGCAAATGGGTGAAAATCCTTAAATATGACCTTCCTCTCTTCTCTCCAAGCTTCAGATGCCCATTCAGAAGAATTGCTGTTGTGGCAGTGTTTGGGAAATAGTTTGCTCACATTTTTAAATGAGCATCATTTACCACATCAGGCATAGCAGCTCTTTAACATCGCTGGTGAGTACACGGAAACCTGCCATGCATCCCGGAGGTTACTGGGTTCCCACAACATCTTGTAGTCCACTGACCTGAGATTTTGCAATCAACTTTGGGGATTGTATTTCACCTTCCTGGGCCTTGGTTTCCATACCTGCCGAAGGGTTTGGATAAATTCTGACTCATAGTTTGAAGGATTCTATCAAATCATTTTGCAAAACTGAATTCCAAATTCAAATCATAGTATTGCCATTTGTAAGTGTGTCATTTGGAGATTCGTGGTTGATTTTGCTAACACGTGGTTTTCTCATGGGCAGAGCTGAGGGAGAGAGAATTTACCCAGAATGTCTGGTGTGGCGTTTGCCCGTGGGAGCTGTGGAATTATGCTAAGAAGGTCTTTGGGGTCTCCTTCAGAGATGACAACAGGAGGAAGGTGGGGGAAGGGGCTGTGGGGAGAGGCTGCGTGGGTCATCCCGACGTGCTGTCTGGCCTTGGCAAATGGCAGTGGTGATGGTGATGGTGGTGATGATGGTGATGGCGATGGTGAGGATGATGATGGTGATGGTGGTGATGGTGATGGTGATGATGGTGGTGATGGTGATGATGATGATGGTGATGATGATGATGGTTCTGATGGTGATGGTGATGATATGATGATGATGGTGGTGGTGATGATGGTGCTGATGCTGCTGGTGCTGATAATGATGATGGTGATGGTTCTGATGGTGAAGGTGATGATGGTGCTAGTGATGACAATGAGGATGATGGCGATGATGATGGTGGTGATAATAATGGTAGTTATGGTGATGGTGATGGTGATAATGATAACAGTGATGATGATGGTGATGATGGTGATGATGGTGATGATGATGATGATGGTGCTGGTGGCAATGATGGTAGTTATGGTGATGTGATGATGGTGATAGTGATGATAATGATGATGATGATGGTGGTGGTGATGGCAAATGCGATGATGGTGATGATGATGGTGAAGATGATGGTGGTGGTGATGATGATGGTGGTGATGATGATGGTGGTGATGGTAAATGTGATGGTGGTGGTGATGGTGGTGATGATGATGATGGTTGTGATGATGATGATGGTGCTGGTGATGGTGGTAATGACGAGGGTGATGATGATGATGATGGTGGTGAAGATAAATGTGATGATGGTGATGATGGCGATGATGATGGTGCTGGTGATGATGATGGTGAAGATGATGGTGGTGATGATGATGATGGTGGTGAGGATAAATGTGATGATGGTGATGATGGCGATGATGATGGTGCTGGTGATGATGATGGTGAAGATGATGGTGGTGGTGATGATGATGCTGGTGATGGTAAATGTGATGGTAGTGGTGATGGTCATGATGATGATGATGATGGTGGTGATGATGATGATGGTGGTGAGGATAAATGTGATGATGGTGGCCATGATGGCAATGATGGTGGTGATGGTGGTGATGGTGGTGATGGTGATGATGAGATGATGGTGGTGATGAAGTAAAATTTATGGATGGTGAAATGCACAGATCTCCAGTGAATTTGATGAATTTGGGCACATGTATACCCTTGTGTAACCGACACCTCAGTCAAGACATGGGGTGTTTCCATCGTGGGTCATCTCTTCAGAGTTCCAATCCAGCCCACAACCCACAGGCAACCTTGATTACAATATCTACCCCTTTAGTTTTGTTGAATTTCTTCTGTGTGGAATCATGAAAGATACACTCTTGTGTGTCTGGTTTTGGTTTTGGTTTTTGCTCACTGTGATTCTTTTGGGTTCATCCATGATGTGGTGTGAATCAATGTTAATTCCTTTATAATGTTGGGAATAGGATTCCGTTCTATAGACAGACACAGTTTTTTACTCATTAACCTGTTGATAGGTATTTATGAACAATTATAAATAAGGCATTATGAACAATTTCATGCAGATTATATTCTTCTGGGGTGTGTGGACGTATGTCTTCATTTCCGTTTGAAATACCTAGGAGTGTACCTGATGGGCTACAGGAAAGCTGCATGTTGGAAGTCCACTGTTTTAGTTTGCTAAAGCTGCCAGGATGCAGCACACCTGAGATGGATGAGCTTTTAATAAGGGGATTTATTTAGTTACAAATTTATAATTCTTCAGAAGAAAGGCACCTAGTTTTCATCTGAGTATCTCTGTCACATTGAAGGCAATGACGATGTCTGCTGGCCTTCTCTCCTGGTTTCTGGGTTCCAACAATTTTCCCCAGGGTAATTCCTTTCTGCATCTCCAAACATCTGGGCTGAGCTGCACGTGCTAAGATGAGGTCTGCAGAGCTGCTTGGACTCTGCTGTACTGATCTCTCTTCTGACCTCTCTCTTTTAAGCCTCCAGCTAATTATATTAAATGCCACTCATAATGTAAGGCATTTCCCTTAGCCGACTGCAGATGGAATCAACCATAGATGAATTTCACATGCTGATGATTCAAGTTCACAGCAACAGAACAATGGGGCATCAGCACAGGGCCAAATTGACTTCTGAGCCTAACTACCACATATCCACCCCTTGTCAACTTGGCAACTATCATCAGTCCTGCATACAATGCAGTAAAGCTTTCCATATACAAAATACGTTTGTTTCATCATAATATCACAAAAGCCTTAAATCATTTCAGTAACAATACAAATGCAATATCAACTCAAAAATAATACAAAATCTCGAAAGTCATTTACAGGCATGGTCTATCCTAAAGCAGAATTCTCCTCTAGTTGTAGACCTGTGAACTTAGAGCAAGTTATCTGCTTCCAATATACAAAGAAGGAATATTCACAGGATAAATGATCGCACTGCCATAGGGAGAAATTGGAAGGAACACAGGGGTTACCAGACCCAAGCAGTTTTGAAAACCTGCAGGGCAAACTCCATTAGATTTAAATCTGAGAGTCATTCATCCTTGGGGCTTTAGAAAGCAGCAGTCTCACCCTTTCCAAGGGCCTACACAGTGGGTTTGTTCTTTCCAAACACTGAGGTGGTTTCAAACTTGGGAGACATTGGGGAGACCACCTTTTTCTTGCTTTCAACCTCTCCAAGCTTCAGGGCAGCACCCCAGGATCTCTCCATCTCTGGGGCACACACTCAACCCTTCCAGAACCATGAGACAGCAGCCAGGCTTCCCCCAGTCTGAAGGAATGTGCTTCCCCCTCTCCAATGTCTGGGGTGGCACAACTCTTCCTGGACAGTGAAGCAGAAGGCTCACCTTATGCTCCCAGGGCAAACTCACTCTCTACACATGTGGATGCATCTGCTCTCCTGGCCCAACATTTCTTGACTTCAGACTTAGTGTCCATGGTTTTTGCCTCCAAAGTTATTTTTTCTTCAATTGTCCCTTTCTATCCCTTTTAGTCAGACCAGCAGAGGTTCCATTTATACAAACCCCACAGCACTCTTGTTGGTTTTCTATGCAGTATGCTGGGATCATACCCAACAGACAAAAGGACATTCACAAATCCTTTCTGGACGATTCCAACTCCAGTCTTTGCTTGTCCTGTAACGGCTGACTACTTCCATGCTTGGATAAATTGCCACATGGGGCCCCACTCACTGGGTTTCATTTCTGGAAACCCAGAAGCTTCTAGACCATCAATTTCTGATTTCTTTGTATGCAACAGTTAAGTTTTCCATGTATCTCTTTACTGTTGCATTTTACTATAAACAGCAAAGAGCAGCCAGACTACATTTTCCATATTTCTACCAACACATCTCTTCAAAGAAATTCAAGTCTTCTTTATGAAGCCCCTCACAACTCTTCCAAAACCTTCCCCTTAGGCATTTAAAAAGCCTTTCCAATACATTTGGTATTTGCAAACTGCAGCAGCACCCACTTTTCTGGTACCAAAATCTGTTTTAATTTATTAAGGCTGTCAGAATGCAACACACCAGAGATGGATCAGCTTTGAATAAATTGATATATTTACTTGCAAAATTATAGTTCTTCAGAGGAAAAGAAAGCTAGCTCTCATTACATGGGAAGGCACATGGTGATGTCTGCTAGGTTTCTCTCCTGGCTTCTGGTTCCAACGGTTTTCCCTGGGCCAATTCCTTTCTGCATCTCCAAACGTCCAGATTGAGCTGTGAGTGCTGAGGTGAGGTAGGCTGAGCTGCTGAACTCTCTTCCGACCTCTATCTTTTAAGATTCCAGCTAATTAAATTAAACACCACTCACTGTGGAAGGCACTCCACTTAGCCTACAGCAGATGTAATCAGTTATAGATGAATCTCACATGCTGACGATTTAAGTCCACAGCACAGAACAATGGGGCATCATCACCTGACCAGGCTGACATCTGAATCTATCACACCCAGTTTTTGCCAAAAGTGTTTCATATCACCATGCATTTATTGCAGATAACTACTGGAAAATTGATATATTCCAAGATGAATCTACTTCCTTGGGGACAAAAGCAGCCCCTGGGGCATCTCAGGAATCCTCTGATGGATGCGTTCTGGTAGTCACTGATTTATGTATGCCAGCTCTGAAGTAATTGACATAGAATCATATCAAATGAAAACAAGCAATCCAAGTATGAAGCTGTCATCTCCCAGTGCAGAGTGGTTGGTTTTGGCTGGCCAAAGATCCAGCTGGCTTCATGTGTTGGAAACTGTTGTCATTGTTAGGCATTCTTTGAGTGCAGTGAGTCTCTGCCACCCTCAGCTTATTTTGGGGGTGGGCCTTGAACCTCCTGAGTGAGTGGTCCGGAAGGGGGAATGCTTTCTGCACTTTGCACCATCTCTCCACTCCTCTCCTTACAGGGAAGCCCCATGCTGGTGGAGCTTGGAGGACCAAACAGGCTGGATTGTACTTTGAGAACCTGCTGTGGTGGTCAGCATGTTGTGTTTCCATCTTCTTCTTCTGCAAGGAGAGACTTCACAGTCAAGGTGTCTTCGTTACCTTCTTAGGGTGCCACAAAAGTCTACCCTAACTGCATGGCTTAAAACAACAGAAATGTATTCTCTTGCACTCCTGGAGGCCATAAGTGTGAAATGAAAGTGTGGGCAGGGCGATGCTCTCTCTGGAGGAGCGTCCTTCCTGCCTCTTCCCGCTTTGGGTGGCTGCTGACCATCGATGGCTTGTAGAATCATCATGTCATCTTTACATGGCGACTTCCTTCTGTCTATTTTGTTCTCTCTTTGAGAGACAACTTTGATGACTGGATTTCCCATCACTGCATCTTCAACATCTTGCTTAGAAATCTCAGCAAAGCATCCAGGTTCCTCATTACCAGTTCAACTTTCCACCCAACAGTAGGGCATGGTTCAGTCAAGTCTCTGTCATTTATAGCAAAGATGGACTTTGCTCCAATATCCAATAACACACCCATCATTTCCTTCTAGGTTCTCACCAGAAACATCACTATCATGCCTACTTTTAGCACCATTGTATTTGTGATGCTCTGCGTACTTTAAGATGATAGACACTCTCTGCACAGTTCTCTCTCCTTCTTTCTGAGCTGTCACCAGAGTCACCTTTAGTGCTCATATTTCCATCCGCCATCTGCAGTTCTACTCTCAAGGAACTCAAAATTCTTCCAGCCTCTACTCATTGCTTGGTTCTATGACCATTCCAAAACCAGAGAAAATGGATTTTGTGTGGTTGTCACCAGTTCTGCTGGGACCATCCAAAAGGGGGTTCTCTTTTGGGAAGGATTCTCTGAGGGAAGGATCATGAGTTTAGTTTTCAGAAAGGTGAAGTTTGTGAACTTTATCAGAGGAGGTAAGTGCATGATCCTTCTTACTTCATTGCATGTCTGTGTTGCCTGTTGGGCACTAAATAGCCCCTAATTTCCCAAATGGCTTTTTCCAAGCAGTAATTGCTACAAGTACTGTGTGTCTTGTATTTCTATATGGAGCGGGCTAAGAGGAACCCTGACCTCCCAGTTCTTTCAGGAGCTCAATTCACTGAGGCTAAAAATAATGACTAAAAAAAAAATAGCCTGACCACAGATTGGGAGGCAGAGGGCAGGTCCCAGACATTATTTTAAAAACAGAGAAGCCAAGAGGTTGGGAAGTAATGCCGATAACTGCTATAAGACATCACCACAAACTGGGGTCTGAAAACATCAGAGATGTGTGGTTTTGGGGTTTTGGAGGCCAGAATTGGAAGTCCAGGTGTGGGCAGGACCATGCTCCCTCCCTCCAGCTCTGGGGGAGGGTCCTTGCTCCCCCCCCCCCCCAGCTCCCATGGCCCCCATGTCCCTTGGCTTGGGGTAGTATCACCTCCAGGCTGCACTTCTGTCATCCTAGGCTCCACCTCCATCTTCACATAGCTTCCCCTGTGTCTCTGTGTCAAAACTCCCTCTGCTTCTCTCTTAAAAAGACTGTCGTGGTTAGGGACAGGTGTCAACTTGGCCAAGTTGTGGTGCCTGTTCATCTGATTGGGCAAGCGCTGGCCTGTCTGTTGCAATGAGGACATTTCATAGGATTAGGTCATGATCACGTCAGCGACATCCACAGCTGATTCCATTTGTAATCAGCCAAAGGGGAGTGTCTTCTGCAATTAGTGATGCTAAATGCAATCATGGGAAGCCTTTTAAGGAGGACTCAAAGGAGACAGGTTCCATTCCTGCTTTGGCTGGTGAGCCTCTCCTGTGGAGTTCATCCAGGCCATCCATTGGAGTCATCAGCTTCGCAGCCTGCCCTGTGGATTTTGGACTCTGCATTCCTACGGTCACATGAGACACTTTCATAAATTTTGTATTTGCAAGTGTTCCCTGTTGATTCTGTTTCTCTAGAGAACCCTAACTAATACAAAGACAATGTAATTGCATTTTGGGGGCTTCCTGTTTAATCCAGGCTAAACTCTTCCGTACAAGGGCCAAACCTTAACCATTTGTTCTCCCTTATAAGTTAATCTTCTGTCTTGGCAATATGAGGTAACATCCATGGGTTCTGGGGAATAGGGGAAGCATATCTTAGGTGTGGAAGCATTTCTCAGCCAACGGCAGTGACTGGTTGTCCTGCTCCATTCATGCAGACTGGGTCTCAGGAAAAAGCAATTGCATGGGGATAAGAGATTCTTTCATGAATGTATGTTCCGGCCTTTTTAAGGAAAATTATGCACCGACTGGCTCCGAAGCAACCCCCCAAGGGTCACTGACCCCTATGTGTACAGCCCCCTCCCTTTATGTGGGGGCTGGACTTAATGAGATACAGTGTGGCAGCAGGGATGTGGCATCATGTCTGAGATGAAGTTACAAGTCTGTGGCTGCCATCTTGCTCTCTCTCTCTCTCTCTCTCTTTCTGCCTCTTTCTCTCTCTTTTCACCCACTTGCTCACACTTTCAGGCAGTGAGTGACCATAAGCAGAGGTCTATGGTGGCAGTGGCAGAACACTGGAGGCAGCCAACAGCCCACAAGGAACTGGATCCTGCCAACACCCACGCACGGGAGGTCCTTCTCCAGTGGAGTCTCCAGGAAGGCTGAAACCCAGGCCAACGCTCAGCAGTCCTGCAGGAAAATGAGTCACAGGCACCCTGCAAAGCCACATCCAGACCCCCGACCCACAAAAATGGCTAGGTATTGCGTGTTTGTTGCTTGAAGCCACTGGGTTTGGGGATGATTTGTTACACAGCATAGATGGCTAACACAGGCATGTAAGAAATTTCTTGTTGCAGATTGTGCCATGAAAGGAAACACCCGACTTTCAGCTCAGGCAGAGAATGTTTGGAAAAGTTTGCATGCAAATGTTTTATAAGACCAGTCTCTAAGGAGAGATAAACCTGAATGACTTAAAATATATATTTTTTGGTTCAGGAAGGTAATTTGTAATGTGCATTTTTCAATACCACTTTCATTGGCAGGCATGTCAAAGGGTCCTGGATGTAACTGCTACGAGTTCTGGGTTTTGAGACATGGGATGGTGGCATGCCTTGAGTCCTGTAGCTGACTGTTTGATGGCTTCAAACAGGCATACGTCCTGCTTGCAGCTCGAGCTCTGTCCCCTGGCAGGTGCCTGACTCCAGCTCTCAAGGTCTGTGAGTCAGCAGTGCATGTCCAGGCTGGTACATGATGTGCAAATATTTTCTCCCATTCTATGGATTGTCCTTTCAATTTCTTCATTGCATCTCTTGAAGCACGAAAATTTTCAATTCTGACCCAGCATCCAATTTATCTTTTTTTTTCCTTTTGTTGTTCCCAATTTTGGTGTTACTCATGCATTAAAAGTATTGACAAATAAGGGTTATTTCTAAAAGCAACCCATGCTTTCCAAGAAAACTTTGACAAATGGGACAAAGAAGGAAGAAAAAAGTTTTTCGCATTCTAACAATGCAGAGGCAACTGCAAACATTTTGGTGCATTTCCTTCTGGTCTTCTATTCCTGTGCCTAATATTAGAAGGAATTTTTTTGAGGCATAAAAATGCAATTCCTAGATCATTTTTAGAAGGGTCTCTTTCAGAATGGAGACAAAGCTTGGGAGGAATGGCCGAGCTGGGCACGTCATCCAGCCTCCACCTACTAAGCTGTCCCTCCATCTACACGAAGACCTGAGGGATGAGAGGAAGCGTCTGCACCTGGCACAGGGTGCAGGGAGGTCTGAGGCTCCAAGGGCATCCAGACTTGGATTCCAGCTGCTATGGGGGGGTGGGGGGGGCCCAGGAGCGAGAGTGGGGCAGAAGGAGACACACAGTGGAGGGATGGGGCAGTCGGCTCCTCTCGTCTCGGGTGAGCTGTTGGGTTCTGTCTTAGGTGCAGTGCATTTTGGAGGGTTTTCATCCAGAAGGTAGAAATGAGGGGTGCCAGCATCTCCTTCTGGCTGTAGTGGAGAGGAGAGATGGACAGGGGCTAATGTAAGCAGCCAGGAGACCAGTTAGCAGGCTACGGCCATTGTCCAGGTGATGGATGACCAGAGACTTGGAGGGGAGGGGAGCTGGCCAGATGTGTCCATGCTTGATCTCCACATGACACAGGTCCCGGAAGCTCCCTGGACTCTCCTCCTCTTCTGTTTTATGTGTATCTTCAGCTTAAGGGTCAGGGATTGGGGTGAGAGTTGTTTTGCTGTCTTGTTTTGAATCACTCAGCACTCTGGCTTGCAAATGTAGGCCAAAGGCTCTGGCTACCTGAAGCCAAAAGGAGCTCTGCAGGAAGCTTCTTGGCTCCCCAGTCCTGGCAGGAGGATGGAGGAGAATTCGGAGAACGCCCGGGAACCAGAGGCCTCCTGGAGGGCTACTCTGCAGGACGAGCCTCACCCTCTGTGCCTACAGCCATGGGCACTGCTGCCTCCGATTGTTCCTGGGCTGGGCATGTCCACTGCAGATCAGGAGCCCGAGGCGACGGAGCGAATCCAGCAGCTGGTCTCAGACAGTGTCCACCCACTGGTCAGGCCAGGACAAGGAGGGCTGGTCTCTTCACTCCATGGCGGGAAGCTGCAGCACCTAAAGGGGATATTGCCTGGGAGAGGTGCCAGGAATGGGGGTTGGGTGGCAGCTCCCCAATGCGAGTGTCCGGCGTGGATGTGTGAAGAGAGGCCACCGGTGTTTCTGGTGATGGTGTGGACGGCGTCAGGAGAAGTTCCTGGTTCACAGCGGATGGCAGGGGAGAGCCTGGCAGCTTCCAACACTTTAAGGACTGATCTTAGGTCAGTCCTTCATAAAGGGGAACCCAGAACACGATATCGTCAGCATTTGCACTGAAGGGACTCAGGGCTGAAGAACCCAGACTCAGAAATAAAGGAAAAAATTACGAGCCTCGAATCAAGGACTGCAAACTCTCCGACCTGAATATTTCCCACTTAAGCTGATTGTGGAGGAACCGTGTAATATTTTCACATGTTAAAAATGGCCAGAGGGTGGTGGGCGATGGTGGCACAGTGGTAGAGTTCTCACTTGCCATGCCGGAGAGCTGGGTTTGATTTCCAGTGCCTGCCCATGCAAAAAAAAAAGAAAAAGAAAAAAAAATGCCCAAAGAATGTATGGAGATTCTTTGTAGTTCTCTTTCTTTTCCTATGAACCTTTTGATTTTGAGATAAATGTCGATTCACATGTGGGGAGAACTATTACAGAGAGAAAGGGCCCTTCCTGGGTTCCTGCCTTGTAACATCTTGCAGGATGAGAATACAGTGTTACAAGTGGCATATCAACATTGATACAAAGTATCAAGTACAATGGTACAAGCGGGATATCGATATTGATACACAGTATAAAATGTTTTCTGTCTCTAGGGACCTCAGAGCTACCCACTTATATCCACACCACCTCCCCCTGCCCCTGACAACCTCAGATCGGTTTTGCATTGCTGCAGTTTGGCCACTTCAAGGAAGCCCTGTAAATGGAATCGTGAGTATGTCAGCTCTGTGGACCACAAGTTGTTACTGTTTGTTGCTGAGTAGTCTCCATGGCACCAGGGAACCCAGTGTGTTGAGCTGCCCACCAGCCAAAGGAGATTCGGCTAGTCCCAGTTTTTTACTATTATGAACAAAACTGCTATGAATATTTGCTTGCAGGTTTTTGTGCAAACATAAACCCTCATTTATCTGGGAGAAAAGCCCACGAGTGTAGTTCCTGGGTCTTACACTTCGTTTTTAAGGACATCTACAAAATGTTTTCCAAAGCAGCTGTGCCATTTTGCACCCCCCTCCAAGAGTGTCCGTGTGTGGTGCTCTTTACAAACCCAGAAAAGAATTGTTTTGGAAAGACCGATTCTGTCTTTTTTCTTGCATTTTACCATTGGAAAGACTCAGAGACTGGGAAGTTGTGCTCTGACGTTCTGTTTTCACCATCTGAATATTTCTAGCGTGCAGAGAGAGGCTCAGCCGTTGTTGTTGGTGAAACGAGTGTCTTTAAAACTGCGTCTCCAACAAAAGGGCACGTTTCCTTTGAGAGAGCAGGGATGACATTCTGAGATCTTGTGGAGGGCAGCGCAGGGCAGCCTGCCCCTCAGCGGTCTGTAAGTTCACTCCTGAGCCTTGCGCGGGGGCCACAGCTGCTGGTCACTGCTGGTCAGGGGCCAGCGGGTGCCACTGGGCTGCGTGTGAGGCTCTCCCTTGCCACACTCACATGGGCTTGCATGGAAATGCTTTAGTTCTCTCACGTGGACATGGATCCCTTTGAGCCGTGGTGCACGTTTCTGGGGTCACCGCGCACAGAGAGGACAGGGGCTTCATTGATGGGGACGCCGGGGAGTGCGGTTGGCTGACAGGCGGTGTCCTGGGCTCCCACATTGTGCCTGGGGTCCCCGCCGCCTGGCTTCTCTGCCCCACCTCTCCCCACGTGGTGGGAAAGAACCTGTGAATCCCAGAACCCGGGAATACGTAGCTTTTCAGGGCCAAGGAGGGGTGAAGGCTACAGAGGGAGCTAAGGTCACTTAGCAGCCGACCTTGGGAAAGGAGAAAACTGTGCATTTGGCCAGGTGGCCCAATACAACCCCCAGGGTCCTTGTAAGAGGGAGGCAGGAGGTTGGGGTGAGGCAAAGAGATGACGGTGGAAATAGGGGTCAGAGAGGAGCCCTTTGAAGATGGAGGGGTGGTTGTGAGCCAAGGAAGGCAGGCATCTTTAGAAGCTGGAAATGGCCCCGAGACGATGCTTCCAGAGACTCCAAGGGAACCCACCTGCCACTGCCTTGATTTCAGCTCCAGGTGACCCATGTTGGGCCTCTGGCCCCCAGAAGACCAGGGAGCAGGTGGCTGTCACCTGAGCTGCTGAGTTTGAGGTTGTCTTAGCTGCTAGAGGAAGTGTGAGCCAATGGATTGCAGTCTCCGTTTGCTAACGTCTTCTCCGGGCAGCACCGTGACCTCAGAGGGAGAGGAATTAACAAGTGAGTCGGTCACACTTCCAATAATCTGCTGTTTCTCAGGCGCTTCTCCTTTCCATTGGATGGGAGTGTCTCATTTATTCCACATTTTACAAAGCTTTGCGCCGAGTTTCTTTGGGTTACACCAGAAAAGACAGGGCAGACCCAGGGATCCCGACAGAGAAGGGAGGCATTTTAAAGAAAGAGCAGAGGCAATGGAGATTTTCCAACCATATGGTTTTTCAAAGTATTTTTATTGAGAAAGCTTCACGGACATACAGTCCATCCATAGTATGCAATCAGGGGCTCCCGATATCATCACATAATTGTGTATTCATCACCATGATCATTTTTAGAATATTTGCATCACCGCAGAAAAAGAAATAAAAAGTCAGAAGAATCCCACAATTCTGTACCCCTTACCCTTCCTTCTTTTTAATCACTAGTATTTCAAATTTACCCAATTTTTTAAACCCCTTGTCCCCCCTATTGTTTATTTAATTTTTATTCTTATTTTTTACTCATCCGTCCATACCCTGCATGAAAGGAGCATCAGACACAAGGTTTTCACAATCACACAGTCACATTGTGAAAGCTGTATCATTATACAGTCATCTTCAAGCATCAAGGCTATGGACACAGCTCCAGTTTCAGGTACTTCTCTCAAGCCACTCCATTCCACCATAAACTAAAGAGGTGATATCTACTTAATGTGTAAGAATAACCTCCAGGGTAACCTCTCGACTCTGTTTGGAATCTCTCAGCCATTGACACTTTGTCTCATTTCCCTCTTCCCCCTTTTGGTTGAGAAGGTTCTCTCAATCCCTTGATGTTAATTCTCAGCTCATTCTAGGGTTTTTCTCATTCCTTTGATGCTGAATCTCAGCTTATTCTAGGATTTCTGTCCCATGTTGCCAGGAAGGTCCACACCCTTGGGAGTCATGTCCCACATAGACAGGGGGAGGGTGGTGAGTTTGCTTGTTGTGTTGGCTGGAGAGAGAGAGGCCACATCTGAGCAACAAAAGAGGTTCTCTTGGAGGTGACTCTTAGGCCTAAATTTTAAGTAGACTTGAGCTATCTTTTGCGGGGTTAAGTTTCATATGAACAAACCCCAAGACTGGGGGCTCAGCCTATATAACTTCGGTTGTCCACACTGCTTGTGAGAGTATCAAGAATTCAACTTGGAGAAGTTGAATTTCCCCCCTTTCTCACCATTCCCCGAAGGGGACTTTGCAAATACTTTTTCTTCTCCACCCAAATTATTCTGGGATGTATGAGGACATCACACTAACCTGGACAAACCAATAAGATATCATTCTTATTCAAGATTCCACATAATTGTTATCCATATGTTTTTTATGTAATTTCCTATTGGCATAGCTACGTGCAACCTCTGTGCTGGTGAGATGGCATTCAGTGGTGCTGATTGCTGAAATCCCAGGATTGACCAGGTGCTGGCACGGATGCCCACCTGCTCGATTTTACTTCAAAGAAACTGGGGGTCCTGGAAGGGTGTGCAGTGAGAACAGCCCCTTGTCGGTGGCAGGAGAGGCAACATTTCAATGATAAGTACGGCTGTTTTTAAGCACAGAGCCAAAGTCACGGCTAACCCATTTACCATGACATTTTCCCTTTGGAATTTTAGTGCCTAAAGTTAACCGGGTTCAGTTAGGGCCCCTGACACAGAGACCTGACACCATGCCGTCGTTTATTATTTCTGATTTCATCACCCAGCAAGGTCATTTCAGAAAGTTACAGAGTGTGGTGGTCAGCAAGCATCCACTAAGAATGTACTGTATTGGGGCAGAGGACAGATTGTCCTGGGTTTTCAAATATGTGCACCATTTGGCAGTCCTCTCTCCAAAAACCACCATGGTCCAGCTCTGGGGAGGAGGGGCAGCCACAGCGCCCCTGGATCTGGGGTGATAGCCACAGCATCCCTGGATCTGGGGAGGGGGGCAGCCACGGCATCTCTGACCCTGGGGGAGCACCCACAGCATCCATGGATCTGGGAGGGCAGCCAGCACCTCGAGCAGACAGTCAGGTCACCCCATGGAGAGCTGTGCGTGGAGAGATGCTGAGGCGTCCTGCCCACAGCTGTCCGGCCGTGGACACTGGAAGTGGATTCGCCCCTCTGAGTCCACCTTTAGTGTCTAGAGTGGGACCCCCTGAGAAAACCTGAGCCACCAGCTAAACTGCCTCAGAATTCCTGACCAACAGAAACTGAGGGATCGTGAATGTTCATTGCATTTCGACGGACAAGTTGTTCTTGGATGAAGTGGTGCAGACTTGTCTGTCTAATCGTAACTGTTTGTCCTGCCTTTGTGGACGGATGAGCCCAGAGCCCTTTTGAAAAAGTGTGTTTGGTGAGAAAGAAAACTGGATGCACAATTTAGGTTTTTTGTTCTGAAGCTTGTTTGAATCTTTTTGTCCTTGTGTCGGTCGGATTTTTATCTGGCTTAGCTAGGGTTTCTTGAAGCATCTTTTAGTAGCTGTCATCGATCTATACAATAAAACGTGGGTTGCTTAAAATATAAAAACGAACAAACAAAAGACACAAAAACAGGGTCAGCCATGGATTTTTAGCACAGGACACTGAGGCAGAAGAGAATAGGACAATGGCATAATGTTACCCCCCTCCAGATTTGATTTATTTAGAAAAAACCCAAGACTTTGTGAACTGGGAAAGGGAAAGTCGGGAAGGAAAAGGGATTAATTTGTTAGTGTCAGGTAGGTGTATTTTCCTTAGAGTTGATAAATAGTTACAAAACTCTTATTCTGAGCAGCCTCTGGCTCAGGCCTTAGGGTGGGGGGTTGTAGAGGTGGAGGGGGACACAGGCAGAGGGTGGTGCAGAGATTGGGAGAGGTGGAAGCTAGGGGCACACATCCCAGGGGCAGAAGTGCTGTGTGCTGGGTGGCTGCAAATGTTTCTAAATTAAGGGTCAACAAACTACTTCTGGGGGGCCAAATCTGGCCCACCGCCCGCTTTTGTCACTAAAGCTTTATTAGCACACAGTCACAGCCATTCAACCTGGCGTCCCTTGAGGCTGTTTTTGCCTCATGATGGGAGAACTGGGTTGCTGAGAAGCCAGCAACGCTGCAGATATATTTGCCATCTGTTCCTTTGCATAAAACCTTTGTTGTCTCCCGCTCTAAACACTGCTTCACACTTACCAAAGGATTCGTTTAAAAAGGACCATGAAGTAAAGAGATGCACAGACAAAACAAGCCCACATTTTCCCTGCTCCTTGGAAACCTGTGCAGGATAAAAAGGGTTATCAGAAGATGTCCAGGGACACCCCGGCACTTTCTCTCTGAGGTTATATTTTAGGTATAACTGCGACAAAAAAATGAGGGAACATCTAAGAAGCCAGGCTGCTCTTTAAACCTGTTTTCCAGCATCGACAGAGCAGGGAACGTGGAGGCGGCCCCACGTTTGAAATCCACTCTCCATGTCCACGTGTCGCCCCACTTGCCAGCCCCTGGGCATGTTTCCTGCTGAGTTTCAGGGAAAGTTTACCGACCTGGTGTAGGAATGGACATGATGAAATGACGTTAAGTCTGAGAAGGGCCCCAATAATCCTGGCAGGAGGCTGTCACATGTCCCTGCTCGCGAGGCGGCAATTCCCACACGGAGTCCAATCCAAAGGCGATGCTGCAAAACGGGGCATTTTCACGGTGTTCCTGCAACAGAGAACAGAGCTTTGTGGGCAGGAGGTGTGTGAGCTCGGCGGGAAGGATCCTCATGGCAGCCAACATGCGGACAGAGGGTTGCTGGTTTCAGAATCTCTGGGAAACCAGCAGATCTTTACGAATCTGCTAAAAGTCCAAAATTCTTTCATTTGCAGCGTGTGGAAGGTAAAGTAGAAGGAGGGAAAAGCCCATTGGGCTTGAGACTTGGGTTTTCCCAATTCGGAGTGTCAGAGGTAGCCAGCAAGCCTTCAGAAGGGTGTTTTCCAGCATCAACTCCAGGAGACCTCCAGAACGGGGGGACACGTCCAGTGGCGATTGCTTTTCCTCCACCAGCCACTTTAGAATGCCAAGTTGGAGAAATTGTGGGTTAAACAATGGCCACCATTTTTTCTTCACCAGCTGGTTTGCAGAGGCTCCAGAGAACCGGTCTGCATTGCATTCGTCTATTTATGATTATCCTTCACAGCTGCTTCGCAAGCTTGGTTTCCATCCCTGGCTTACCATTTCAGTCCGTTGATATTTTAGGGCGGGTCCTCTCGTCACGTGCATGTGAATAAATGATGCCCGTGAAACACATCCTGAGATGATGCCTGTCAATGTTTTCCTTTCCTCTTTTTTTCTGGATTTTTTCCCCTCCAGAATGCAAAATACACCATTCTTTTGATTTTTATATCTGACCCCCCTGAAAGAAAAGAAGCCAGTGAAAATGTCTGGGCACACTGTAAATGACCACGTTTTCTGGAGAGCCTTTTGGAGTAACTACTTTTCTCTGTGTGGTCGCTAGCGCTCAGGGCAAATGGCGTGCGGGCTTTTTTTTTTCAATCTTACGAACCCAAGAAAACGTAATTTTTTTCTAGTCCCTTTAAAATCGAATTACAATGTGACATTCAATAAAATATCCTTTGTGCAGCTAATAAAATCGAGACGCACTGCCTTACAATTAAACCACACAGGTCAACATACCACCTCTGATAGAGTTTATGGCTTAAGCTTTCATGTCAGGCTTTCCTATACCTTTTTTTTTTTTTTTTTTTTAAAAAAAAACTCCATTATTTATTAATAGCCTTCTATGTTTTAAAAGTTTCTTTTTCTTGTGTGGAGAGAAAAAAATCATTTTCCTTTTAATGGGGTGTCAGATTTGTTTTCCAAACCCTCTAAGAGGTTATCGTTCTTGCATATGGACAAGTCGCTTTCTTCGGAATCAATGAACGCTGTGTTTCCAGAGCAATTGGACAGCCGTCCCCCAGCAGGCTGGGGAAAACTTTAATTTCACCGTTTTGCAAAGTGGAGGGGTGGGGCCTTTCCATGCCGGCTAACTATTTTCACATGGAGGGGAAAAGAAAAAGCCCGCTCCTCACACGTACTAAATAACAGCCAGGATCTCTTGGCAGGCAGGAGGGAGCCGGGCTTATGGACATGCCCAGTTCAACTACATGCTTCATAAAACCTGCCGGCAATTAAGTTCTCACTGGTCCAGGAGCTGGTCCCCAGCGCCGAAAAGCAAGGGGAGAGCTCTTGGATTCTGCTCTGGGAAGACGGACAGAGCCCTCTCCCCACGGTGGCAATGGTGATTCAGGGGCTGGAGGTCCAGACCTGTGGACAGGCTTGGCGAGCTGACCACGAGGGTCTGATCAGCTGTATGAGCTTAGTTTAGTTTTTTCTCTTTGTTTCTGTACGGGGAGAGCACGAGACGACAGCGCGGGTCTCCAGAGGGCATGTCAGGGCACACAGCTTTCCCCAGTGTCCAGTGCACCCATTGGCCACTCGCCTATGACCGTTTATTCATGCGCATTGGTCACTGTGTGCCCTGGGGCCATCATAAAATAATGAGCAGGAAACCTTAGAACAACAGGAATTTGTTCTCTCCTGGTTCTGGAGGCCACAAGTCTGAAACCCAGGGGTCAGCAGGGGCATGTCCATGCTGACCTTCTGGGGGCAGCTCCTTCCCGCTGCCTCGAGCCCTGGGGGCTCCAGGAGCTCCTTGGCCTGTCTTGGCTTCACCCCAAGTTGTGCGTCCACCTCCTTTCCCCATGTAAACCTCTTCTCTCTTGCAAGGACCTCACTCGTTGGATTTAGGGTGCAGCCGAGTGCTTACACGACTTCATCTCAACCAACGGCATCTGCGACGGTAGGTAGTGGGGATTGGGGTGTGGACATGTCATTGGGGGACGCAGCTCAACCCCTCACACTAGCCTTCCCCAGCCTGCATGCTTAGCGAGGGCAGGGCTGTGGCCGTCTGGAGGGACTGGACGCATGCAATGACCAATGCACATGAATAAACACTCATAGGCAACTGGTCACCACGATCAGCCTCCAAGAGCTCACTCATAAGAAATGAAAAGGGTCACTGCTGAGGCCCCACCACCTGGCAGGGTGAAGGCTGACTTTGGATTCTCTCACTAGGAGATGGGCAGTGGACACTCTGATCTGGGAAAGCATCTTGCAGCTTCACAGGGGTGTGACGTGAGGTGGCCTGTCCATCCTCTGGTTCTGGGAGGGAAAGGACGTGGTGAGTCAGACAAATGCTTTGGGCTTGAGGACTCATTGGAAGAGAGGGTCACTTCTTGCTGTGGGGTTTTGGGATTCAGGCAGGTGCACATGGACCCCAGAGCCAGTCTGGGCACCAGAGGCCAGGCACTGAGCTCCCAGAAAGCCCATTAGGAAGGGTCACTGGTTCTCAAAGGCAACACTCAAGGTCCATGGCTCAGGGTGCTGGGAAGGCTACCATCCTGACCCCATGACACCCCAATAAAACCTCTACCATGACTCAAGAGACACCCCAATAAACTTCCACCCCGACCCAAGAGACACCTCAATAAAACCTCCACCTGACCCCATGACACCCCAATATAACCTCCATCCTGACCCTGTGACACCCCAATATAACCTCCATCTTGACCCCATGACACCCCAATATAACTTGCACCCTGACCCCATGACACACCAGTATAACCTGTCCCCTGTCCCCATGGCACTCTAATATATCCTGCACCCTGACACCATGACACCCCAATATAACCTCCATCCTGACCCCGTGATACCCCAATATAACCTCCATCTTGACCTGAGACACCCCAATAAAACCTTCACCTGACCCCATGACACCCCAATAAAACTTCCACCCTGACCCATGACACACCAGTATAACCTGTCCCCTGTCCCCATGGCACCCTAATATAACCTCCACCCTGACCCATGTGACACCCCAGTAAAACCTCCACTCTGACCCCATGACACCCCAGTTTAACCTCCACCCCTGCTCCCACTCTGTGTTCCCTGGACGTCTCTCCTAACCCCCTGCTGAGACCACAGACTTAATCTTTCTCTGACCCTGACATCTGAGCCTGAACTGTCCTTCCTACCACCCCTTCCCTGTGACTTCTGGGCATGACCTCTGTTCCAGTACCATCCTCTGACCTTAGATGTGACCCTGACTCCAATCTTATCTGTGACCTTACATGTCACCTCTATCCTCACTGCTGCCTTGTGGCCTTAGGTGTGACTTCTGTTTCCACCCCATCTCCATGAACCCCAGATGTGATCCATCCTTCCCCACCTGGAGAAGACCTGGTATTCTTGCAATCATTGGGGACTGCCGATTGGATGGACCAAGCTCTCAATCTTAGGGTTTACCCTCATGAAGTTTATTCCTGCAAAAGAGAAGCCAAGCCTACTTATAATTATTCCTAAGAGTCTCCCTCAGAGAACCTCTTTTGTTGTTCATATGTGGTCTCTCTCTCTAAGCCAACTCGGCAGGTGAACTTACTGCCCTCCCCCTTACATAGGACATGATTCCCAGGGTTGTAAATCTCCCCGACAACATGGGACAGAAATCCTGGAATGAGCCAAGACCCAGCAACAAGAGATTGATAAACCTTCTTGACCAAAAGCGGGAAGAGAAATGAGAAAAAATAGTTTCAGTGGGTGAGTTTTCAAACCGAGTCGAGAGGTTTTCCTGGAGGCTATTCTTATGCAGGACACAGATATCCTTTTTCAGTTTTGTGGGGTTTGGAGTAGGTAGAGGGAAATGCCTGAAATTCTCCTTGTCCTTGACCTCTTGTCCTGATCTCCACCCCTGAGGCTATTCCAAACTCAGCCTTGGGGCAAGGAACCTGGCAGATTGTCTTCATTTTTCACTGAACAATTGACTTTCTTTTAGCCCAGAAACTGGAGGAAAATGGGGCTATCCAACAGGGATGGCCATAGCCCAAGAGGCTTTGGTAAGGGTCCTTGAGGCCACCAGCTCTCTGGTTTGAAGAAGCTGACCCTACTTGCATCATGTCCCAGCTGCTTTCATCGTGTGACATGAGGACTGAAGGACCCACCTGTACGGTGCCTGGGAAAGTCTCTATCTCACAAAAAGTGTAATTAACTTAGTCCCTCCAGGCCCTGAGGTCCCGGCATGCTTCAAGCTTCTTCGGAGGCTGAGCCACCTCTCAAGTTGTGTCTTTCCCTATGTCCCAAGGGTGCGGGAAGGGGAAGGACACCTGGACTCAGCTGATGTTGGCAATGGAGTGGGCTCCATGCCTCTAGGTATCCCTTGGTCCATGCTTCACCTGAAGGACCAAGAGCAGTGAGCACCTGTGCTGGACCTCCCCATGTCCAGAGCTGCAGCAAATGGTCACACAATGGGTTGGTGTACATAACAGTTCACTGGCTCAGGAATACATGGCTAGGTTGGTGGCTTCTAGCTGGCTGATCATCCTTAGGCTTGTTGACTTTACCACCCCATGGCCATGTCCCTTGCTTTCTTCTCTGGGTTCCAGCTCCTCCCCATGGCTTGCTCTTCATAAAGCCTCCAGAAGGATTAAGACTCATCCTTCTTCAGTTGGGCCACACCTTCACCAAACATGACACCTTCAGGGGATCCTGTTTACAACATGCTCACACCCAAGGGCCATGATGAAGATCGTGTCTAAATTGGGGTACACACTCAACCCACTGCACCTCCCCTTCCTTGTTCTGAGGAACGATTCAGGGTCTTACCAGCCCAGGACTTAGATAATTGTCGACACTTCCTGGCTGATGTCCACTGTGTCTGGGAAAGTTCAAAGCTGGCCTGGATGGAGCACATCAGTGGAGGGTGGACAAACTTAGACTCTTTGAGGGGTCATTGGAGCCTAATCAAAACCAAAGTGCCAGGGAAAGTGAAATCCCTCTCCCCATCCTCGAACCATCCTTTCTCATGCAGAAGGCTTTGAGGCTGATGTTCAAAGACGTGAACAAGGTGAGCATTTAATTATTGGGTCTTAATTGTGATGTTCATTAAGGATTCTGTCTTCAGGATTAGCATATCATAGAACATATTTATTATGCACTTGGAAATCAGGGAGCTCCAAACCCTCATTCTCTAGACATTTTTATTGGCGTTCAATAACAATTGAAGCAGAAATGCACACATGAAAAGGGTCACTGCCTTGGCCACAGCTCCGATGACCTGAGACCCTGCCTGCATCAAGATGGTGGGATGAGATGCTTCCAAACACTGACGACCCCACAAACAGAAGCTTTGAGCACCCAGCAGGAGCTGGGAGATGCATCTTTCTGAGAGCCCCAAAGAACAGCTAAAGGGTTGTTAAAGCTACTTAAGAGTGGTGGGACCCCATTGTGTTCTGCTGGACCCTCCACCATCCTTCACTGGCTCAGCACAAAGCTTGCCTGAGCTTCTAGTGCAGATCCCTGGTCCTGGTTCTGGAGGGAACAGAGTTACCCTCCTGCATGTCCTGGGAGCATGTGTGTCTGCCCCAGGCTGTCTGGTGGTGATCTGAGGAACTCACAGTCCCAGAACTTGCCTTGCATGTAGAAGGAGCTCACCAGGTGCTTGTACAGGATGTTGGGGGAGGGTAGGCAAGTGGCTACCTGGGGCAGGGGATTTCTGGCTGTGGGACATTCAATGCAGTGCCTGGGAAGAGGGAAATCTGTATCCATGTGAATGGGGGAGTTCTTAGGACCATACACACATGCCCAGATAAGATGCATGCACAGAGAGGAAGGGGGAGGGCCCTATGCTTTTCCCTGGAGCTGTTCTATAGGCTCATTATATGGATAAGCTCTGAAGGTGAACTCGCCCACAGGTCAGTTTGCAAAGCCTGGGAAAGTATTTCTTTTTCTTCTTCTTCCTCCTTCTTTTTTATTCTTCTTCTATATTTTTTTTTGTTAGCTTCTGGCACTCAAGGAAATCCCTACCATAACACTAGCTGGATATAATTTTAAGGAACAGACACCATAGGGTCTAAATTTCAGTGATAACACACTAAAATGTAAAAATGCCTGGATTTCAACAAAAGGTATGAAAACATACAAAGAAAGAGGAACCAATGGCTCAAGCAAAGGACAAGATTAAAGCATTAGATATCATCAATGAGAAGGGTCAGACTCGGGACATGCCAGTTGAAAAAATTTGAAAAATGACCCTAAATATGCACAAAGAGCTAAAGGAAAACATGGAGAAAGAACTAAAGAAAGTCAACAATGACATAGATGAACACAAAGAGAATATCAATACAGAAATGGAAGTTATGAAAAGGGACCCAAAAGTGCTGAAGACCACTGTAAAAGAATTTGAAAAATTCCCAAGAGAGCTTCAGCAGCAGATTGGCGCTGGCAGAAGAATCAGAGAACTTGAAGACAAGACAATTGAAATTATTTGGTCTGAGGAGAAGAAGGAAAAAAGAGTAAAGTAAAATGAACAGAGCCCAGGGAATGCATTATAGGAGTTCCAGAAGGAAGAGAAAGAGAGAAAGTGGCAAGAGAATAGTCAAAGAAATAATGGATGCAAACTTCTCAAATTTAATGCAAGACATGAGTAGACACGTCCAGGACACTTGATGAACTCCAAATTGGATAAATCCAAACAGACCCAGAGGCAGCATATTTTAATCAAACTGTCAGGTGCCAAAGATAAAGAAATAATTTGGAATGTCACAAGAGGGAGGCAATGTATCATGTACAAGGGATTCTTGATAAGCTTAAATGTCAACTTCTCATCAGAAACCTATGAAACTAAGAAAGCAGTGGGATAACATACTTTGGGTAGTGAGAGCAAAAAAACAAAAAAAATTTTGACCAAAAACTCTATATCTGCTAAAATTATCTTTCAAAAATGAGGTTGAGATGAAGACATTCCCAGATACAAGTTTAGGGGCTTCATCACCACAGACCAACCCAACAGAATGTGCTAAAGAGAGATTCCGCAAATTGGAAGGAAAGGACAATGGACAACAGATGTAATTGCATGAAGAAACAATGATCTCCAGAAATGTAACATGAGAAACATAAATTCCAGCCATATTGTATTTTTAGTAGTATTTTTAATAGTAACTCCACTTTTTACTTCCCACAGAACCTAAAAGGCAAATGCATAATGTAATGAGAAATCAGTGGTTTTGGACTCATAATGTATAAACATGCAACGTGTGACAAGAACTGCATCAAGGTGGGATATGGAGAGGTAGAGGAACAGTGGGTGTCTCCTATTGAAATTAATTTGATGTCAAAGCAAATGAGATGGATATAGATTTAAGCCCCATGATAACCACAAAGAAAATATCAGAGAATGTGCAAACCCATAGAGACAGAAAGTAGAGTGTGGGTTCCCAGGGTTGGGGGTCAGGGGAAATGGGGAGCTAGTGCAAAGTGGGTGTATGGTGTTGGTTTTAGTAATGGATGGTGATGAGGTTTCCACGATGTTGAAACTATGATAAATCCCACTGAATGCTATGCTCAGGACCGTTTGAGATGGGAAAGTTTATGTTGTCTATAGATTCCCAAAATTAAAAAAAGAAGAAAGAGTAACTAAAGTAACAATTTAAAGCAAGACATGATCCCAGATGGGCTCTTAAGAAGAAAGTAGAAAGGGCTCAAAGGTATGTCATTGGGACATATGAAAAAGATTGGAAATAGGCTGGGAGCATTATATGCCCAACATTAAATTGTTTGAACTTGATAATTGTACTTGAGGTGGTTTCATAAGTGAAAATCCTTCTTTTTTAGTGTATTTACATGACTGCATTAAGTGGTCAAGAAGCATATGTATACAAGGTACACTCAAGTGTTCAGAAAATGGATTGATAGATTGATTGGCAGATAGAATTATATGGCAAATGACGCAAAATTGTTAAAATCGGCGAATCTGGTTATCTGGGAAGCAGGGGTTTGTCGGAGTTCTCTGCATGGATTTATGTTATTTTTGTAACTGTCCTGCAACTTGCAAGTATTTCAAAATGATTTTTAAAAAGATGACCCAGATAGTTTTTGGTGAGGGCAGAGAATTAGCAGGGCTGCATTCTGGGAACTTCATGAATCATATGGACAATGATGCAAACCCGGCTACACTTTCTCCTGTCATGACTCAACGCTTCAACTTTACGTGAGGAGAACCATGACTAAACCAAGCCTTCCAGGGTTGCCAAGCAAACCTTCCTGTGATCTGGTCATGGGCCGGTTTCCAGGACTGGGGGCTGTGGGGTTACACCCCTAGGCAGAGACCCCATCATTTCAAAGATCAGGGTCTGGGGAGTTTCCAAGGAGTCATGGATGTCACCAGGCCAAGCGGACGTGGAGCAAGTAAGCGAAGTTCATGCAGATAACTTCGTAGGAGAACAGCTGGAGATGACAGTGCAGCTTGGAGGGCCATCAAAGGTCCACAGATGTGCCATCACATCTCATGCATTGGACGCTGCCAGTCACACCTAAGCCACAACCAATGGTGAAGTTTAATAATTGAGGACCCTATCTCACGCTAAGATGTCTTCATTCCACATGGAAGACCTGGAGTGCAATCAAATTTCCTGATATTGTTCCCTCACCCTTGAGATCCAAATTTAGGCCCTTCTGTGTGTCCTGATGAAATCCTACCCTACACCCTACCCTAACAGTAACCCAAACTGAAAAATAACCCCAAACCAAAACCCTAATCCTAAACCCTAACGCAGTCCTAACATTAATCTTAACTCAACCCCAATGCTAACCTTAACTCCAAACCCAACCCCAACCCCAATCTTGACCCTAACCCTAACCTGACCTTACCTTCACCTTAACCCTAACATGAAATAGAAACTACGCTTGGTCCTTTGGACCCTGGAGTTCTGTTAGATGGGCCCAGCCCAGCTTTCCAGGACCCTTGCTGCTCTAGTTTGTTAGCTGCTGGAATGCAACACACCATAGATGGATTGGCTTTTAATAAAAGGGGATTTATTTCATTAGTTCTTCAGAGGAAAGGCAGCTAACTTTCCACTGAGGTTCTTTCTTAGGTGGGAAGGCACAGGATGGTCTCTGCTGGTCTTCTCTCCAGGCCTCTGGGTTCCAACAACTTTCCCCGGGGTGATTCCTTTCTGCATCTCCAAAGACCTGGTCTGAGCTGCAAGTGCTGAGATGAGGTATGCCGAGCTGCTTGGGCTGTGCTACTTTGAGTCTCTCATTTAAGCACCAGCCAGTTAAGTCAAACATCATTCATTGCAGCAAACACGCCTCTTAGCCAACTGCAGATGTAATGAGCAACAGATGAGGTTCACGTACCATTGGCTCATGTCCACACCCACAGAACTAGGTGCCTTCACCTGGCCAAGCTGACAACTGAATCTAACTACCACACTTGCTCATAGCAAGCTCAAACCACTGCGCCCACGTGTGCTTTCTTAACACACCAAGATTTTCCCAGCCTCCAGCTGCTTCAGTTCCCTGGACTTTCTGTCCATGAACTCGCACAGCCCCTCTCAGCCTAATGACCTTGGGCTCAGGAGCTTTGGACTGGGCAAGGGTCCCAAGGTCGGTTGAAAATGGTGCCTCAAAAGACTCCCACGTCCTGCGCCCTTGAACCTGTGTGCGCTCTCTGCACGATAATGGACTCTGCAGATGGAATTAAGCTATGCACATAGAATGGGGAAAATACCCTGAATTATCCTGATGGGCCCTAAGCATGATTTAAGTATCCTTATCCGGAGAGGTGGAGAGAGATTTGGCCCAGATGGAGCAGAGGAGGTATGTGTGGAGATGGACACAGAGATTGCAGGGATTCTGCTATTTCAAGACCCCATGTTGGTGTGTATGTGTTTCCTAGAGCTGCTATAACAAGTTACCACAGAGTGGGTGGCCTGAAACAACACTAATTTGCCCCAAAATTGTGTGATCAAGTTACTTTCAAGGCTGAACTCCCTCCAAGGCTCTGGAAGGGGCTCTTCCCTGCTTCCTTCAGCTTCCAGCTGCCCCAGGAGTCCCTTGGTTGGTGGATACATAGCCCCAAGCTCTACCTCCGGCTTCACTGCCTCCTCATCTTCCATGTGTCTCTGTTTGTCTGTCTGGTCTCCACTTCTTATAAGGACTCCAGTCTTACCGGATTCAGGCCTCACCCTATTCCAGTGTGACCTTGTTTTAACTTTGCTAATTCCATCCACAATGACTCTATTTCCAAATAACATCTTATTCTGAGGTACTAGGTGCAGGGACTTCAACCTCTATTTGGTGGGACAGAGTTCAACCCAGACTGTGCTGGCAATTTGTTACAGCAACCTTGGAAGGCCAATTCCACACCATAGGTAGCCATCCCCAGCCATGCCTCACCATGGCCTCTACTCATGGAGCGAGGAAGTGTTAATGCTTTATTTATTACTGATTTTTTATTAATTACTCTTTCACCTCACTGCTGAGGGTGTGTAGATACCCAGAGGGCAGGACCCCTGTCTGTTCTGTTTACCTTGTATCTCTGGACCTTAATTCAGTGCCTGTTTCTGAGTGGGCATACGATAGACGTTTGTTGAATGACTAAGTGATCACATAATTCACGATGCAGGGAAGCTTTTTCAGTGGCCACCAAATGGAGCCTCTTAGTTGTAATGTCACTCTTTTTGACCACTTTGGTTCTGAAACCCAACTATCATTTCATTATTGTCTCGGGAGAAGGCAGGTTTTACAGAAATAAGAGAAATAAGATGGATATTGGAATGTTTTGAACGTGTCAATAAATGACACCAGAAGCAAGAAGAGATTGAAGCAGTGTCTTCAAAAGCTTGAAGAAAAGTGGTTTCCAACCTAGAATTCCATCAGGCATGAAGAGAGAAAAACGGAGACGACTTATCCAGGTAAATCAACTAGAAAGGAATACGGAAGGCTGAACAGAGCGGACAAAAGGATCTCATCAAGGAAGGGGTTGGCTTGACATTCCAGGTTTCTGGGGAGAAAGAGTGGGTTTGACAAGCTTCCCCTTTCTACCAGATCTCACCCCAAAGCCACATTGCCCAGGTATGTCTGTCCTCAGCAGGTCTCACCTCCCTCTGTCGTGGTTCCTTCTTCCTTCTCCACATCCAGCAGCTGGTCAGCTGAGGGACCTTCTGTGACCACACAGGGTTTTTCTCCAACCAGCTTCTGAGCACGAGCTGTGGCCGTTGCCAGCTGACCCTGGGATGCCAGATGTGTCATCCCACGCCCACAGGAGCTAATGCTGGAGATCATCACACACACACCATCATACACACACCGTACACACCACAAAAGCACACATCCGTACACACAACCGACATACACACCACACCCAGATGCACAAACACACCACCCACAAACAGACGTGCCACACACACCAACACAAAAGCATACCACGCACCCCATCTCAAACATACCCCACAGACACGGCACACAAATACCACACATCCCGCAAAAACCAAATATTGCTTCTAGGGTTATGTAAGTCAAGTTTAACTATAAAGGAAATAAAACTAAGGGGATTAGCAGCAGAATTTTGCATGGTGGTCGCCTCTGGGTAGGGAGATGAAATGCCCTGGTGACCCCATAGCAGAGATTTTGGTCACCGGAATAGTTCTCTTCCGTGATTAGTACTATTATCATTTTAACACAACGTAAACATCCTATATATTATTCTTTCTGTGTTAAAGGCAATTAAAGAAAACTTTAAGAAGAAAAAAGAAGGAAGGCAATGGAATATCTTTAGGACTGACTTAGCCATATGTATCTCCATCAATCGGTAATAGAAATGGCCCAAATCGAAGGAAACATTGGTGTTTCACCTGCCTCAGGGGCACAGGCTTGGGGTCAACATGGCAAAGCGAATTTCTCCTCGCTCTGTGCATTGCATCACCTTTAGTATCTCGTTCTCAGGCACCAACGCTCAGCTCTCTTTCCTTGGATAAACTTTCATCAAAGCCTAAGGAGCAGAAAGTTTAAAAAATAGATTAATCATCAGATAATTGCGTTCGGAATGGTCCGAGGATAGAAAATCAGGGCATTAGCAGAGAACATATTTCAATATTTATGAAGCTCTTTTTCTATAATTAAGAATTCTGCAATAGATTTCTATTGTTGTCCTTCTTTTGAATCTCCTTCCACAAATTGTTATCAAATCATTAAAAGAAAAATGAGAGTATCTTCCCTTTGATGAGTTCGTGGTGGACCAGTTGCTGCAGCTTTCTGGACCACAGTGGAGGATAAACAAATGCCACGAGAAGTTTCTGACTAATTTTAAGTCTGAAGACAGAGCTGGGAGAGGAGGAAGTCTCCGGAAATGGAGGCTCGGGTGTTGGAGTGGGCCATCTCTGTGTGTTCGCCGTGAAGGGTCATCTCTGTGGTGACGTCCTGGGGTCAGTGGGGTGAGGGTGCAGAGGGCTGAGCCAAGGGAGGAAGGGGGTTCTTCTCTCTCAGTGGCTGCAGCCATGCTTCGTGCAGGTGGAGGAGATGGGGAGGTTGACCATCCCCCAGGAGAGAAGATGCATCTCCCAACCAAGTTGTTGCAGTTTGGGGCACGGTCCTCTGAGCAAGATGCATCTTGGCCGTCTTTGCGTGGGCGCCATGGTGCTGTGCCCAGCAGCCCCCAACAGGTCCGAAGCACCGGCCAGCACCTTTGGCTTTGGCTTCGTTGGGATCCCTCGAAACCCAATGAAATTTCTTCTGGGAAAGTTTAGTCTGTCACCATACAAGTATGGTCATGCCATTCTCTGGAGGATGCAGAATCTCTGGGGGTGACAGGATGCAACGAGGGGGCGATGGAAATCTCAGTTCATGTCCTTGTCTCCCTCATTTTCCAGCTCTTCAGGGGGACGTTAAAATGAAAGGACTACAGCATACAGGAAAAGCTTTTCTCTAAAGTACTCTGCGAGTGTGTTCTGCGCATCTCAGTTCTTTGATGTAACCCCTGGCTCTGCCCGATGTGCTCTGCAGCTGAAGTACCTGCCACAGGAAGTGGGTAATGAGATGGCATCGAGCAGGTGATGGGAGCCCCTCGCCCTGTGCCACTCAGGTTCTCGTCAATCCAGATGCCAGGTGTGAAGTATAACCTGCTGCCCTCCCTGCCCCAAAGTGGCAAGGAAGGGCCCGTGATGCAGCAGTGATGGAGGCTTGGAGAATTGCTCTAAGGGGCTCCCAAGTCACATCTCGGCAGGAGAAAGACGGTGCAGTTTCCATGCCATCCACAGACCTGAAGTGAGTATGAGGGTCGGGGGTGGGGGCCGGAGGACAGCACCTTCCTGTCTACCCAGGCACAGTCCTGACGCATCTGTCAAGGAAGGGCAGCCTTTCCTCTTCAGGCTACACACCAGAGGTCCCCCATATCACCTTTGGACATACCTCTATTGATCCTCTGTTGCATGTAGAAGCAATCCTTCGGTTGATGGTAGATGCAAATTCCTCCTTGCAGTACCCTCACACTTACAATCAGGCCAGCGCGTGACCAAACAGCTAGATACCAGTTTGACACATAAACTCAACACCGCACATCCTATGCGCCCTCCCTGCCCCAGCCCCAAGGCCACCCCAGGTGTGATCAACCAGAGTGTGGCCTTCGTGCCGGGCAGCTGTGTGCCCTGCCCAGGTCGATTGCTCCAGGAGACGAGCAGTGATGTGCCAGGAAGCAAGCATATCTGCTCCATCATGGAGCCAGCCACGGGCCCTCCCTGTGCTTTGATGATATGATTTATTCCCTCCAGACCCACCAACACTGGGAGAAAAGTAGTCACACATGTGCGTGCAGATGTGTGCATGGATGTTTATGGTGTGTACGTGTGTGCATGTTTGATGTGTATGCATAGTGTATGTGTGTGCGTGTGTTTGTGGTGTGTGTATGCATGGTGTGTGCATGTGTGCATGCGCATAAGTTTGTATATGAGTGAGTGTGTGCATGAGCATGCTGTGTGGACATGAGTGTGGTGCGGGTGTATGAGTGTGTGCTCAGTGTGTGTGTATGTATGTGCCAATGACTATGTGTGTGTGTTGTGTGTGCATGGGCATGTATGTGTGAGTGTGTTTGGTGTGTGTATATGGGTGAGTGTATGTGGGGTCTGTGTGCATAGTGTGTGTACATATGAGAGAGTGTGTGCATGGTGAGAGTTGTGTATGATGTGAGTGTGTATGGGATGAGTTGTGTATGCATCTGAGTGTGTGTATGGTGTGAGTTGAGTACACGTGTGAGTGTGTGTATGGTGAGTGTGTGCCTAAGCATGTGAGTTGTGTATGCATGTGAATGTGTGCATGGTGTGAGTGGTGTATTTGTGTGTGTGTGTGTGTGTGTGCCTGAGTAGGTACCTGTCTGAGTGTGTGTGGTGTGTGAGTGCACATGCTGCGTGAGCGAGAATACTCAGTCTGGCTGATCAAAGCTCCTGCATGGAGCTTTTTCCACCAGATGCCAAAGTGGGGAAGGGGTGTTTCCCCAACGGAACCTTGGGGTGCTGTCAGGAGGGCAGTTGCTGGTGGAGTCAGAGCAGCCACCACCCTCCGTCCTCTGGCAGAAATGTGGAGCTGCTGCTCCTCAAGAACGGGGGTTCCTACACCTCAAGAAACGTGGGGCTCTTGCACCTCAAGACACGTGGGCTTCTTGCATTTTAAAAAATGTAGGCTTCCCATACCACGAGAAACGTGGGATCCTCATACCTTAAGAAACATGGGCTCCTGCACCTCAAGAAATTTGGAGCTCCTGCACCTCAAGAAACGTGGAGCTTCTGCACCCCAAGAAATGTGGCCTCCTCACATGGTAGCAGCATGTGCTGCCCACACTTCAAGAAACGTGGGGCTCCTCACAGCTCAGGCCATCGGTGACCTGCAGAGTAGAGTGGGAGCTGTAGACCCAGCGCCACGCCCAAGAAGGGAGGGCTCCCTCGCCCCCTGCCCCTTGGAGCGAGCACTGATGGCCTGCTGCCTTTTCTGCAGACTCCATTCTTGCTTTAGTGTGTTAAAGCCGCTGGAATGCAATATATCAGAAATGGAGCTGTTTTTAAAAGGGGGGATTTATTAAGTCGTAAGTTCACAATTCTAAGGTCAATAAAATGTCCAACCTAAGGCATCTAGAGAAAGGTATCTTGACTCAAGGAAGGAGGAGGGGTTGGAAGACCTCTGTCAGCTGGCAAGGCACATGGCGGTGTTTGCTCGCATTCTCTCCTGGCTACTCTTTCAATGGCTTCCATGGGGGCATTTTCTTTCTACATCTGTGAAGGTCTCTAGCTTCGTCAGCTCTGAAGCTTTTTCCAAAATGGTTCCCTCTTGAAGAGCTCCAGGAAGCAACCCCTGCTTTAATGGGTAGAGACAGATCTCCATGGAAACCATCTAATCAAAAGTTACCACCCACAATTGGATGGGTCCCATCTCCATGGAAAGAAGTCAACCCAAAGACTCCACCCAAAAACCTTGAATGAGGGTGAAAGAGCATGGCTTTTTGGGGGTACATGGCAGTTTCCAACTGGCACAATTCCATTGCAGATCATTGGGCACATTGCCTGACCTTGGACGTCCTCGAGAGGAAGTGAATTGGAGTGCAGAGGGTACCTAGAAGGGGGCTTGGTCCAGAAAGGGGTGGTGGGTCTGAGGTCCGGCCGTGAGGCTGATGTCCCCTTGAGGGACTGACCTTGTGGCTGAGTCTTGTCGGAGGATGCGAGAGGCAGGTCAGCTCTGGGGAAAGATCAAGAGAGGCAGTGAAGGTAGGTGTTTGGGGTCCAGAGTGAACCCCCAGGGTGCTGGGGTGTAAAGGAGCTAATCCTCATTACATCAGCATGACATCACTGCTGTGGGTTGGCTAGGGCCCCAGAAGATGTGCTCCAGTCTGAACCTCAGGACCCCAGAATTTGACCTCATTTGGAAATAGGGTCTTTGCAGTCACAATGAGGTCAAAAGAGGCCAAACTAGAGATGGAAGCCATGTGCAGATGGAGTAGAGCTGGGGATGATACAGCCACAAGGCAAGGACCACCTGGGGTGGCAGAGCTGGAGGGGGTAGGGAGGAGCCCCTGGAGCCTCATTGGGAGCATGGCCCTGCCCACCCCTGGAGGATGCAGGAGGAGCCCCTGGAGCCTTGGAGGGAGCACATCCTTGCCCACACCTGGAGGAGGCAGGAGGAGCCCCTGGGGCCTCGGAAGGAGCACGGCCCTGCCTACTCCTGGAGGAAGCAAGGTGGAGCCCCGGAGCGAGGGAGCACAGTCCTGCCCACACCTGGAGGAGGCAGGAGGAGCCCTAGGCTCCTCGGAGGGAGCATGGCCCTGCCCACCCCTGGAGGAGGCAGGAGGAGCCCTTGGAGCCTTGGAGGGAGCACAGCCCTGCCCACACCTGGAAGAGGCAGGAGGAGCCCCTGAAGCCCTGGAGGGAGCATGGCCCTGCCCACACCTAGATTTCTGACTTCTGGCCTCAGAACTTGAGACAGTAAATTCAGAGTGTTTCAGGCCTCCTATTTCTGGTACTTGGTGAAGGAAGCCCCAGGAAAGTCACACGTGTGGAGTCTAGTATGGTGTGCAGGAGGGCTGCACAGGAGGGCTGCACAGGAATGCTTAAATTTCTTTAATTAAAATTGAAGAAACATAGCAGAAAACTGTAAATAAATCGCACATCTCCAGGCTTTTCTTGGCCCTTTTCCAGAGCCTCCTTTGGTGGCGGTGAATTCAGGTTCCCCGCCAGACACCGCCTGCAGGTCATTTACTCACACGTTTCTCGCCCCTTCCCCCAGCACGACCCCTCCATCTAATTCCCATTAGCTAAAGCTACCCGGGGCGCCTGGAAGCAGCTGTGTGAACCGGCTGCTGCCAATGTCCTTTCCTGCGCTGAGTGTCCGAGTTGGGTTTGGGACCATGCAATGCAACGGCGCGCGCACGAGTCGGGTGTGTGCGGGGGCGTGGGGGCGTGTATGGGGCATGTGCGGGCGCGTAGAGGCGCGTGGGAGCGCGCATGGGCGAGGACAGGGTTGTGTGCGGGCGCGTAGGGGCGCATGGGGACACGTGCGGGCACCCGCGGGGCTGCATGCGGGCGCGTGGAGATGCTCAGGGGTGCTGGCCCTGCGAGTTGCGCCCCAGCACGGGTCCAGAGCCCTTCTGTGCTGCTGCGAGCCGCCGTCTCTGGCTGCACTGGGCTTGTCCTCGCAGTAGCCTGAAAATTACTCTCCGAGGTGTGGTGTTTATTTGGGTAGCGCTTTTATAGTGCAAGCAGTACTTTGAGGGCTGCATGCCGGAGCTGTAACTCCGTTTTTTTTTTAGACCTGAGACATCTGTTTCTGGGCAGAGCAGGAGAGAAGGCAGGAGCGAGAGAGAAGGACCCATGGGTACGAAGGAGTGGGGAGGAGCAGCGGAAGGGAGAGAGGGGAAGGGGCGCGTTCTCTCCTGGGGACCCCGCCAACATGCAGAAGGGCGCGTTGGCGTGCAGCCGCAGCTGCCCTTCCTGAAACGTGGCTACGAGTCTGTCCGGCCGTCGTAGCACTTTTGACCTGTGGGGAGGTGGGAATGGTCAGGGAATTGGGCTGCAAGACGTTCTGAGGGTGCCACGGTGAAAGCCAACGTCAGGTGAGCCCACCTGACCTGGTGGAGGACAGTACTCGCAGCAGGTGGGGCAGGCGTGGACCTGGCCTCGCGCAGGACGTCAGTGAGCCTGGAGTTGGGTTTGCAGGGCAATGGCCTTGTCTGTGGTGCCTTCCCCCCCGGCGTGTGACTTTCCCTGTGGCCCCGGCTCTGAGATCTACTCTATCCTTGATCCTGGTGTGTGAGCACTGCACTCTCATGTGCACACACACACAGCTACACACGCATGTTCACACACCTGCATGCAGACACACACATGCATGCACACGTCCACATAAACCCACGCACATGCATAAACACCCACTGCACACACACGTGTAAACGTGCATTGCACACCCACACATGTGCACATGCTGACATACACACTTTCACTCGTGCATGTTTTACACACATCGCATATGTATGCACATGCCCACAAACATAAATGCACACTGCACATGCACACACCCATCTACACACATAAACACATTGCACATGCACACATAGACACCCACACATGCACCCGTACGCATGCATAACACACATTGTGCACACACATGCACATATATGCATTTGCACACACATGCAGGCACATACACACAAACGCAGTGTGCATCCGCTTCCTCATCTGGCCAGACGCACAGGTCGATTTCCTCTTTGGTTATCTTCCCTCAGCTCTGTCTTCACAACTCGTGTGACCCCTGAGTGTTTTAGTGTCCTGGGGTCACCTTCCTCGAGCAAGTAAGGACAGCTTGGACCACACCCTCGCCAATTGCACTTATACAAACACACACTCATCATGCGCTCAGAACACAGCCTGCTCTCCAAGTCTTGCGTCTGTGCTGACACTTTCTTGTTGAGGGAGTATCTGTGTCCCCCAAAAGACACAGCCTCCGTCCTCTGAAGGAGACCCTCTTTGGAAACCCCCGGAACCACGTCTCTGAGACTGTGGATGATTACCAGGAGGGAGGGCAGCCTGCACGGGGACGATCCTGACCCAACGCGACCAGGGTCCTCGCAGAAAAGATGAGAGTTGCAGGAATTGGGCAGAGGGGAGGAGGTGCCCTAAATTCACAAGATGCCGAGAGCCCCTCAATCTGACTTCATGCCGAGTCAGAGGTTTTACCACAATTCAGAATAACAAATGCCACCAGCTGCCCTCGGCTCCCACTCCCCATGTCGGCCCTAGCATTCTGGGGTGTCGGGTCCCCTGGCCCTGTGGCTGAAAGTGCAGATGCTCAGAGCCTTGGGTGGGGCTGGGACCCCCAAATGCCGGATCCAAGCGCGATGGCACTCCCCCACACAGTGGCATGTCCTCCAGGCACCCCCAAGCCGCCGCTCTTCTCAACTGTAGCACAGGGACGGAGACAGGTGCCTTGACAAAGTATGGGGAGCTCAGCCCATGCTCGGCCCACAGCGTGGGACCCCAGTTTCTTCCTGGGCCTGGAGCTCGGGGCTGTGCCGGCTCTGATTTCCCTGCCCGGGACGTGGGAGCAGTGCCTGCATTCTCACCGGCAAGTGGCCAGTGTTCCCTCAGTGCTGGTTGAGGGTGAGCAGGACAGGGCTGGCTGTGCAGATTGGAGGTCTCAGCCGAGTCACGGCAGAATCATCCAAGCCTGCACTCAGCAATTTGTGCATCCATCGATCTTTGCGTTTATCTACAGAGGAGGTTTCTATAGATGTATCTACTACAGCAGAAGAGGAGACGAAGGAACAACGCATGGGAGCATAATTGGGTGGGACTGTTCTTGTGCCATAGTAAGGTACCACGGACGCCGTGTCTTACACCCACAGAAATGACTTCGCTTGGGGCTTCCGAAGTCGGACATCTTCCTTAGGGAAGATCTGTTCCAAGTTTATTGAAGCTTCCAGTGGGAGCGGCTGGACACATGGCGTCCTCTACCCTGGCCACCGTGGGGATCTTCTCCCTCTGTTTCTCTGTACCCAATTTCCTTTTCTTATGAAGCCACCTGTCCTGTTACCCTAGTCCAGCAGGAGCTCATTTTAACCTGCCTAGTTCCATACTTGGGGCATCTGGCTGCTCAGGTGGCCTGGGCTATGATTTTACACAGGGGGCAAGTACAGGCGCAGGAGGTGACCGGTTTGAGGCCCTCCAGGCGGTGAGTGGCAGAGAAGATGTTACCTGGCACATACCTGGATGCAGGAGGTGATGGGTTTGAGGCCTTCCAGGTGCTGGGCTGCAGCTCTTACCTGTCATACACCTGGGTGCAGGTGAAACAGATGGCAAGCTATAGAGTCAGGCTGAAACACAGGGAAGCCATTACCTGGCACACACCTGGGTGCAGGAAGTGATGGGTTTCAGGCCCTCCAGGTGGTGAGTCACAGGATCAGAAATGCAGGGAAACCACTTACCTGGCACACACCTGGGTGCAGGAAGTGACATGTTTGAGGCCCTTAAAGCAGCGAGTGGCAGGGTCAGGAATGCAGTGAAGCCTTTACCTGGCTCACACCTGAGTGCAGGAGGTAATGGGTTTGAGGCCATCTAGGTGGTGAGCCACAAGGGTCAGGCTGGGAAGCCCTTACCTGGCACACACCTGGGGGCAGGAGGTGATGTCAGAGGTGGGCAGAGCCATGACCTTCTGCACTGCTAGCCCACTTGTACCTGGTACCCAGTGGCTTATTGAGCATTCATTTCCCTATCCCTGATGAGGTAGGAATTGAAAGAAGTTTCCATGGGAGAGCTCAGCTCAGCGGTTCTAGGAAGCAAGCACACCTGGGCAGCCAGTACCTGTGTCAAGACCTTACGACACTTCTGCTTTTCCTAACAGGGAGACCCAGAAGCTTCAGTAATACAGCCAAGATCCAGACCCCAAGCTGGTAGGGGCTCCCCAGATGGCGTGATCCCATCATTTGTCTCTGAGTTTTGTATCAGGGCTAATTTTCACCTGAAGAAGGAGGAGACATGCCTCGTGCAAGGTGTGTTTGCAGGAGGCACCACCGCCGAGGACCGTCTCCACGCCTTGAGGATAGCTATCGGACGTGGCTGTGGGAGCCCATGTGCTCCGTGGGCCAAGCCCAATTTCCCCGTTTCTCCTTCTCCTTATAGTTAATAAATCAAGATGCAGATGAGCAACTCATGGTTAATTTTCCACAGCGAGCACAGTGTGTCTGAGCTCATAAACCCCGGGAAGTCTCGGGCTGTGAATTTCTTGAAACTGACAAGCCAAACGGCTTAGAAATCATAATTATAAGTTACAAGTGTCTTAGGGGCTGTTCTTCTGACATAAAACTAATTTCATGTTTTTATTCATAATGCGAGAGAGACGAGAGCACGCGACTTGGTTTGGATGGAGCTCCTGGAGATATCACAGGCTCCGACTCGGGAGTGTAATGAGAAGAGACAGTCGGCTTCCTCCATGGCTGCTACCTTGAGAAGCTTTTGGCAGTCTCGTTGGTTTCGCCCTCCCCTGTGCTCAGAAGCCTACACTTGAGGACAAGACCAAGCTGGGACACCAAGCATGGGTGGTGATGTTTGGTGATCCTTGTCCAGCTGCTTGGAATATTGCATCCCTAGCTCCAAGGCTGTCCTGGAGAACTCTGGGTTTCCTCGGGAAATGGGAGCAGGACACTTGTGCTTCTGCCCCTATCCAGCTCAGCAAAGATTTTCTCCTGCAGTTAAAGAGGGGAAGAAAGGAAAAGAGCGTAGAGTGGGAAAGGTCTACCACAGTTTTAATTTCTGCTCCTCTACAAACAGTATGGAGGTTAAGATTATGGCTTTATCCCAGTGGCTTATGGCAGAGCCTTCCCGAGACTTTCTGAATGTCCAAACCTTCAACACATATTTCATTGCTCAGAGGCAAGTGATTGTAGGCAAAGGAGATGGGCTGTTGTTCTCCTCAAGTGCAGCTGCCAGGAGAATGTCATGGGATTAGGAATTAGGGCGCCTGCTTCAGGGTTTATCACAGACTTGCCATGTGACCTTTGGAAGCCACTGGATGTTCTCACCTTCAAACAAAAGCATTCGCAGTAAACAGGGAAAGATGCATTAGAACCACAAAGTGAAATCACTGCCCTCCCCCAGAATGGATACAACAAAAGAAGAGGCAAGAGCATGTGTTGGCAAGAGACTGGGACAGCTGAGAAACGTAGGTGCTGCTGGAGAGAACGGTAAATGAGCTAACCTTTTGGAAAACTATGCAATTATATTTAGTAAAAGTGGACGTACATGGTCTTTGACCCAGGAATATATCTCCTGGGTGCTGACCCAACAGAAATATTTGCACAGGTGCACCCAAAGATTCGTGCAAGTATGTTCACAGTGGTGTATTTCACAGCAGCCCAAACTTGGAACCAACCCCTTTGTCAGTGGTAGAGTGGATAAATGAAATGTGGCGTGTTCATGCAGTGGAGTTATTATACAGTAATAGTAATGAAAAGACTTCCACTGTGCAAATGACGTGGGTAAATCTCACAAGAGCAAGATTGGAAGTCAGATAGAGAAGATGGCATGCTGAACAGTTCCACTTCTGTAGTGGTGTTGGAAATCAGCCGAAGGCTTGCCTTTGGAAGGGGGAGCGGTGAGATGGATTTGTATGAATGTCCCGTCTGTTTCTAGACCTGGTGTTTGAGCACACAGGTTTGCTCGCTTTGTGGTGTTTCATTGGGATGGACATTTAGGATTTGTGCACACTTTTGGATGTAGGCTAAACCTCAACGATGAAGCTCATCAGACTAAGTTAGCTCTAGGATTTCTTCTAGTGCTATCACTTGTGATTCTCTCAACTTAGTCTAAGTGATGTATGAACACCCCCACTCAAGGGACCCCTTCATTCTCGTTGCTGAGGTTGGGACAAGTGACGTGACGTAGCCCCAATTCTTACATCCCTTTGGCCAGTTGTTTGTATTTAACCATGGGATCACAAAAGTCACTAGAATAGTTTAGGTCAAGACGATCTAGTGTTTGTAGGACTTTTCCCCCTTCAAGCCTACATGGAAGTTAAACTTCCATACATCCATGATGTAGGATAGCTTAAGTGGGGATAACGATGGCATCCAACTCATAAGGTCATATAGGGGAGGTCCCAGGACCTAAGTGTTCCCTGGGACACACCAAACCCAATGACATTAGAAAGGTTTCCCACTGGTGGGACCCAAAGCCCTTCTCCCAAAGGCTTTCTCTGGCTTGCTCATCAGCCCTCACACAGATGTTCCAGTCTGGAGAAGACCGCCCAACCAACGATGGGACACTTTGTAGGCAAATGACCCAGACTTCTCACTCTTTGGGTGGACGAACTATGAAGAACCTTCTGCTCCATCTCCTAGAGGTCTCCAATGGGATGGAGAGCTAGTGGTCCCAATTGCCACCCGTTAACTGCTCACTGGATCCCCCTGACTCATTTCTTGGGATAACCTCCCACAGAAGAGCACACTCAAATGTTTGCCTCAGGATCTGCTTTTGGGGGGAATCTAAACCAAAACAGAGGACTAAAGGAGACAATCTCCATAAAACTGCTCGCAAGATGTCTCGCACCTAAAAAATACTATCTTTCTTTGAATCACCCTCAGTGAGTTAGATCTTGACTGATGCTCTGGGAATATCTCAGAGAACTTTGGTCCCAAAAGCTCAAACTAGAGGAAAGCAGCAGAGACAGGAGGGAGGCATTTAACTCAGAGGTTTGAAAGCGAGTGGTGGTCTTACCTCTGGGAATTGGGCTCCACCAGGCTGATGGCACCAGGCTTGGGTGTGAATGAGTGACAATGACTGGAGCCCCCTCCCGCAGTCCCATTTATGAAGCACTTCCATGACTTCCTCCAGAGCTTTGGACACCCAGGAATTGACTCAATGGCCAGATGTGGCTACAGGAAGAGCAAACTGGGAACCCAGATGGGCTGGGAGCACTTCAGAGGTTCTTGAACACATGCTGAGGTTTCACGTTGGCTTCACCTTGGCATGTGGGGCCATGTCTGAGCTCAATATATCCATGTCAATATGGGGTCTGGCATGCTGCTGGTACCTCTGGTCATCAGAGCCCCTGACTCAGGTACTCCAGCATCTCTGACCTCTCCTTTTTCTTCAGCACTTTCAGAAAACTTAAAAGAATGTCCCACCTTGGAGCCCAGGATACAGGTTTTCTGTCAAAAAGGTGGCTTCTCCAGGTGGTTTGGGAAATCGGTCATTTTAAATTGCCCTTGAGATTGAGGCTGATACAAAACAAACAATCACCACAATCAAAAAAGTAGGAGCTTCAGAGAGAAATGCTGCCTCAAGCTATTGGGACCTTTCCCAGGTCTTTCTCTGGCTTTGATCCCTTTTGCTAAAGTTGCCTCTTCATTTTAAGGTTGCATCCACTTACCTCAAGAAAGGACATTCCCTGGAGGTTGTTGGTATGCTCTGGAGTTTCCAGAACCCAATGGTAGAGACCAAGACCCATTCCCAAGAAATGTCGGAGCAAAACAACAGATTCTAGGTGTAAGCCTTCGTTTCAGAAAAACCCGAAGGTGGGAGTGGAACTGAAGCCAACCCTGCGTGTTCAGGGATGGGAACAGAGCTTGGGCTTTTAGGCTATTTTGCTTATTTTCACAAGGGCAAGCTTGTCACCAGATTGGAGAGAAAATTAAAAGGAACTGACCACATCTGGGGAACTAGTTCTCCCCACCCCCACATCCCTTCTCCTCATGGCATGCAGACCGGTGGTTCAGATATGTGGACGGATTAAATGGTCTGTTTCCTGACATGTAGGCACATGTTAAATCACTCTACTTTACTTATGCCATACGGACAAACATATCAAACATTTTCCAATTTATAGGGCTGGCAGTCCAGATCAAGCATTTCTATTTGTTCCCATCATAAGGAGCATCCACAGCTCTCTAAAATGAACAAGGAGTATTTACATAAAGGGACACACTCATACGACATGCACAATGATGAGGCCACAAGGAGAAGTCTACATTTTAGGCTGGATGTGCATGCAATGGATTTCTGTTCCTGCAGCAGAAAATCTGAGGAGGTACCGCCACACTCAGCAGAGCTAGTTAACCGAGCCTGTGAGCTGCTAATGAGCATGTTGTTTCGAACCAGTGAAAACAAGCAAACGGCTTGGCATTCTGCAATGCCTCCAAGACTTGGGAAACATTTTGTGGCTTGGAAAAGGAAGACAGGTAGATGAAGCTTGGAGGAAAAAATGTAACCTCTTTCGCCTTGTGTGGCAGGGTCCCATAGCAGGGATAGGTTGCTCCAAAAAATTACTTTAGTTAACCTGGGGGCGGGGGAAGAAAAAGAAAATCCAAACCAAAACCCAAACACCCAACAACGTCCCGAAAGAACCACAAGGCTGAATGTCCTTTCTCAACGGCACAGACCGGTATCCCTGATGTTCGGTGGAATTCAGAATATGTCTGCATTTCCTTTTAAACTCCTCATTCCAGCAGGACGTGGCTCTGCCTTTTTGACCTGCATAGCAGGATGCTCATCAGAAAAGATAAGAACATGTTTAATTGATTAGCCAGCGTTGGCGCCACGCTTTGAAGGTGAGAGTGTGATAGGATTATAACGTTGAAGAAGTGGCTGTGATCTTCGGAGAATCTCTCCTCTCATCTGAGCTGCTCTCCAATTTGTCTATGTGCGTCAAGTCTACTGATAGAGGGGTAGAAATGACCGGTCCCAGCCAGTGATCTTCTTTGAGGTTTCTTAGCTGAAAGTGCTTTGGGAAAGTGCCGCGATATTGCGGCGTCAACAGCTAAGTCTGGAGACGTGGATGCAAACATTGGTTATTGAGGGGGTGGAAACATTTCCCAGCCCTTTCTGAGATGTACAGCTATCTTCCCTAAGAGGATGTGTTGCCTCTCCAGTAGACTTCTTGTGGGAAATGCCCTACTGCCTCCTGTTGGTTCTCTGAGCCTTGCCTCTTCCACTGGACCAGAATGAAGTCCCATTGCAGCTGTTTGCCCATCTGCTCCTCACTGGAACATGGCTAGTCCAAATGTAGGACTCTATCCCCAGTCACTAACAGCAGTGTATTTCAATTGAACGATCCATTGATCAATCACGAATGGATCAATAATGAATACCAGCTGGGACTCAGTGTCCACTTGCTGCTCACCCCTCCAGACCTACTCTCAGCTGCTCTATCCTGCTTTGTGGCCAGAGGCTGACTACTGGGACAGCAAGCTTGGGGCTCCTGGGCTCTGCCTTTGGTTGGCTTTGGCCAACGGAGCATGAGGGAGGAGATGCCTGTGGTTGGTGGACAGAAGCTTCCAGCTCGCTCCCTGCAGGGCTGCGTGGGGCTGGTCTGGCCCTTCTTTGTTGTTGCATTGCTTTCCTTCTGGAAACCCACTCCTCACCTCCTGCTTCATGTCTGAAGTGGAAGCAACCCCTATGGGACTCTCTCTGGGGGACCTCCTGTCCCCTGGTTTTCCTGCACTCTGTGCATACTTCGCCAAAACAATTAGCGATGAACTAATGATATTGCTTAACAACTGTATATATATGCGTCTTCCATAAACAGTCTTCAAATGAACCCATTGGAGGGGCTGTTCATTTCCTCCTTGATGACCACGATGGCCATGTTGGGTTTCCACCAAAACCAAGATGGCGCCTGGTTTGTCTTCATTTAACACGACATGCCAGCTGCCTTCGAGTGACCTTCTAGTGACCTTCTAGTGTGGTCTGCTCCCCAGCAAGGTCAACTGCGGGAAGGACAGGGCAGGTTGTGCCTGGACTCTGTGCCCTATTTAAATTCTTACTCTTCGCCTGCCAGATTCTGAAGGAAGGAGAGGAGAGGCTCCCTGAAACCTGGAGTATAAGTCTCCCCTTCCTTCTCATTCCACCCTTTTCAAGTCCCTCCCTGTGAAATACCCACAACATTGTGTTTAAAACCTGGTGGTGCTGTGATTAAAAGAAAAAAGACGGAAAGAAAAGAAAAACGATGTAACAATCACTTTGAGCACATTGGAAATGTGTTGAATAAATAGGTACCTAAGAATAACCTAACCTACATATGCATGAAATCTCACCGAGAGGAGAGCCAGAGCAGGGGCTGGCGAGCTGTATTTTAATGCTAAAACTAACACAAAGGGATGGCCGCCCAGCCCCTCCCTCCCTGCCACACGTCTGTGGTCAGTCCCCTGCTGGCCAAGAAAACATGATTTGCAGGAAGCGATAATAGGATGAGCAGAAAACAGGGGGACCGCTAGACATGCAGACCCGTAATTCATCACAGATCCATAAAACAATTAGCGATGAACTAATGATATTGCTTAACAACTGTATTTTTGATTAATGTATAAATAATTTAACTGAGTATTTCTTTAGTTTTCACAGCGCCTGCCATTATTTACCAGGCTTGTCAGGAGGGCAGCGGGTTCTCGGCCATATAAAACGCTCCCCAATCCACGGAGGGGGGGTGCTGGGGGCTTCTTAGCACTCTTAGGAGAAGCACCGCGGAGCTATTAACGAGGCAATTAGCATAATCCATTGTGATAGATCACCGAATAAAAGTTCAGCCGTCCAACTGAAGGGGACTGCAGAATGGCTTTGGAGATTTTATGATACAATAACTATCCATTTGATAAGCAATTAAAAATATTTTTTGAGACACGAGGAGTGAATACAATGGGATGGGGGAGTTGGGGGAAGGGCAGCCCTTTTCCGTTGCTGGCGTCTCCGATGGAGTCCAGGATGAGAGTCCCTTTGCTCCTTGCTTCTTGGGGCAGTTATCAGAACACATAGGCTTGAGACAATAAAGTCTCAGTGGCTGAGAGATTTCAGAGTCAAGAGGTCATTCCTACGCGTTATATAGATATCCTTGTTTAGTTTATGGTGTACTGATGTTGGAGGGAAGTATCTGAAACTGTTGAGCTGTGCTGATTCTTGAAGATGATTGTCTAATGATACAGGTTTTACTGTGAAAACCTTGTGTCTCATGCTCCTTTTATCCAGGGTATGGACAGATGGGTAAAAAATGTGGATTAAAAAAATAAATAATAGGGGGGACAAAAGGTAAAATATATTGGATAAATGGAAATACCAGTGGTCAGTGAGAAGGAGGGGCAAGGGGTGTGGGACATATGAGTTTTTTCTTTCATTTCTTTTTCTGCAGTGATGCAAATGTCCTAAAAATGACCGTGGTGACGAACATACAACGATGTGATGATGCTGTGAGCCATCGATTGTACACTGTGGGTATACTACATGTGTGTGAAATGTCTCAATAAAAATATTTAAAAAATGAAAAAAAAGCACAGGTAGGTTTCATTGAGGACACACTCTATGGAATCAAGAGGAAAAGCAAAAGATGGAGAGTCCCCATTAATTGATGACAAGACATAGTTTTCCAACATGTATGTTTCCACCTAAAAGGCATCTTTCTGCCCATTTGATCCCTACTTTTTTTCTTTTTTGGTGACCCCATGGCAACTGTTTGACCTGGCTAATACGTATCCGTGAACAGGAATCACAAACTTTTCATTATCTGAGCTTAACCAAAGCTAGAACTATAGGGGATAACCGAGATACTCCAGAAAATTCTATACACTTCATGCATGTTGAAAAGTTGACTGTCAACCTGGAAAAAGCAAGCTGTAAAATACAGTGGGGTGAGTTTTGAGCCCTAAGATTTTTCTCCTGAAATGGGCAAAAGAGGGGTGACAGAAAACCCTGGAGCCATGGAAACTGGTTCCGAGACTGGGCCATGTTGATTTCCACATTTTGCAGTGGCATGAACCCCAGAAATCTTCATCAACTCAGGGTCCCACAGCTTCCCTCCCTGCAGACACTTTTATTGTGTCTTTAAGTTTACGACTTCGGTTCTCGAATTCTTGTAGGGTTAAGGATATCTCACTCTTCATTTCTCTGGGACACAGACTCCATCCTGGGCCCTAAGTACCTGACCCAAAATATCCCCCCAATAAACGCTCACTTTCCCCAACACTATTCTGGATGTTTTTGAGACTTGTTTAGTTATTGATGTATTTTGAGTAAGTGGTTCTCCTTTCTTATGCTCTAGAGTTCAGAACTAACTTAAAAATGATAACATAGGATCAGCATGCAAAAAAACGAAAAACACTCAGATTTCTTTTTTATGCAGTTACAAGGTGTGGGTCTGAAAATGGCTAAGGCTCCTAATTTGCTTTCCTGAGTTGAGTTTATTCCCATCCTCAGATGGAAAGTGTGCTGGTTTGAAAGGATTTATGTACCCTAGAAAAGGCATGTTTGATCCTAATCAATTTTGTGGGAGCAACTTTTTCTCTTAATCCCTACTCAATAATGTAGGTTGGAAACCTGATTGTGTTATCTCCACGGAGATGTGACTCACTTAATCGTGGGTATGAACTTTTGGGTAGAGGGAAATGTGACTCCACCCATCCTGGGTGGGTCTTGCTTACTTTACTGGAATCCTTTAAAAGAGGAAGCATTTTGGAAAAGCCTGGAGATTCTGAAAGAGCAGAGGGTGATGACAGACTGACAAGGGTCACAAAGTAGAGTCCACCAGCCTGTGACCTTTGGAGATGAAGAGGACATCCTTGGGGGAGCTGCATGAAGCAAGAAGTCTAGAGAGGAAGCTAGCACACTTTGCCATGCTGACCATGTGCCTTTCCAGTTGAGAGAGAAACCCTGAACTTCATCAGCCTTTCTTGGGTGAAGGTGCCTTAATTTGGGCATTTTTATAGACTTGCTTTAATTGGGACATGTTCTCCGCCTTAGAACTGTAAAGTAGCACCTTAGTATATTTCTCTTTTTAAAAGCCATTCCGTTTCTGGTATATGGCATGCCGGCAGCTAGCAAGCTTGAAGAGTTAAGATCTGGTGTCAGCTTGGCCAAGTGATTGTGCCCAGTTGTCTGGTCAGGCAAGCACTGGCCTCACAGTTGCTGCAAGAATATTTCATGGCTGGTTGATAAACTGGAAGGCTGGTGTATTAAATCATCATTCAGTTGATTGCATCTGTAGCTCATCACATCTGTGATAACTAAGACATGTCCCTCACAACAAGATAATCCATCCAGTGAAGGCTTTTAAGGAAGGAGAGAGACTTTTTCACTGTTTCTTCAGCCAGTGAGCCTCTCCTGCGGAGTCTGTCCAGACCCTTTATTGGAGCCACCAGCTTCACAGCCTGCCCTGTGGATTTTGGACTCTACCATTCCACAGCTGCATGAGACGTCTTCATAAATCTCATATTTACAGATCTCTCTTGTTGGTTCTGTTTCTCTAGAGAAACCTGACTGATAGACATCCTGACAAGGAAAAGAGAAAGGAGAAAAGGTAAGACTTCCCCTTGGGGTGGCAAAGCCCCAGACCACACCTGTCTGGCAGATGAGTCAGCTCGGAAGACCCCGGAGTCCTCAGGTGAGTCAACTCATCCTGTCTCCCTTGAGAGGGAGGGCGCCTGGAACACTTAAAAGTTGACATGCCTGGAACATTCTTTCCTTGAGGTGTGCATGGAGCCAGCGTACAAGCTGCACCTGCCTAGGGTTGGGACAGGTGTGCTGGCCTCTTGGAGTTGATGCCTACATGACTGCGAACAGAAGAATCGATGGATGCTCCAAGACGTCCAAATGTGGATTCTCCAATGATGCCCAAGACCTCCTAATTCAGTTGGGGACTGTTGTGTGTCCATTTCTCATGCTGACCCATCCTTCAAACCAGAATTAGGGGCGGGTGAGTGCAGATAACTGAGTGTGTCTTATGGCTGGAGGTTCTTTATTCCCATTGGGAAAAGAGAACCAGAACCCAGAGGCTCCGTGCGTGCCCTCGGGCTGGTCGGCTGGCCAAGTGAGGTTCCGTGGCTGGACCCAGCTCGTGTGGACACCCTGCCAAGACTACACTTGTGTGTGAGTGTGTGTGTGTGTGTGTGTGTGTGCCAGAGAGGGGGGTAGGTGTGGAAGTGCAAGAACCAGGCCCCTTTGAGCCCTTTGCAAGTGTCCATGCACAAATGCAGTGGTTCTGATAGCCAATGATGGGTTAGGATGAAAGAAAACCAGCATTTGTTTTGGTGAGGGGAGGATTTGTCTTTCTGGCTATAGCAGAGTGGTAAAGATCTTGGCCCACTTATGATCACCTGGGTGACCCAGCAAGTTCACCAGCAGCTCTGTGACTCAGTTTCCCCTGCTGTGCATGAGAAGTGGCCCAAACTTTGAGAGTCCTTCTGAGGACATTGGAAAGAGTCTGGCAGCCTCCTAAACGCCCCCTCAAGCAGATGTTCAGCAACCCGGGGCTAAGCAGGGATTTGAACCGGCCTCTCTGCTCACCTTCCCAGGTGGAGGGCCACTTGGGGCCCAGACTAGCCCCTGGCCTCTGACCCCTAGCAGTGTGGGCGTTTCCGAACCCACGTGACTTCCAGGTGAGCCCCAAGGCTGGGGCAGAAAGCCACGGTCACCTGGCACGAGCAATGGTGACGCTGACTACAGAACGTGCCCCTGCCCCTCAGGTGACTCTTCCAGGATCAGCGACCACCCCCCTTTCCTCCCAGGACCTGCTGCGCCCTGGCCCCGTCGCTTCTACAAGCAGGGTGGACCCAACTCCCCTGCGCCTTCCGAGTCCACGCTGGGCGAGGCAGCGGCGCCCCAGCTTTAAAATACAAAATCCATTTGCGCGTCTTTGGAGCTGCTGGCGCGCTGCGTGGGACGCGCTGAAAACGCGCCGGGAACGGTCAGCCGTGGGCAGCGCCCGCGGGGGACGCGGCGTGGGGGAGCGTGACCCCACCTCGGCCTTCTCAACAGGTAGCCCAAGCCCTTCTCCCCGCGCTTTGATGCATTGTTTCCCGGCGCGTGATGGATGCGCGCAGCCGCGGAGGCCGCCGAGCGACCCCCGCTTTCCCCGCGCTGCCGAGCCTCCGCGTGTGCTGACTACTTTATTTTGCGGCTCATTTACATTTCAATCTTGGCCTCATGAATGTAAAACCCGGGGACGGCGAATTCATAACACGGGGGATAGGGGGTGGGGGGTGGGGGACACACAACGCGCGCCCCCTCCCCGGGACCCCCGCCCCTCTCTCCCATTGTGCGGCGGTAGCGCCGCATTTGACATTACAGAGAAAGGCAGATCGGGAGTGACACAAATTTATTTCTGTCCCCAGCGCTGCAGTATATTTTCATAGAATCAGGGGGCTATTTGTCTGGGGACAATTTAGTTTCCATGAAAAATTTAAATGGTTTCTGTGGAGATAGTGGAATGAAATTTAATTTGTTTCTCATTTACTACAGCAGGTATGAAAAGGAGAAAAATTGGATGTCTGATGGGTTGAAATTGGCGCGCTCCCTGCGATGCTTCCCCCAAGGCCTGGGGAGACCCCCTGTCCGGCAGATTGAGCTGCCTGTCCCGTACCCCCGCCCCCACCCCCCTCCCGGAGAGCGCTAACCTTAAACCAACTTACAGGAACCCTTTGGGGAGACTGCCAATCACCCGGAAAACAGCGTTTCCATCGATCTGCTGTCCGCGTGATTTATAGCTTCATTTTACGGTAATTGAGAATTAGTGAGGATATTAACAAAGGTTCAACACTCCAGCTTGATATCCTGGCTAAACGTGGCCATTTGTCACCACTGCGCGTCGGGCGCTTTCTCAGTGGCACGGGGTCCCCCCTCTAATTGAATTGGGGGATGACGCGGGAATTAATTCGACACGAAGAGGCTCCGAGCTCGGGCGCGGTGTCCTGGCCCCGGGGACTCCCGGAACCGCGTCTCCAACCCAGGGCAGGGGTCGTCGATGGTGGTCACTTGGAATGGCGGCCTCGCAGGACAGCGCGCACAGAATCTCATGTAAGCGCGGAGGAGAGTGGCTCATCCGTGGCCTCTGAGGCAGAGAGAGACGCTACACTTAATGTTGTTCCACTGCGTCAAGGGGGAAGTTTGGAAAATTTACTTCTGGCAGCAAATGTAGGGGTCTGAAGCCACCGTCAGCATCGAATTACTGGAGGACCCCAAGTGGGCTGTTTTGGAAGCAAATGAAAGTGCTGATTACCCCCCACCCTGCTAGGGGAAGCTGCCGCCTTGGGAGAGGAGGGGGCAGCGGGAAAGGAAAACCTCCAAGACCCCCCAGTGGGAAAGGGGCTTCTCTGGGCTCAACCATTTCCGAGGAATTTCCCTCCCATTTTGCATCTTTAAAGCTTCCCTTGTAAACAAGGGGACAGCCATAAGACGTTTTTACATTTGAACAGAGAATCGCAACTGCTTGTTGCACAGTTTCCCTTGCTCAGGTTATTTTAAAGAAGTGTTGGTGTTTCCTTGAGGGGTCTGGGTGTCTAATCATTTCCCCTTGTTTCTTTTTTTTCTGAGCTAAACTTACATTACCTGCTGTTGGAAATCTAGAAGCAGTGAAGAAGGAGGGACGTGTGCAACTGCAAGGACCCCTTAGAGAGGACAAGCTGGGAAAAAGCACTTCCACCCAAGCCCCTGTCCCAATACTCAGGAATTATTCACCTTCCGTTGTCGGCTAAATCATTGCAGAACATGTTGCTGCAACGCTGTGAGAAAAATGCACCAGCGTGTGCTCAGAAAATGCAATGAAATTTAAAATAATGGCCTGGGAGAAGTATTTTAAGAGACACACACTCAGAGCTGTGAGTGAGAAGGAGCATTCCAGAAAGGATGCGGGGACACTTGGGCATTTCTTTTGGACTGGAGGTGTCTCCAGCTCTCCAGCTCGCGTCAGTGCTGGCCCAATCTGGCTTGCCCTGGAGACCTCGTTCTGGAGGTAAATCTAGGTTTCCACCTGAGCTCGGTGGGAAATAAATAGTGTAGGAAATAAAATTCTGATGTAGAAATTCAACATCTCAAGTTCCCCTTGGCCACTCCTAATTGGGATTTGGATAATCAAACACATATTCTCCCAAAGAGACTGTAACCATGTCAGGATTTAGGGGATGATTTCTATTACTGAATCATATAGATATTTCTGTTTGCTTTATGGAGTATTGGAGTAAACAAAGGGATATTCCTGAAATCTCTGAATTGCAACCCAGCTGCCTTGATCTCTGATAATGATTGTGTAGCCCTTATCTTCTGCCCTGTGGTTGTGAAAACCTTGGGGCTCACCTTCACGTGTACAGTTATCCAGTTTTTCAACGTTACAGTCCTGTGATCGCTAAAGAGCCCCTAATATTTATTGATGAAGGTCCTGGGTCCGCTCAGAATCAACCCACCCGAAGTCCAAAGTTATCTTCATGACGGAGACTGGATCTAACCAAAGTGGGCCCCCTGGACTCGTGCAGGAGCTTAGCCTTTCACCCACAAGTCCCCTACACCTCATTCCGCCATTTTCTTACACAATCTTTGCATGATCAATAATCCGATCACCTCTAATCACATCATCTGGAGCTGCTGTGCTCATTCTCCTAAACCTGCCCATCTTTTCTCTATTTAAACTATCAGAATGACTGCGGTTTGGGCAGACAGATTTTGGGCTGCTAGTCTACCTGGTGTCCTACTATGTGCCTCATAATAAACTCTTTCTCTCTTTGAAACGCTGGGGTCTCAGGAATTGGTTATTGCACACATAAGACAAAAGAATGCATAACCTTTGGTAATAAAATGTCTTCCCTTCCCCAACCTGTACTCAAGCTGCGTGGCTTCATTGGTGTGTGATGGTGAGGAGGGGTCTCCCTGGACCTCTGGGGGCCAAGAAGGTCTACTGCCAGTGACCCCTGGCCTCCCCCTGCTGGCTTTGTTTCCAGGGGGTCCTGTGTGAACTGACAGTGGCAGCTGACACCCACGGATGCCAGCCCTCCAGCCCCTTCTGTGGTCTGGAGCCACGTTCTGTTTTGGTGGGTGAGGCTCCAAGTGAGGCTTCCCCTGGACCCCCCAACTGGACTCTCCCCCAGGCCCCTCATTACAACTGAGGCCCTGGACTCTTGACCCCTGATTTGAGCCTACGAATGGACAGGTACAGCGCCCCGTGGCCGCTTACTTGCTGTGTTGGTTTAGGTTGTTCAGAGAAATGGAACCAATAGGAGAAGAGGACAGAGATGAATAGATGGATAGATACAGATAATCGATTATAGATAGATATATAGACTTGATAGCTAGATAACAAATGATAGACTAGATAGTGGCACACGCAGGTTTATTTTAAGGAATTGGCTCACCCGATGTAGGGCAGCACGTCTGAAATCTGTCGGGCAGGCCAACAATCTGGAAACCCAGGCAAGATTTTAGGCTGCCATCCTGAGGCAGAATTCTTCCTCCCCCTGAATCCTCCATTTGTGCTCTGATGGAATGTGGAAGCCCCACGTTATCAAGGAATCAGCATCTTGACTTTATGCCAGCTCCCCTCACTGAGATTGGTGTTCCATTCAACAACGGGGGCCCTCACTTGGTCCAGGGGTACACACACCTTCCACCTGTGCTCCCGTCCTGTCCCTCCCCCAGGTCAGGAGATGCCGCCTCTGTCTCGGGGCGTCTCTCCACCTGATATCTCCATGGTCTGCCTCCAGGGGCCGTTGCTGACCCCGCAGAGCCTCGATTTGTCCATTAGCATCTGCGGCTCTCCCATCCAAAGGACAATCCTATCTTCTGCTCCATAAAGGTCAGCTGTCCAGATAAGCACGAAGGCACCTCTCGGTCTCCCAGCCCCCTGGGAGAGTCAGGTCTGAGCTTTCCTCCTCTCCGCTCCACACCCGAGCCATCAGCAGCTTTCCTGGCCTCTGCTGCCAAGTGCTTCCTGAATCTCCCACGTCTCTCCATTTCCATGGTCCCTCACCATTGGAGAGCTGTTGTCCTCTGAGTGTCCTGGAACCCAAAGTGGAGGACAGCAGTCTCAGTATGTGGTTAAGTTGCATCAGAGCACACCCAAACTTAATGCTTTCCATGGCTCTCTGTGTCATTTATCCTCAAAAGCAAACCCCATGTTTGCGGTTCCTGAGACCTTGGCAACCGGACTGGCCAACGTCTTCTACCTCCCTTCCCTGCTCTCTCTATTCTGGAACATTCTGAGCTAGTTTTCCATCCTTTCCTGGCTAAACCTTCTTCCTTTCAGGAGCACAGAGCCAAGCCTGACTATATCCAATCCTCAGGGGTTTTTCTCCCCTGGCTTCACCTAAAGAAGCTCCCCAGGCATGCTCCACCCAGAGCTGTGTTTCAATTGCCCCCCTAGCAGTGGCACAGGCTGATAGAATTCCTGCTTTGTGTTCCTTGGAAGTCTGGTCCCATAAAGTATCCATGCCCCAAGAGGAGGCTCAGACTAGGAAGCCCTTCACAGATGGCACATTTTCACACCTGCCTACTCGCTAACATTTGTGTGTAACCCCAAAACCACACTCATAGCACTTTCACGGATATACGCAGAAATTTGAGTTGCCCAGTGCACCGGTTCCCAGCTGAGTTTAGAAAAGGTGGTATACTACCTTTTCCATCAGCTCTTCTTGCTGTGAACATGTCCTTTCACAGTATACTTAGTGCCGCATTTATTTGCATTTTTGTGCTTTCTGCAGGAGATTTCTCTGCTTAAAACGTGATGCTGAAGTGCTGTCTAGTGTTCCCGAATCAACAGTATATATTAAATTGGGTGTCCTTACTAAAATGCGCATAAAGAATCCATAGATGGAAATGCTGTGGGCAGAGGCTGCAGGAGCTGGGAGCAGTGGATTCCCTCATTCAGTGTCGGCAGTGACTTTATAGAAGACAACCATCGTGCCTGGTGAGAACTGACTGCATTTGCTCAATGGTCTCTGGGCAAACAAGAGGGCTTCCTGCACCTCTGTGTGTGTCCCCAAACTCCCCAGGTATCAAACACCAAGAAGGAGGCATGGCGCTACTTGTCCTTTCCTCCCATTGAGTTGAATTTCCTCACCTGAAAAATAAAAGAAAATCTACTTCTTGGCATCCCTGGAGAGCAGTGGGGACAATTCTTAGAACAACAGCCAGAGCGTTCTGGGGATTCCCAGGTGCTGTGCCTGTCCTTCGAGTCCCCACCTCTTGGATGATACGGAGTCCATCCCCAGCCCCATTTCCAGGCTTGTGATCTGGGTAAACACAACCAGTTGTTCAGGCAAGGGGGAATCGGCACCTATGCTCTCAGCCACCCGGACCTATGTCTCTTCTTTCCCCCCACGCTGCCCTCAGAGGATAGGATTACAGAACCCTGAAATCTGCCTCTGCTGCCCCGAACCTCAGCATCGAGAGCCCCCATTGAGGTTCCATCTGTAGGGTTGGCCGACCACCCACATGGCTGACCACGGTCTCCAGGCCCTCCTGAGGTCCTCTCGCCCCATGCCGTCCATCGCATTGCCCTCCAGGTCAGCTCAGGACAAAGACCTCTCTTGGGGTTAAATGAAACTGTTGACTGGGCATCGTCTCATGTGCAAGGAGGGGTGAGTGTGAGGCTTCCCCATTGCAAAGGCAGGTGTGCATTCTCTTGTTTGCCCCCAGCAGGTGGCTACCTGTGCACAGAGGCTCCTGGGTACCCTTTCCCCCGGGAACAGGCGTGACTGTGAATGTGGGTCCACGCCGGTGGGCACCTATGCTGGTGTTTATTTCATCAGCAGAAAACCTGATCCTCGAAGCTAGTAATGTCATTTGCAAGATCTGATTAGCAACGTGCATATGGCTCGAACGAATCCCTTATCACATTTAAGACAGCTCGAGTGGGACACAAATGGGATGGGGAAGGACAGATGTGACAATCTTGAAGTCAAATGGAGCCCCACGCAGCTCGTGAACTCATCACCTGGGTGGATCTGTGGGTCCCCATTGGAAATCCTGGGGAGGTTCTCAGCCATTTTTAGGTGGGGCAAAACTTCGGTGCTTTAAGTCTTGATCCCCCCCCTCCCAGCAAGGCGTTTTCTACCTGTCCCCTGTCCACCTGTGGGCATCTTGGTGTCACCTTTCTTGGGGTTTGGGAGGACATGGATGGGCCAGGGATTGAAGACTTGACTCCTTCCCTTTGCTTTCTTCCCAGAGTCCCAGGTCCTGTCCCCCCACTTTTGGGGTAGACAAGTCTTTGCCCATGGTTGCTTTGCCCATGGCTTCTTGGTCAACCCTGTTCTGTGAGACACCCATCCCCACCCTGAGTGATTCTGGAATTCCAACCCAGCCAGTTCACCCGCCATCTGCAGAATTGTCTTCCAAACTCAAGGAGTCCCACCCTCTACTGGTGGCCAAATGATGACCCAATGAGACCTTGGCGTGATCCCCACAGGACAACTTTGCTATCCCCTTGACCCCTGTCTCTGGCTGCCCCTGCCCATCATCACCTGTGGCTCAGCTCATGACCTTTAGCTCTTCCCAAGTCCAACTGGCATGTAGCAGGTGTCAACCATGGTTTTGCAGAGCTCCCCAAGTGTGGGCTGCTCATGGGACTCCACCAGCTAACCACAAGCCAGAGACCTTTGTAATTCAGAGGCCACAGCCTGCCCCTGTGCACAGCCCACCCTGTCCTGGGAGGGAGAGAATAGTTTCAAAGCCCCTTATGGTTGACATCAAGCTTCTCGGGGTTGGGTTTGAGGTCCCCTGTCCCTACCATGCTGGAATGGGGTCTCGCCCTCCCCCTATCCCCTCCCCCCCAGCACATTCTGCTCCGTCTGCATAGCCGTAACTGGCCAGCTGGGCAGTAGGCTTTAATCAACTCCTTGATCACAGCAGGGAAGGTTCTGGAACAGTGATGTCCAGTAGAACGGTTGGGCATGTGAACTTGGAATGGGATCAATGTGACGCGCGTGCTGGATTTTTCTTTAACTACCATTTATTGACTTGTTGGTTCTAATACGCGTAACATAGTTCCAGAATTGTCAGCCTGTATCCCTGCAAGAAACAGATGCATGACCCAAGTGCTCAGCATTTTGCACTTTTTGGAGTTGCGGTTTCTAGTCGAGACACCATTTTACATCGTTACACGTCGGTTCCTTCCCCCTCCCCCACCTCGCTTCATGGATGTTTTCTTACATTTGCAAGCTGCTGCACTCATTCGTCACAGTCTGTATTCTCTCCCGGATCCCCCAAAATCTGGGTGAGATTTTCTTTATTTGTTTAAATTGTATACTGTAACATATATACAAAGCAAAGAAAGGAAAGAGTAATAGTTTTTGAAGCGCTCTTCAACCAGTAGTTACAGAACAGATTCTGGAGTTCGTCATGGGCTACCTACCATCCTCTCTGATTTTTCTTTCTAGCTGCCCCAGAACATTGAAGGTTAGAAGGAATAAACTTTTTTTATCATCATAATTTTTTTTTGCATGTGAAAAATGACATATATACACAAAAACAATTAATCTGAAGGCACAATGCAGTCATCAGTTGTAGAACATATTGCAGAGTTGATGTTCTGGAGAGGCTGGGTTAGGTTTTAGGACTTATCTGGTTCAGGGACCCATCTGTTGGTTTCTGGAAAATCACCCGAGTGCGTGGAAACTTTGTAGAATCTTATATATCGCTCTAGGTGTTCTTTAGGATTCCTGGGTGAGTTTTTAGGGATTTGTTTCCCTTTAAATGAATTCCTTACGCTACAGAGTTCTATGGGCTTCGACAAACACACGAGTCACATATTCACCACCCCGGACATAGCGAAGGCTCCCTCACCCGAAAATTCCCCCACGCATCCCCTGTGTGGTCGACTGGGAACCCCTTCCAAGACCTAGAAACCGCTCACATGTTTTCCATCCCTACTGGGTTGCCTTTTCCAGCAGGTCATGTAGATGGACTCATGTAATCTGTAGGCTTTTATGACTGGCTTCTTTCACTTAGAAAAATGTATTTAATATGTATCTAAGTCGTTATGTGAGTTGCTACGTTGTTCCTTTTTATTGCTGGGTAGCTGTCCATGCATGTGCCACAGCTGGTTTATCCATCTCTCTGCTGGAGGATCTCTTGTTTGCTCCCAGTTTTTGGTTAAAAATGAAGAGAGCTGCTACATTCACGCTCGAGATTGTGTGTGGACATAAGCTTTCAATATACTTGGGGAAATGCCTAGGAGTAGGATTGCTGGGTCATACGGTAAGTCTATTTTTAACTCTACTAGAAATGTGGAAACTGTCTTCCAAAGTATCTGTGCTACGTTTCATTCCCTCCAGAAAAAACTGGAATTTCCTGTTGCCCCTCCCACTCGCCAGCATTTGGTGTGGTTAATAGTTTGGGGTTTGGGGTTTAAGAGTCTAATAGATGTGCCGTGGTATCTCGTTGTTGCTTAAATTTTGGGTTTCTCTTAGGACAAATGATGTGCCTATTTTCATATGCTTATTTTCCATCCTTGGGAAAGTTTTGCTCCAAATCCTTTGCTCTTTTTAAAATTGTATTTTCCGTTTTATTATTCTTCTTGTTGAATTTTAAGTGTTTTTATATATTCTAGATACAAGTCCTTTATCAGATATATGATTTGCAAATATGTTTTTCCCTGTGTGCCTTACCAGTCTCTGAAAAATGTATTTTGTGGAGCACACATTTATTTTTGCTGAAGTCCAATTTATCAAATTTTTGTTTCATGGATCATATTTTTCTGTGTTGTGTCTAAAATCTCATCACCAAAACCGAGCTCACTCAGATTTTATCCTGTGCTTCCTTCTAGACATTTTAGAGTTTTGCATTTTACCTGTAAATCTAGGATACATTTTGAGTTCATATCTGTAAGGTGGAGGTGTATGTTGAAATTCTTTAAATTTTTTTCACCTGGACCTCCAATTGTTCCAGCACCGTTTGCTGAAGAAACTATCCTTTTTTTGGCTGAATTGGTTTGCATCCAGGGCTCCCTCCCCTCCAGCTTCTGGTGGGTTTGGCAGGTTCTGCAGGAGCTCGGGAGTGCGGAGCTGAGGATGGTGTCCATTGTCCCATGTACTCTTGGCTGGAGACACTCCCACCAAGGAATCTCCACGGAGACCTCTTCGTGCTCTAGAATCTGCTCCCTCCCTGCTTCCAACTGCTCCCCACTCTTTTTTTTTTTTTTTTTTTTTTTAAAGGAAAGACAGAGAGAAGGAAGGAAGGATAGAAGGAAGGAAGGAAGGAAGAAAGGGAAACATCTTTAAACATTTTCTTGTTTTATTGTATTTTGTTTTTTTGTTTTTGTTACATGGGCTGGGGCCGGGAATCGAACCGAGGTCCTCCGGCATAGCAGGCAAGCACTTTGCCCGCTGAGCCACCGCGGCCCGCCCAAGCTCCCCACTCTTACCAACGCAGGGGATAGCACCACCTCTTCTGCTTTCCCCAAACCTTGTCTCACCCTGCAAATGGTCTCTCCTCTCCTGGTCAGTCAGGAAAACATGTCCTGGAGCGGTGCTGAGGAGCTGAGCTGAAGAGCAGGCCACCCTTTTCCTTCTACTTTATCTCGGGCTGAATTTCAAGAAAGCAAGTAAAGACCCCAGCATGGAGCCCACCGGCTTCTTGCTTGGTGGGTCAGCGTGGGAAACACCTGCCTCCACCATCTCCTGGTCTAATATGAAGAATACCATATCCAGCTGTTGCTCAATAAGTGCTCATCCTTTACTTTTCCTGGTTTATAATCCATGGGCTTTTTGTTTCTTTCTGCAGCAGCCTGCAGGCTTTCCCAGGAGACCCAGCTGCGGCCAGGTCTGCCCTGCCTCTGTGCTCAGGAGGTTTCCCCGGACCCCCCGCCTGCCCCCAGCCTTCCTTCAGGCACTCCAGGGACTAACGTCCACTTCTTCCCTGTTTGAAAGAGGTAAAAAATAATTCTGGCCTACATCTCTGCACTGCTGAGAGAATTTTTTGTGTTTGTGAATGGCCGACCCTCTCGGAGGGAAAGCTCTAGGAATAACAAGCCGAGGGGTCCGACGGGAAGCGTCCCTTATCAATACAATTTTACTTCTCCCGGGTGGAGAATTAAAGTGAAGGCACGACTTGTTCTGGATATCCCTGTTTACTTTACTTAAGCATCCAAATTGTCCATCAACCCACAGAAACACAGGCTTAGGGCATTCACCCAAACTGTGAAAATGATTCAGGCCAAATTCAGCCAAAGGGACATATTTGTGGACTTGTTTAGAGGAGAGGGTTAAAAAACATCAGTGCTCCCCTCCCTCTCCCGGGCCATCTTGCGACGCACAATATCATTTTATTGATGATTTCTGAATTTCCATTTTAATAAAATAAATTGAGATACCTGCACATAATGGCGCTGTTCAATATTTATGAAGTGCCTTTTTAGAATAAATTCAGAAATTCGGTATTAATCATTACAACCATTACATTCTGAGAGTACATAAATAACAAATGGAAACACCATTTATTTTTTTTTTGAGGACGCATAATGAAAAGCAGCTGAGTACCCAATTTCATTTTTGAGGAATTCATCCTTCTGGCTCGGATTTATTGGGATTCTTAAAAGAGACTTTCTCCGTTCATCCCTGGACCAAAATAGAGGTGTGATAATGACAGCTCTCCCCCACACTGATGGGAAAAGCTCGTTTTATTTAAGGCAAAGAAAAGCGGTTCGAGATTTTTTTTTTTTTTTTTTTTGGTGGAGGATCAGAACATTTATTGTGCAGAGCTGTGGAGCATGGCTACGTGCCCATTTCCAAAACCCCAAAAAGACAGAAGGGGCAGGTTTATATGAAAGTGCAAAGGAGACCGTGCTGCGTGGGTTCCACTAGTGCAAGGCAAAGCTTGTGGGACACACGAGCTGACGGCTTTGGCACAAGCATGTTCAGTGACCCCCAAGGAGGAGGCGTTTGCAAAGCTCAAGCCCAAAGCCAGTGGCTGTACTTCCTGGTTTCTCTGCTGGCCATACATGCCGTCCACACTTGGTGTCCCAATATCAGAAGTTGTGTGTCCAGGTGGGTCATAAAAGGAACGAGTGTGGCTGAGGGTCTCCACCCAGAAATCAACTCCAGGCTTCCAGGATCTCTCTCCGGTTCTATCTGGTGCCTCGGTTTCCCAGGACAGCTTCTGCAAATTACCAGGCATGGTAAAACTTACGGTTTTTATTCCTTGGCAGCTCGGGAGGCAAGAAGTCTGAAACCAAGAGGTTGGCTGGGTTGCTTTCTTCTGGAAGCTCGAGGAGAGGCTCCTTCCTGCCTCCTGCATCTCCTGGGGCCCCTGGGTGTCCCTTAACTTGTGGACCCATCACTCCAACCTCTGCCTCTGTCTTCACATGGATTTCCCTTCTGCATCACACATCTCTTTGTGTAAGGACAGAAGTCATTGGTTCTAGGACCCACCCATTTAGATAATCCAGGATGGCCCCATCTCCGTATGCTTAATCCCATCTGCAAACAGCCTGGTTCCAAATAAGTTCCCCTTGACAAGTTCTGAGTGGGCATGCATTCTGTGGTCACCACTTGACCAAGCGTCCACCTGCTTCTCCAGTACCCACCATGCCCCAGAAGCAGCAGAATTAACCAGACACACAGCTGTCCTCGGCCACGAGGTCGCCGGCTCTCTCTGCAACCTTTATTGTTTTAAAGGCAAATTCAGTTTCATATTTGATATTTCTTGTAAGTGCCTGAAAGTAGGCAGTGCATTCTCTCAAATAACTTTTAAATCCTGGCTTAACCTGTTTTTTGCGTTAGAGGGGCATTAGGGTTTCTCGGGCAAGGGCTTTTGCTTTTCCTTCCACGTGCTTTGCTCTCCAGGTTCGCAATAGAATTTCCACGTCAGGAAGTGCCCTGAGTTGCCCCTGGTAGTGGGGGCTTGGAGATGTTGACATGCTCTGCCAACGAGGCTCATGTGGGCCAGTCAGCAATGGAGCGGCCAGCAGGGTCAGGCCGAAGCTGGACTCCTGGACTCTAAAACAGCTGAGATACCGGCCAAGCATGCACAACCAAGTACCCATCTCCACTCTTGCTGGGGATGGGCCACACTGCCCCACCCTGGCCTTCCCCACCTCCAGGGGAGGTGCCTGCCACCCTGGGACTCAGATACCTTGTTGATTGGAGGCAGCTCACGTCCAGGGGCCGTGGATGACCTGGGGCAGCCCCCTGCCCGAGTCTGAGTGCCCAGGCTAGGGTTTAGGGATGCCCTAAAGAGCACACTTCCTGCTTTGTAGTAAAGAACTTCAACTTGGCCCCAGACGATGGGCTTGGACCTTGGCTTCTGGAATGGGGTCAGATGTCCTGGCCAGCACAGGGGCATTTGTTTGTCTGGAGACCTTGGATCCTCATGGACAGTCTAAAAGTGTGCTTTAGGGTGGGGACTGACCACGTCAGAAAGATCAACCAGGGGGCTTAGCGGTTGCCCTAGAGGCTGCTATGGGCAGTCAATGAATCATCATGAAAAGGCAGTGGGGCCCCTGGCTGACCGCTTCCCTGGCTGACCACCATCCGTGTGAGTGGGCATGCGTCAGGGCACACAGGGTAGCATGTCCTGAGACCGCGGGCAGAGGGCAGTGGACATCCAAGTCCAGCCGTCTCCTAGACCCTGCCCCATGCTTTAACCTGTGTCCATTCGCTGTAATAAACCATAACTCTGAGCAGAGCAGCTTTCAGCGAGGTCTGTACATCCCGTTGGTGAGTTTTCAAACCCGACAGTGGTTTTGGGAACCCCTGAACTCTGAGGTTGGTGTCAGAAGGGAGGGTGGAGATGGGGGGAGCCCTCCTCAAATTCCACTCTTGGTCCCACGTACCCCACGTTCCAAGTTCAGCACTGACCGGGACACAGATGCAGGACCTCTATCAGCTGGGGGAGAGCAGATGGGTTCCTTCTAGGCCCCTTGGTCACTAGTGGGCTAGGGTTAGGGTTAGGGTTAGGGTTAGGGTTAGGGTTAGGGTTGGGGTTGGGTTTAGGGTTAAGGTTGGGGTTGAGGTTGGGGTTGGGGTTGGGGTTGGGGTTGGGGTTAGGGTTAGGGTTGTGCTTAAGGTTGCTGTTAGTGTTGGGTTTAGGGTAAGGGTTAGGGTTGGGTTTGGGGTTAGGGTTAGGGTTGGGGTTGGGTTTAAGGTTAGGTTTAGGGTTAAGGTTGGGGTTGAGTTTGGGGTTGGGATTGGGGTTGGGGTTAGGGTTAGGTTAGAATTGTGGCTAGGATTAGGGTTAGGGTAGGGTTACGGTTGGGGTTGGGTTTAGGGTTAAGGTTGGGGTTGAGGTTGGGGTTGAGGTTGGGTTTTGGGGTTGGTGTTGTGGTTAGGGTTAGGGTTAGGTTTAGGGTTGCGCTTTAGGTTGCCGCTAGTTTTGGGTTTAGGGTTGGAGTTAGAGTTGAGATTTGGTTTGGTCTTAGGTTTAGGGTTAAGTTTAGGGTTAGGGTTAGGTTTAGAGGTAGGGTTGGGGTTGGGGTGTGTTAAGGATTGGGTAAATTTAGGTTTGGTTTAGGATTAAGGTTTAGGTTTTTGATTAGTGTTAGGATTAGGTTTAAATTTCGTTTATGTTTATTGTTTTGGTTTGATGTGTATTTAGGTTTTCACTATGGTTGCCCTGGCCCACTGTTTGTCTGCTGTTCTAGTTTGCCTGCTGCTGGAATGCAACACACCAGAGACGAGTTGGCTTTGAATAGAAGGGGATTTATTTTGTTAGTTCTTCAGAGGAAAGGCAGCTAACTTTCAACTGAGGTTCTTTCTTACATGGGAAGGCACAGGATGGTCTCTGCTGGCCTTCTCTCCAGGCCTCTGGGTTCCAACAACTTTCCCTGGGGTGATTCCTTTCTGCATTTCCAAAGGCCTGGGTTGAGCTGCGAGTGCTGAGATGAGGAATGCCGAGCTGCTTGGGCTGTGCTACGTTGAGTCTCTCATTTAAGCACCAACCAGTTAAGTCAAACACCATTCATTGCAGCAGGCACACCTCCTAGCCGACTGCAGATGTCATCAGCAACAGATGAGGTTCACGTACCATTGGCCCATGTCCATAGCCACAGAACTAGGTGCCTTCACCTGGCCAAGTTGACACCTGAATCTAACTGCCACAGCTGCTAACGTTTGAATTTCATCTTTTCACCCCAACTCTCTGCTTCTCATGCCCCCAGTAATGCCCATGTGTCCTTCATAGCACCAGTGCATGTTGTCAAAGAGCAAATAGTGGCAAAGAGCAAATAGTGTGGCTCAAAATCTGCTAGTTTGGGATGGAGAGAGTATCTGTACACATTGTGCATCAGACACAGTGTAATGAGCTCTTAAAAGTAGACAAAGGAGGTAAATGAGCCACTGTAATTGCTGGTGTGACAATGATTTGACCGGGAGCTGTTGGCTTTAATGAGGGAAGAACCCCAGGAATGCAGCCTATTCCTGGAACCTGGTACAGACCTGGAAATAGATTCCCCTCTAAGCACCAGAAGGAATCAGCCTTGCCCACTACTTGAGTTTAGCCCTGGGAGGTTCATTTGAGGCTTTTGAGTTCCGCCATATCAGAGAGTAAATTTATGTTGCTTTAAACCACCAAATTTGTAATAACTTATTACAGCAACAAAAGACACTTAATGCAAGAGTGTTCCCTCAGGCTCTGTCATCCTCAATTTTGATATCTGGTCCCCCATGGTCTGGACTCCCCTTTCTTCTGTGCCCCACCTTCCCTCCCAAGAATTGAGCCTGCGGTCAATGGAAAAAGATGGTGGACAGATGCACGGGCAGAGAGAATGCCCTCCTTTGATTTTCAAGAGCAAATTGTTCCCTGCCCTTAGGAACCCACCATCTTAGCAAGAAGAGCTCCTAATAATACATGATCTGAGGGTTGTTAAATTCTTTTTTCATCATATAGCCCAAGATAGGGTAGAAGCAAGACTGTGGGCTGCCCCTGCTCCTTAGCTCAGCACTCACAGCCCCTCCACATGGCCCCAGGTTTCCTTCGCTGTCCTGCAGAGTAAAGACCATATGAAGGGTGCCATGGCAGGGTTTGGAGAAAGCAGAGTGGATGGTGCCATCCCTTGGCTGGTAAGAGCGGGGCGCCGTTGTCACCCCCAAGTGGGAGCAGATTCCGGAGTACAGAGAGGGCTCAGGGGAGAGTCTTCTGTGCGAGTGTCTCCAGCCAGGTGGAGATGAGGGAAAGGACCTCAGCCGCAGCTTTGCTTGCATCCCTCCAGGCCCTGACACCTCCCAAACCCACCAGAAGCTGGAAGGAAGGGGCCCCGTCCATGCAGCTACTGAGAGAAACCTCCCTAGGCACAGAGCTGGCACACAAGGGCTAAGGGGGGCATTTGCAGGACAAATGCTGCAAATGCTGAGTCCAAATAGACGAAACTGCTATGTGTAATCTGGAAACAGACACCCAAGAGCAAAGTCTTTCTATTCACAGGCAAAAGTTAGGCCGGATGTGGGGTCGGGGAGGCTGTGCCAATAAGGGGATGGCAGCAAAGATGTTGGCCGGTGCTAAGGGCAAGACTTGTGACCAGCCCTGCGATCTTGAACTCATTGCTTCATCTGCCGGGGCCCATAACCCTGGCCTTTAGGGTTAGTGTGGCCAGGGTGGGGGGATAAGGAAAGAGTGTGGGTGAAGATGCTAGCTGCGCATATGCTGCAAAGTAAAATGCTGAACAAGTGTTGGATTATAAGTATATGACACGCTGCTCAACCTCATTAGCCGTTCAGGAAATGCAGATCAAAACCACAAAGAGACACCACTTCATACCCACTAGGATGGCTGTTGGGTTAAAAGCAGAAAATGAGCAGGGCTGGAGAGGATGTGGAGAAAGAAGAATCTTTGCTCACTGTTGGTGGGAAGGCAGGATGGGGCAGACGCTGTGGAAAACAGTATGGCAGTTCCTTAAAAATCACATGACTCAGAAATCCCACTTCTGGGTAAATACGTAAAGGACTTGAATACAGGTCTAAAAAGTGATATTTGCACACCAATGTTCTTAGGGGTATTACTCACGGTTGTCCAAAGGTGGAAAGATCCAAGAGACCATCTACCTAAGAATGGATCTAGAAAATGTGGTCCACCCATCCAGTGGGGTGCCATTCAGCCCTAAGAAGGGATGAAGTTCTGACACTCGCTACCACAAGACTGGACCTTGAAGACATTAGGCTGAGATAAGTCAGATGCCAAAGGACAAATACGGTATGATTCCACTTACATGAAATTTCTAGAAACAGCAAATTCATAAGGACAGAAAATAGATCAGTGGCAGGAGGCATGGCGGAGTTGTGGGTAGGTACAGGGTTTGTAAATGGTAGAAAAAGTTGAAATTAAAATTAAAATGATTATGATGGTGGGTTGGCATCACCCACCCAAAGTGCCCATTCCAGATGCTTTGTGCCATGTCCCAGAGAGAAGCTGCATTTAGAATTGTCCATTCATGCTAAGAGTAATTTAAAAAGACCCAAATGCTTTGTAAACGAAACAGCTCATACGTGCATTCTGGTTTCTCTCTCCCTCTCTCCCCTCCTGCTGGGAGGCTGACGTCATCTCATTCACTTTTCTGAAAAAGGAAGAACCAGTTGCCCTCTCTCCATGTTAAGAATTCACCAAAGAAGGGAACAAGATGGCGGCTGGTGGGAAGCCGTCTAAACATGGCGGATTGTTTTGTCCCTTAGGACTGCCCCAAATTCCAATCAACACCCAGGGGAGTCTCACTGAAGCCATGGATTTGACTTAATATAATGAAGAGCAGTTTGTTTTATGGACTCATAGAGTTGCATGTGTCCACAGCAGTTTGATCCAGTGAAGTCTGAACAAAACCTTTATGCTCAATTTCAAGGGCAAAACTTTTATCTGGACTGTTTAGAGGGAATTTTTCTATCTTGAGAATAAGGCTTAAGCTTTGTGGAGCCCTTTTAAGTAGAAAAGCAGGGGAAGCTGTGCCTGCCCACGTGGTGAAGGCAGAGAAGCAGTGGCTCTCTGTCCTCAGATGCCCTTAGGTACCCCAAGATGAAGTGGGGGTGCAGGCTGTCCCTCTCACAGCCCTCCTCACACCCCACTCTGAAAACTGAGAGGGTGTACATCTCAGAGTCAGTCAAAGGGATGGAACACAAGTTGACATTTTCTTCCACCCTGGTTTGGTTTGCTAAAGCTGCCAGAATGCACTATACCACAAATGGAATGGCTTTCAAAAAGGGGATTTATTCAGTTGCAAGTTTACAGTCCTAAGGCCATAAAAATGTCCAAACTAAGGCACCCAGGGAAAGATACCTTGACACAAGAAAAGCCAATCTGGAAAGGCACGTGGCTGGCATCTGCTGGTTCTTCGTCCTGATTCCATTGCTTCCAGCTTCTGATGCCAGTGGTTTCCACCCTAAGCATCCATAGGCCTTCACTTGGCTCCTCCAGCTTCCAGATGAAACACAGAGGAGTTCTTAGCTCAGCTTCTCCCGAGGCCAAAGATTTCTTAATCTTCAGGTCCTGGCTATTTCTGTGAGTCCTTGCTTAGCGCCCAGTCTATTTCTGTCTCATCTCCAAACAGCTGTGCCTGGGTCACTTCTGAGGTTTCTCCAAAGTGTTTTCCCTTTTAAAGGTTTCCAGTCAACTAATCAGGACACACCTGGAATAGGTTAATATCTCTCCATCTATCTGCTGAGACCCCATGGCCAGACCCCTTGGCAGCCACGAGCTGGGTACGACTGTCTTAAGTGCATTTTAAATTGAGATGAAATTCGCAGGCTATAACATTCTCCATTCTGAAGTGTATGCCCAATGATGTATAGTTTTTAACTTTTTATGCAGTTTTGTTGAGATGTAGTCACACGCCATACAATCCACCTGAGGTCTACGATCGCTGTTTCCAGTGTCATCGCCTAGTTGTGCAAATATACCCACGATCAGTTTTAGAACATTTCCGTTAGTCCAAAAAAGAAATAAAAATGAAAACCAAATCTAATCCTCCCTTACCCCTTACACACCCCTCTTGTTAACCCATGGTCTTGGTGTGATACATTGTAACTGTTGGTGAAAGATTATTAAAACATGACACCTAACTATAGTCCATACTTTGCAATAGGTACATTGTTTCCCACCCCTCTGTTATTTTGCAACAGTGTTGCACATTTGTCCTAGTTCATGAAAGAACTTTATTGTCTTTTTTATATTTGCACAGTTAATCACAGTCAGAACATACCATGTTATTCTCTGAGTTACACGGTCCCCATATTTTAACCTGCAGCTTCCCTTCCAGTGACGTACATGGTTCTAAACTTCCCTTTTCGACCACACTCGCAGGACATTTAACACGGTTATTTTTTTCTCACAACAGCTTGCCACCATACCCTCTGTCCATTTTTAAACGTTTAAATTCCCCCTACTTAAATGTTCTGCACATATCGGTAAACGCCCCCATTCCTTCGCCTCATTCTATGACCCCGTAACCTCTATTCCATATTCTATGTGTTTGAGTTTGCACGTTATAATTCATTCAAGACCCTCTTTTAAAGCAGGCATTATCCAGTGAGGGAACAATTTCCAGTGGCTCTTTCTCATCCGTGTGTGCCCCAGTCGCTTTTCCCAGTATTGCTGCCCATTTCCTGTGTTACCTGGTGGCATGTTATCTTCCGACGTGTTTTCCCCAAGGGAGAGAAGGTGAGCTTATCTGAGGAGGGGTCTGGGGGGCTGGAGCTCCTGAGAATTGTCAACCCATGGGGTCATTAGTTGGCTCGGAGCAAGGAATCTGAGACCCTGCCACTCCAGGGGTGCCTGGGTTGTGTCCAGCCCCCAGCCTGGTAAGGGGTTTCTGCTCACTCCAAGCTCCCTTCCTGCAACCCCCTCCTCTGCCCTCCCCCCATTGTCCACTGAAGGGTGGATGGAGCTAGGGTCAGAGATACCAGTCCAGCTCAAACTTGCATGCCTGGGTTCAAATCCCTGCTCCACCAGGGGTGAGTGGCTCCGTGCCTCAGTTTCCCCCATATGTGGAAGGATGACCTTTCAAGGGTTAAGTGAGTTACTATTTATAAAGACGTAAAGAAAACCTTGCATCTGAGTATTCCCTAAATGTGAAAGAGCAGCAGAGGTCCAGCGTGCAATTATATTTATGTGACTATTTGACTATCTATTTGGTGATCTGATTAATTGAGCAGTAATTAAATCCCCTGTGTCCTCACTGGACTTGAAGTTGTTTGGCTCACTGTGAAGTCCAGTGTACCCCAAAAGCTAGCCATGCATTGTATCATTGCGATGTGGAGGATTGCACAGCTGGCTCCAGCAGAGCTCCAGAACATTCTTTGCCTTAATAAGCCAGCCTTCAGGTTTCCCAACCAGCCATGAAGTATTCTCACTTGCCTGACCAGACAACTGGTCATCATCATCATTTGGCCAACTTGACACCTGACCCCAACCATCACAGTGTCCATGCCTAACCTCAGGGACCTGTCAATGGGACCGTCTATGGAAAAAGGGTCTTTGTGGGTGTGATTAATCAAGCCCGTTGAGATGATGTCATCCTGGACCTAAATCCAGTGGCTGGCTCTTTCTAAGAGATTTGAGAGGACAAGAGTCAGAAACCTCCAGGAGAAAGAGCAGGTGATGGCGGAGGCAGAACTTTGGGGTGGTTCAGCCTCAAGACCAGGCATCCTGGTGCTCCCAGAAGCTGGGAGATGCAGGAGGACCCCTGGAGACATTGGGGGAGCACATCCCTGCCCACCTCTCGATGCCAACCTCCATGCTCCAGGACTGGGAGAGAAGGAGGTCCTGTTGTTTCAGACCCCTCTGTTTTTGGTTATTTGTGGTAGCAGTCCCAGGAAGCTCATTCACTGGGGAACTTAAATGCAAAACCACTTGCCCAGCACCTACCGTGGACACCCACTCCTTCTTCAGCTGGATTGAGGAAAACCCATCTGTGTCCTTGTGGCAGTTAGGGACACTTGCGAGGCTCAAGACGAAGTTCCTTTGAAAATACAGATGTGGCTGGATGTGGTTGAAAAGATCCTGTGGTACCCCCAAAGTCTCAGAATCTTAGGTCAGAGGATACAGAGTTTCCTTGCTGTATCCCGTGAATAAACAAGAATAATTTGGGTGGGTTGTATCAACTGTTACGCCACATCCCTAGAGCCAAGGTTGCTACTTCTCTCCACACCTTTGAGTTCACGCCGCACTTCTCAGTGGCAAACGTGCGAGTTTACAGACACCTCTCCGCCTTTAAAAATGTGGAAATGTTATGAAATTACTCCCTTTCAATGATGAGAGCCGACTTTAATTTCATAGCTATGCCACTCAATTGCTTTCTCTATTACACAGCCTCCCACATTGGACAGGCACCTCTGGTTGATTAAGTTTCCCTCATCAAGCTTATTAGCAGTGCTTTCAGATGCTTCAGCGTATGCCTTCAAAAGTCACGTCAAGCCATTTCAGAGTCTACTTCCATCCGAGAGGGCCATTTTAATGAACTGCGTCATCTTCACTTAACACAGGGAAGAGAAAACCGTGGAAACGAGAAGCGCGAATATTTGTTTTCTGGTGTGTTGTGTTGCCCAGCTGCCAATGGAAATCAATAGTTTCCCATCCAGGAAAATAACTTTCAGAAGGGAAGGTACCTTCCTCACCAGTGTTTTCAAAATGTGAGAAAGTGAAAACAAACGACCTTCTCATGATATGATCTCCCAAATAAGTTTTGATTTGGGGTGCAGCCTGACTTCTCTTGATAAACACAACACCACATTGAAAGCGCTGTTGTGGAGCCCCAAACAAAGAAACCCTTTTACAAACCCCCTGCCTCTAATTTCGTTTTAGAAAATTAGATACTCAGAATTTTGCATAAGATAACTGTATTACCGGGATGCAATTTGGTCTGGGCTGGTAGCTTTACTGCCTGTGGATTCTTAATAAAACGTGTCAGTTAAAATGAAAATACAGCTTGGGTAATTAAATTTAATTGGATCTTGTCACTTTAAATCCTCTTTGTTTTTCAGGGTTTCTATGGAACTGCAGCCTCTGCTTTGCTAATTTCTTTATTGCAAGCTGCCACGGCTCCTGACCACTTCTAATGAAGTGAGACCTTGTTTCTGGAGGGGCAGTGAACCTTGGTTGTAATAACAAAGAAAGGGGAGGGGCTGACCTGCAGCCAGGAGGAAAGGGGCAGCATGCTGGGACCACGCTGGCTGGGGCTTAATAACTTTTACTCCCGGCTGGAGGAGTGCAGTTTTTCCAGGAGGGAGGAAATCCCAGTCTGGTGGAAGGAGTGTGGTGTTTTTCTAACAGGAGAGAGTGTCAATGCTCAGGTGATGGAACGATGGAATGATCACAGATGTGGCCAGCACATAGGACCTCCCCGAGCTGGGCAGCATACCCCAACACAGATGCAGGCTCAACAAACTGGAGACAAGAAGCCTGAAAGCTTCTTGCGGTGCTAATGCTGAGGTGTCCTCAGAGCTGGTGGCTTCTGAAGCTCCAGGGGAGAAGTTACGTCCTTGCCTCTTCCATCTTAAGACCATGGCCCCTTCTTCCCATCTGTTCAAACTCTTGCTTCCATTGCTACAATGCCTACTTCCAGAGTCAAAGTCTCCCCCTGCCTTCCCCGTGTAAAGACATCTGCGGCTACATTTAGGACCCGATGGGTAAGCCAATATAATTTCCCATCTCAAGATCCTCATGACGCTCAACTTTATTCCATCTGCACACGTGCATGTGCCATGTCATGTCACACATTCCCAAGTGCTAAGGATTGGAACATGGATATTGTTTGAGTTTGCAAAAGCTGCTGGAATGCAATATACCGGGAATGGGGGATTTATTAGGTTGCAAATTTACAGGTCTAAAGCCATGAAAGGGTCGAAATTAAGGCTTCTCAACAAGAGGGTACCTTGACTCAAGAAAGGCCAATGACTTCTAGAGTTTCTCTGTCACATGAGAAGGCATGTGACAATGTGTGTTGGACTTTCGCCCCCACTTTTACCTTCAGCTCCTGGTTCCAGTGGCTTCCCCTCTGAGCTGCTGCCTGTCTCTAACTATCTCCAAACGTCTGTCATGTGGTTCCATCTCTGTGGTCTAAGTCAGTTCTGAGTGCTCTCTCTCTTTCCCTCTCTCTCTCTCCACTCTTTTAAGGGCTCCACTAAACTAATCAAGACCCACCTTGAATGGGCGGGGTCACATTTCCATGGGAACAATCTAATCAAAGGGTCCCACCCAACCGTAGCTCTCCACCCAAAGGATTGGATTAACTGAACATGGCTTTTCTGGGGGTACATACCTATCAGCCTCAAACCAGCTCAGATTTATCTTCGTCTTAGTTCCCTCGAGCTGTCATAAAGCACCCCACACTAAGTGGCTTAGAGCAACAAGAATTTATTCCCTCATAGCTCTGGACCCCAGGGACCAAGGAGTGGGAAGGGCTGCTCTGCCTCGGAGTCTATAGAAGAATCTCCTCTATGGCTGTCTTCTAGGTCCTGGTCACTGCAACCCTGGCCATTGCTTGACCTGCAGCTGCACCACTCCAATCTCCCTGCCTGTGGTCCCATGGCCTCCTCTCTCTGGGTCTCCTCTCTTCTTCTTATAAATCCACCAGACCTGTAAGAGCCAGGTCCACCCTACTGCACTGTGGCTTCCTTTACACTCAACCAATTCCATCTGCGAGGAGCCTATCTCTGAGTAAGGTTGCACTCACAGGTCCTGTCGGCCAGGACTTCAATCCATCTTTGGGGGGGACACAGCTCAACCCCTAAGCTCAGGTAGACTCTAGCTATCCCAAAACATGGAGAAGCAAGGCGTGGAGGTGCCAGTTGAAGTCTTCCTCCTTGTCCAGACAAGGGCAACTGTGCAAACCGGGTACTGAGCTCATCCTTGCTGGCATGTCTCCGTGTCCCTCGTCCCAGCTGCAGCTGGTCGGGAGATTGAGATCTACCCTGGAGGAAGCCGCCGCGCCTATGCCTGCACCAAGGGTGATGGGAATCTCACAGAGGGCTACAGGTGGTCTCAGCACACCTTTTCCTGAAGGGCCATTGGCCCCACTGCACACTCCTTTTTTAAGCAAAAGCCCCAGCAACCGGCCAGTGTCCGCTATCCATGGCTGCAATTTTACGGTGGATCCCACTGAGGTCTGTGCTGGACTCTGGTTTCCTGGAACTCTGCCGGACTCCCTTTCGTTGTGTGCGGCCAAACTCCCGCAGCCTCTCCTTCCACGTTTGCGATGAGCAAATCGCTCACCTTTTCAGCGTTTCTGATTATTTCCAAGTTTCCACTGAGAATGAAAAGGGTGTTAATCAATCAATATTGGCTTCTGTGCCGGTTTATTTCTGGAATGTGAGTGGGAATGTGAGGCTGGTGATTATGGCATCATCTGAAAAAGCTCAGCATGGCATTTTTCTCCTTGAGAAACTCAGGGAACCCTAGATTCTTGGAAGTTCCATGCTGATGGGGAGATGTGAGTCCCAGGGTTTCCTGCAGGCATTGGGGATGGAGGGGTGCAGGGGGGTGACTGTGAAGGGTCCTCTTTCCCAGCTCTGTCCAAGCTTGGTCCAGAAGCAGCTGGGAGAGGCCAGGGACTGGGAGGCTGGGACCCCTCTCCCCTCCCTCCCCATGTCCTCTACTGACATGTGAAATCTGCCTCCCTCCTGGGGGAAAGAGTCGAGGCTCTAAGGTTCACATCTTCTCTTCACAGGGTTGAGGCTCAGTCTCAGGGGTGCACAGCTGTGCTTTCTTCACCTGTGGGGGACACTCCAGGAAGGCCGTGCTTTTCTGAGTTGAATTATGGTGGTCGGACACTAGAAGAGACGGTGCTGGTTATTTCCCGAGAGCAAGAAGAGGAGACCTGGTGGATATTTAGGATGCCATGCCCAGGATCTGCTAGGCATTGCTGCTCATGGGACCCACTGGGACCCCGTCCACTCCCCAGGCAGCATGTGGCTGCCCCCAGCTGTCCCAACCTGTCCCAGCTGCCGGGGGTCTTACTACAGCATCCTCAGATACCATGTTGGGTCAACTCGCACTGGACAACACGGGTCCCAGGGATGGACTTTCTCCCTGGGGTGGATGTCCACCGTCCCAGGACCTGCCCTCCCAGCCTCAGTTCAGAACCTTCAGGCACGCACATCCCAGAATGGATGAGGCCAGAGAGGGACCCACACTCCCCAGAGAACCCTGTCTTCTTGGCTCCAGGCTTGTCTTTGTTCACAACACCCCTGACAGCCCCCGCTTTGCTCTCAGGAGCCCAGAACCCAGAGAGAGTGGGAGAGTTCACATGTGCATGGATGGACAGCAGCTCAGGCTTCCAGCTGGGGGGTGGCCGCACCCTCCAGGAGCTCTGATGGTACAGAGGTCTCCTGATGTCACTGGGACCTTCTGAAAAACCTGCTTTGTCCAAGTCTGTGGGTCATCCACCAATGTCCAGTTCAGCAGTTGGACACTGATGGTGTTCTAGTTTGCTAGCTGCCAGAATGCAATATACCAAAAACAGAATGGCTTTTAAAAAGGGGAATTTAGTAAGTTGCTAGTTTACAGTTCTAAGGCCAAGAAAATGCCCCAATTACAAGTCTATAGAAATGTCCAATCAAAAGCATCCAGGGAAAGATACCTTGGTTCAAGAAGGCCGATGAAGTTCAGGGTTTCTCTCTCAAGTGAGAAGGCACATGGCAAACACAGTCAATTTCTCTCTCATCTGGAAAGGCACATGGTGAACACGACGTCATCTGCTAGCTTCCTCTCCTGGTTTCCTGTTTCATGAAGCTCCCCGGGAGGCGTTTTCCTTCTTCATCTCCAAAGGTCGCTGGCTGGTGGATGTCATTCTGTTCTGCTCTCTCTGAATCTCTTATTCTCCCAAATGTTCCCTCTTTTATAGGACTCTAGTAAACCAACCAAGAACCACACAAATAGGTGGAGACACGCCTCCATCTAATCCAGTTTAACAACCACTCTTGACTAAATCACATCATCCAGGAAGATGATCTGATTACGGTTTCAAACATACAATATGGAATAAGGATTATTCTACCTTTACGAAATGGGATTTTGATTAAAACATGGATTTTCTAGGGGGCATACTTCCTTTCAAACCAACACAGATGGGTATGTCCCTTTGCTGGCTCTCTGCAGATTTACAGAGGAGCTCCTGGTAATGTCACCTCCACGGCGAATGCAGGCCCCTCTGATTTGCTTATGAGAGCAACAGGGTCAATCAAACATGCTCTCCTGTGTGCAAAATTATCCATCATTTCAATGACACTTCACAAAATTCAGGCAAATCTTATAGGGCATTCTTATCACCTATTTTAATACAATTTCCCAATTCAAACACATTGTCCTTAAAAAAACAAACAAACTTATGCCAAGTAAGAAAGTAAAGAAATAAACTTTGGGAAGACAACAAATACTCTATGTTTCAAAGTGCAGTATTTTGTCTAGGCAGACGGACTTCTCTTTGTATTGGAATATATAGCAGGTTTCAGGTCTGCGAAACTGGAGGCATCTTACGAATCGCATACAGTTGACAAAACTCCAAATTAAATTTCAATGCCCAACCGCAGTCTCATGGGATGTTTTGAGGCGCTTGTTCTCGAGAATTCAGTACCCAGGTTCTCCTGCATTGATGTCGCTTGTTCAAGGATGGTGATTTCTGTTTGTTAAGTCTTCAGTTTTGACATTTCATGAGGCAATTAAGCATCTGTGAAGTGGAGTTGGTGCTCTGGGAAGAAAACAGGAATCCAGTCACAGATCTTAAATGTCACCTGTTCCCACCAGCCGCGGGGCCCCGGGACCCTTCTCAGAAAACAGCCTCCTGCCCCGAGGCTGAGAAATTCAGCGTTTTGAGCAGCATTCGATATTTTGGATGGAAAGATTCATTTGAAATCCATGGAAACAAAGGAGCCTGCTTTTAAAACTTTAGACTAAACCCCAATTAAAAATGGGCAAAGTTTCTGAACTGATGCCTCACCAAAGAAGGTATGCTGATGGCAAATAGACAAATGAGGGCAGGAGTTCTCGGCAACCTGGTGCTGCCCCTTTGGAGAACAGTCTGGTTGTTTCTCTCTAAGCTGAACATGGTCCAGTATTCATGCTCCAGGGAATTTATAAAAAAAAACTGATGTCCGCAGAGGAAACCTGGCAACAAATGTTCAGAGCATCCAGTATTAATTTGCTAAATGCTGTCTGAGTGCAATTAACCAGAAAAGGAATGGCTTTTAAAAAGGGGATTTATTAGGCTATAAGTTGACAGTTCTAAGCATATAAAAATGTCCAAACTAAGGCATCCAGGGAACGATACCGTGACTCAAGGAAGGCCAATGTCTGTCCCATGGGAAGGCACATGGCTGGTGCTGCTGGTCTTTTTCCTGGTTCTGTTGTTTCCAGCTTCTGATGCCAGTGGTTTCCTCTCTAAGCATCTGTGGTCCTTCACTCAGCTCCTCCAGGACACACCTTAGGGTTCTGGTTTGTCAGCATCTCATGGGAAAGCACATGGTGATGTCTGCTGGGTTCTGCCTCTCCAAACGTCCGTGTCTGAGTATCTGCTCTCTCTATCAGCTCTCTAAGCATCTCCACATTTGCGTCTCTGTCAGCCCCACAGCAATTGTCCTCCAAGCATCTGCATCTGAGGTTTCTCCAGAGTTTGTTCCCTTTTAAAGGAGTCCAGGAAACTAATCAAGACCCCCCTTGAATGGGTGGAGTCACGTCTCCATCTCATCAAAGGTCACACCCACAATCAAGTGTGTCAATCTCCGTGGAAACAATCTAATTAAAGGTTTCCACCTTATGATGTTGAATCAGGATTAAGGAAGGTGGCTTTTCTGACACTTTCAAAACAGCGTATTCAGAATGGAATCAAATTGGAAGCAACCAAAGTGTCCTTCAGTGGGCAAATAGATAAAATATAGCACATCTATACAATGTAATATTATTCAGTAATGGCAAGAAATGATCTCTTAAGCCCCCCAAAGATGTGGAGGAACTGAAATGCCTGTTGCTAAGTGAAAGAAACCATAGAACTGCACTATGCAAACATTGGACCTAAAGTGAGACGGTGGGTAACAATTCATGGTATAATTATTGAAATGCGCTGTCATCAGCTGTAACAACTATATCGCATCTTCTGCTTCCGAAGGAAAACATGTATCTCAACCAAATGGGGCGCCCATCTTGGAGGCTTCCCCAGCTCATGATTTTCATCTTGCTTTTTGACTGGGAAAGGCAGCAGGACGTGGACAAGTATGCGAGATGTGTACCTATTATGTAAGCTAGATAAGATTCTTTAACTCAGAGGTTCTCTTGCAGCGGAAATCTTCTCTTGCAGACTTGTAGTTCATGATTTCTATTGAAGACACTCCCTGCTAGCTTCTGTATCTTTGTAGGGAGTGGGAAATTCTATTTCCAAGTTGTGTTGGTACAGACGTCTCAAGATGGGGCTGTGGCCAGACTCTCGGGCTAGGATGAAATCTGGCTGACTTTGAGGACATCCTGAGGAGAATGGAGCGTGAAGGGGCTGGTGGGTTTCCCAGCAGGACCCTACTCAGTCGGGAGCATGTGTGGGTTTCATTGACCAGAGAGCTTGGCATCCAACGTGGCACAGCAAATTGGCCAAGAGAGGAAGCTCTTAGGGTCTTTCTCCAGCCCTCCCCTTTTCCCAATTTTGCTAGGACCTTTGAAAAAGTACTATTTCAAAGCTAATTCAAGGTGAACCCACCACACTTTCATGCCTTCCACTTCTTCCTGAACGTGTCATCGTGGCTGGCCAGAACGGTGAGCAGACTGACCCCCTCAAAAGCAGTCCATGCCTGGCCCCTGCAGGAACAGTCTCTGTAGATGCCAAGGACGTGAGATGCAAAGATTATCCCGTATCATCTGGGTGGAACCACAGGTGATTTTCCTAAGAGGAGATTTATACTGAAGGGAATTTGATGAGGCCACAGAGGCAGAGCTTGGGGAGATGTGGCCACGAGCCAAGGGGCTTCTGGTGCCCCCCCCCCCCAGGAGCTGGAAGGGGCAAGAAGGAGCCACTCACCTTTCCCGTTGGATTTTGGTGGAGCCCTGTAACTGGGTCCAGAGGCACATATCCTTTCGATGCACCTAAAAGAGACACATGTACCTGTCTCTTGCCCATCAGACAACAGTGCATTCCTGGATAATATTGTGTGATTTCTCTTATATATTTAAGCAAATTCCTGGAGGCAGAAAGCAGAATACTCATTGTCAGGAGTGGTAGAAGGAGACATGGGGAGTTATTGCTGGATGAGGATGAGCTTTCTTTTGGATGCTGAAAATAGCCTTGAAACACACAGTGCTGAAAATTTCACAGCTTCGTCGATATCTTTAGTGTCAAAGAATTGCCCGCTTAAAATGGGTAAAGTGTGTTTTGAGGTTATGCGTGTTTTACTGCAATTAAAAACAAATGAACTAGTTTAACGCTAAAGGGATCCCTTTCAGTATCACGAACATTTTTTCTAAGGACATGAAGGGCTCCGAGAACATTTCTTAAAACAGGATGGTGACTCGGCTACCTGGAAACCTCTGTCTGCTTCACCAATAGCTCCCTAAATACCACCGTCCTTTCAAAGCTCCCTCATTTCAATTTTAAATCGTGGGTTTCATGTAAAACAGTTCGTAAAACCCAGCACGAGGATGTGGAGAAATCCAAACACCATCCTCAGCTAAGAAACAGAAAGAATGGCAAGAAAATGACTCAAAAACAAAGCGCTCCCTGTGCAACCGAGTGTGCTGGTTTCATTGTGGACGGGAACGCTCTGGCAACTGCATACCTAACCCTCCTGTCCAGACTTTCATGATTCCAGGGAGAGAGCACGCTGTCTGTTTAAGGACGTCACGGAGGGCTTGTGAAATCAGAAGTCCTGGGTTCGAATCCTGCCTCTGCAATGAAATAGATGCCAGCCGTTCAGCCTGATGTTCTTGGGAGCCTCAACTCCCTTATCTGTAAAATGGGATTGTGCAAATAAAAGGAGGCACGTCGAGTGCCAAGGCCGTTTCTCAGGCATGTAGGAATTGCTCATTGTATCATTGTCAGGCTGTCGTCATTGCTACGTGGAGGGAGTTAGCAGTTCTGGGAGAAGCAGCAGAAGCAGCCATGAAATAAGCGGCTCTTTCCCCGTCATCTCCCATGTTCCGTCTCTGACACCCGAAAGGGAGGGTTTGACGAGAAGCCCCTCAGATGTTTCCAGCCCCAGGAGGCTATGGACATGCCATAGTTTTGGGGGATTGAATGGTGTCCCTGACAGAAGACGTGTTTGTATTGTCCTGACATCCTGGCATTCCTGCTCCTAGCACCTAAGGCTTGACCCATTTGGAAATAATGTCTCCTGGGAGTCTCCTTAGATGAGGCTGCATTGAATCAGGCTGGGGCTCCATCCATGGGACTGGGGTGCCTGATGAGCTGGATAAAGTCAGACACAGTCTGTAAAGAAAGCCGCAGGAGAGAGAAGGAGGGACACCCCATGACGGACACAGGCATGCAAAGCAGGACCCCTGAGGGTAAAGAGTGCTGAGGACTCTGGGAGAAAGATGACCTGTTGAGACCTTGGTTTTTTATTTAATTTTTTAAAATTTTTATTATGAAAAATAGCGTATATACAGAGAACAATAAACTTCAACGTATATTGTAGCAGTTACTTATAGAATAAATTTCAGAGTTTGGGGTGGGTACAATTTCAGGTTTTTCCTTCTGACTGCTCCAACACACTGGGAGACTAAAAGAAACATCAATATAATGATTCAGGGGTCATACTCATGTTAAATCCTATCATCTCTGGGCAACTTCTCCTTCTCCTATGACCCCTCTCCCAATCTTTATGCCCATTCTACATTTTTTAATACTGGAAGGGTCTGAGACTAATATGGGGTAGGGAGATGGAACTATCTGATGTTCTGGAGAGGCTGGGTTGGGTGTCAAGACTTATCTGGACCAGGGACCCATCTGGAGGTTGTAGGTTTCTGGAAAGTTACTCTAGTGCCTGGAACCCTTGTGGAATCTTATTTATCTCCCTAGGTGTTCTTTAGGATTGGCTGGAATGGTCCTAGTTGCGGGTTGGCAAGTGATGATAGGTAGCAAGGTCTAACTGAAGCTTGCATAAGAGTGACCTACAGAGTAGCCTCTCGACTCTATTTGAACTCTCTCTGCCACTGAGACCTTATTTTTCACACTTCTTTTCCCCCTTTTGGTCAGGATGGAATTGTTGATCCCACGGTGCCAGGTCTGGATTCATCCTTAGGAGTCATCTACCCACATCACCAGGGAGACTTTCACCCCTGGATGCCATCTCCCATGTAATGGGGAGAGCAATGATTTCACTTGCAGAGTTGGGCTTAGAGAGGCTGAGGCCACCTCTGAGCAACAAAAAAGGACTTCATGTTTGTTTGTTTTGCTGCACGGGCCAGGAATCAAACCTGGGTCTTCCACATGGCAGGCGTCTACCACTGAACGCCTGGGACCTTGAATTTTGGACTTCTAGCCTCCAAAACCCAGAGACAACAAACCGTCATCACAGGCAGCCCACGGGTGGTATTTGTCATAGCAGCAGTGGCATCCTGAGACAATGTTTCCTCTTTTGACACACACCGAAGTGGCATGGTGGAAAACCACAAACTGTCAGCATTCCTTTGAAAGGGTGAAACTACCCTCATGGAAAGCCGATTAAAATGGCTCTATGGGACTTTCCAGGGAACAGAAGAGATCTCTGAGGGTCGAGCTTGTCGTTACCCCCCACCCCCAAATTCAAAGTCCTCCCACCAGCTGGGGACAACGGCCAAGTAAATCTGTCCTCTGGTGTCCCCGTGGGGCGGGGGACAACACAGCCCAGGGGGCCAGCCCTACTGCCCTTGGGATCTCCCAGTTCTGCAAAGCGTAGGGAGATTTCAAATTCCACATGTTGGTAATTCCTCCACGGAAAGTTCTTGAAAGAAAGAGATATTCTTAAGACGTATAACGATGCCGAGTGTCTTTGAAAGGTGTCATATTTCATCAGTTACAGCTGCTGAATTATTCACGAGCAGCTCTGCATACCTTTCTCCCGTAGAAACCATCAAAAATCAGAGGGTCACCTCCCCCTCCTCTCTGGAAGAGGGGAAAGAGTTCCTTCAGTTTCCTCCACTGTGTTAATTTTCTGTGGTAGCCTTCTTGGTTTATAATTCTACCCAGGTTGCTACATTGATGCATAATAAAGGTTTTCGGTTTATACAATAGTAACAACCTGAAACCCAGGTGCGTTTGGGAAGCTTTCAGGGCAAACGCCCCCAGGTACGCATTTGGGATTTCCTTTTTAAAGATCCACTTTCAAGCACGTGGGCTGGGTTCCACCTGAAAAGCCTTGACCATGGAAGCAAAAGCAGCACGTGGAAGTTTTGCTTTAAAGTGTGGTTAAACTAAATCTTTCCTCCCCGGTTCTAAACAGAGAGTGGGGGATTTTGTACCTTTCCCATACAAATCCTGCAAATCACCCTGGAGAAGATGACGCTTGTCGTGCACATTTTATCCTCTCCCTGGCCCCAGCTCCCCCCCGTATCCAAGTGTGTCTATGCAGGCAGCCTCCGTTTGAATGCAAAATGGATCATAGCCCCCCACCCCAAACCCCCGCCTCAGAGCTGAACCACAGGCTGAGCTGGATTCCGTAAAACCTGCTGCTATGCCCCATTCCAATTCAATCCATTACACTGCTCACCACACACTTCTTATCACCCTGGCTTCTAATTTGACAATGACAAAGAGCTCTGCAGTGATTTTAAATTTCATAATTTTAATCTGTCAAGCCTGACATTTAATTACTGCCCTTCTAACCTGTGCCGTGTGCACGGAGGCTGCCGTTGGTTTTCCTTTAGAATTTTTTTCCTCCCCATTTTAGAGTGGATTAATAAATATGAGCATAACTGGCAGGGATAAGACAATGTGCTTGCGAGGGTCTATTAGTCCCAAATCTAGGCAGATGAGGTTAATAATATTTTAAAGCAGTGCTTTATTGTATTAGGAAAGATTAAGCTAGGGCTCAGCCCCGAATGAAATGTTCATTGAAAACAAAACAGGAGGTCGGCTATGCAAACTCTCAAGTGAGCAGTTAGCTGAACAAATGCGGTCACAGGCTACAGGACCTCAGCTGCCCAGCCTTCATTTCTTGGGTTTTCGAACAGGGCCAGGCACACGGAGCTCACTAAGTAGCCAGGTGAGGACTGGATGGCCAGGTGGTCTTGTTGGAGGTTGCCGGACTGATGAGATTCTGGCATCTGGAACCAAAGATGGGGGGTCTCCGCAGAAAGGTCATCCTAAGAGAGTTTACAAGCTATGTGTTCAATACATAGATTCTCCAGCATTTTGCGAAGACCGTGTGAAGAGTTATCATAGTAGGAATTCTTTGTTCCTGGTTGTGCATTGAGTTGGGGTTCATAGTGGACCCCTGCAGGACTGGCACAAACTCACGCCTCTGGATTTCTCTTTGGTGGAGTAACAGGTTTTCTCTTTGTTGAGATGGTGAGAGTTGGTTTCAGCCAGGTGGCCCAGTGGACTGGGAGCTCCCGTGGAGCCTGGGGTTTATCTGCGAGAGGCTGGGGGGTGGATTTTGAGCAGCAGAGGGGCTGGGTCCCTTCTGGAGATGGAGCGCACGATTGAGGGGAGGGCAGGTGACAGAGCTCACCGTGGCCCGTCTCTTTCTCTATGAAGCAGGTGTAACGGAGGTTGTCGTGAGATTATATGTGTGAGTATTTGCAGCTTAGAACCTTGGCACACACACACTCGTCAAAGGAAATGAAATGAAATACAAAACGGAAACAAAATGAAATGATCTGTAATAATGGATGTATAATAAAAGAGAATATATACAACAACATTTAAACCAATGCGAAATCTAAAATAAAATACAGAGTAAAATATAAAATAAAATCTAAACTAGCATATATAATAAAATAGTTAAAAAATAAACAAAAATGAACTCAAATATAATACTAAAACAGTGTAAAAGAAAATATCAAATAATATAAAGTAAATAATTGTAAAATAAATATGAACTAAACTAAAATAATAGAGCATATGTATAAAAATATCTAAAATATAGGGTGGGCCATGGTGGCTCAGCAGGCAGAATTCTCGCCTGCCATGCAGGAGACCAGGGTTTGATTCCCAGTGCCTGCCCAGGCAAAAAAAATAATATATATATATATATATAAGATAAAATGAAATGAGTCAAAAGTGGGTTGTCAGCAGGATGGAAAATTTTAGAGGAGACGTTCTCTGTGCCTTGGAACCGTGTTACTCCCAAGGGAGCACAACCCCGAGTAGCCCCAGAGAAGTATGGTCAGTCTTTCGTCGAAGTGGGGTAGACAGGCAGACAGAGTGGACAGGGACGGGGAGCAGGAGAGGGCCATTGGGGGGAGGGGAGCTTGGCTTCCAGGATCGCTCCTGGTCTTCCAGAAAGACGCTAAGTTTTCTCCTAGCAGGGCATGCAGGAGGGGGCCAGTTTGGGGGTTTGGGGTGAGGGAAGCAGAAACTGTGGTCCTGAAGCTGGATGCCTGGGCACCACAGCCCCCTGCAGTCCAGGAGGGAATGAACTCTCGTGCATTCCTTTCTCTCCACTTGGGATGCCCGCCCCAGCCCATGCCCAAGGGCAGAAAGTGAGAGATTTGCATATTTTTCTCCCTTTGCGGATTTCGCCCCTGCTCGAGTCTTCCTGTGCAGTCTCGGATGGGTTCTTTACATCTGACTGCTGTCTGGGACAAGGGAGAAGGAGCCTGGAGGAAGCATGGGTCCTCAGGAGTTGGCCTTGAACTTGGCTAAGGTGTCCCTGCCTGTGGCATACTGGAGAGAAGGGACAATTCCAATGCAGGGGCTTGCAAAGGAACACAGAGGAAAAGTTGGGGGAGAGAGCCCACCTCTGCCAAGAACTTCTGCCTCAGGACCTTGCTGAAGAACCTATCATGGATTAAATCGTGTCCCTCAAAAGATACAGTGATATCTTTAACCCCTGGTACCCACGTCTGTGACCAAATAGGGCCACAGCAGATGTAACGAGTTGAGGTTGTACTGGAGTAGGGGGAGCCCTCCATCCAAGGACGAGGGTCCTTAAATAAGAGGAAGTAGAAAGCATGGAAAGAGAGAAGAAAGTCTGGTGGAAACAGGCAGAGGCGGAAGTGAGGCTGCTGGAAACAAAGGAATGCCAAGAAGACGGAATGTTTCTAGAGTCTGGGCGCCTGCTAACTGCTTTCGGGGTACATGGTGTGGCACGAGGTGGTCCTAGAAGGGTAGCTTTCCCTTCATGAGACAGGTCTTCAATTCCAGAAAATTGAAATTGGCTGCGACTGGAGCCGACTTAATGGACTCAACACACTTTGCATCGTTGCCCTTTCCTTTTCCTTTCCACACAGATTATGCACATGTCTGCCAGGTTTGTAATCAAAAGTAGCATGTTATCTTGGTTCTCCGTCCAATATCCCACTCTTCAAATCCTTTGATCTCTTGATACTCTTTTTTTAAAACATTGTTTTTGTGTGAAATATAACATATACACCAAGAAACAATAAATTTCAAAGGACATTGTAACCAGTAGTTATAAAGCAGATTTCAGAGTTTGGTTTAGGTTACAGTTCCACAATTTTAGGTTTTCCCTTCTGGCTGCTCCAAGACACTGGAGACTAAAAGAAATATCAATATAGTGATTCAGCAATCATATTCAATTTGTTAAATCCTATCTTCTCTTTTATAACGTCTTCTCCTTTGATCTTTCTTCCATGCTTTAGGGGTATTTGGGCTATGCTCATATATTTGGGCTATGCTCATATATGAGCTCATATGCTCATATGCTCAACTTTTTCAGGTTGGAAGGAGCTATCAATAATATGCAATAGGAGATGGAACTAGCTGATGTTCTGGAGAGGCTGGGCCCTCTGCATCTCAGGACCTACCTGGTCCAGGAAACCATCTGGAGGTTGTAGGTTTCTTGAAAGTAATTATAATGCATGGAATCTTTGCAGACCCTCAGATAGAACCCTAGGTGTTCTTCAGAGTTTGCAAAGTTTTGATAGGCATCAATATCTAACTGATGTATGCACAAGAGTGACCTTCAGAGTAGCCTTTTAACTCTATTTGAACTCTCTCAGTCACTGATACCTCATTTTGTTACATTTTGTTCCCTCTTTATACCTTACTTTGTTACATTTCTTTCCCCCTTTTTTGGTCAGGAAGGTCCTGTTGATACATCATGCCCTCCTGATACAATTTTACAGCTCAAGATTGATGCAACCTCAATCAGTCATATGGTCTACCCCAACCTTCAGTTTGGAGAATGACAAACCTTTTCAGTGCTCTCCAGTCTAAAGTGTCATCCTGGGACCCAGGATCTTCTTCTCTAGAGACAGTTGGTCATCCTGGTGCTTTCCAAACTGTGCTCGAGGGATCCCTGCCTCCTTGCCCTTCCTCCTGTTCCCAGATCTCCTGCAACCAGAGAAGTTGCTCGTTTTTCTATTTAGGTATTGACCTCACAAATAATATTTCATTTTACTAAATGTTTTAATAATAAAAAAGTAAGAACCATGCCACAAGCTGATCTCTGAAGTCCTTCCCAGCTCGGATGTCCTGTGGGCTTGGCATCCATGGGGAGCCCACAGTGCACCTTGAAAGCCCTCTAAGGAAAGCACACAGGCATGTCTTACCTCCTACCACTTATGCAGGTGTGGAATGCTGAGTTCCTCTCCGTGACTGTTCTGTAGGAGGAAACTGGCCAGCTGCCCATTTTTTGCACACGTCACTGCAGAAACGATTTGATTTATGGCTAGAAAGAGTGATGAAAATATCAACAGATAAGTCAATTGTAAAATGGAATAAATCGGATACACCCGGGTGTGAATCAATCTGTTAAAGCTGAACTTCCTAGCTCTATGATCGAGAGGACGTTATTAACTTCTTTGAATGGGAACTTTGTCATTAGTATAATCACATCTATTTACAACATTGTTGGAAAGATTGAACATAATCGATGTGGGTCTCCTGCACCCAGTGTGAGCTCAGTCGATGGGGATTATTATTACAAGGATGATGTATGATTGAAGAAAGCTCTGGGCGTACAGGGAGAGATGGGGCATTGCAAATCAATCCTAGCTGTTTGGTTTTTGCTATTCTGTAGAACAAGATTTAAAATAAAGACCCAGTTTCATGTGCTGCCTTAACTCTGGGGTAAATGAGGTTCCCTGCCAAGCAACCTGCTTATCCCAGAGCTTCAGGTCCCTGCCAATCACACAAGCCCACCACACCCTCTTGTGGGAACCCAGGGGCCACCTCGCCTTCCCTGGGTGGAGAGCCGTGTCTTCTTGCCCCAGGCTGTGAGTTTATGTGGCTAATAAACTGCTGACCCTCTCATCTGTCCAACGCTGTGTGCCACGTGCTCACTCTTCCCCAGAAACCCCGGGCAGAGATTCTTCCCTCACCAGTGGACTGAAGAGCAAGTGATAAAAACAGCCTGGTCCTTCACTTCTCTGAGTCTGCTTCCTTCCCTTCCCATAAAGTGGTAATGCTTGTCCCTGCTTTGTCAGAAGGCAGCAGACACTGGATGGATAAGAGGGAGAATGTAAAGAGCTCAGCGCTGCAGCTGTAAGTATGGAAATCCCCAAATCTTTGTCCTGCTGCAGGAAGATGAGACACCCCTGGAGACGGCCTCAGATCTGATGAGAGGAGATTTAGCAGTCCTCGCTGAGCCCTTGGGCTTTGCAACCACGGAACGCAGAGCTAGTTGGCGTTAGGCACGGAACGTGCCTTCTGGATCCCGTTAAATGCCATCCGAAGGTGAATTTAGGTTTTTGCATCTGCCACCGGCATACAGAAAAAGCAAGTTCCTTTGCAGCTGGTATCAAGAAACAGCTATAAAAGCAGAAGACTGACGAAGCAACGATGCTCAGAGAAAAATATTCCTCATTATGCTAACCCACAACTATGACTTCCTTTCACCGGAATGATTTTACAATCTTCCCCCCAAACCTGGCCTCCTGAGGAATCCCATAAAAGTCAGAGTTTTAATAGACGGAGAGACGGTCTTGGTTCTTGAGGAAATGCACGGGGAGGCTCGGGTGCTGGCATCAGGTCTGAGAGGTCTGGGGTCCCGGGTTCTGTTGTTTGGTTTAAATGCGTGAAGCCCCAGATGCAGCCGCGAGCTCCAGCGGCACGTCAGAAGGAAAGCATCTTTTCAAAGTCTGGAATTTGTCCTGACCCCTAGCATAATTCTGCGTGGGTAGAGGCATTTCATAAATCTTATTGGATGATGATGACCTGCTACGGCAGCGAGTTTGGCTCCGCAGTGATACATGAAAATGGTTTAATCGCTCCTTAGTAGCACATTACTTTTCTAGGTTTCTTAGACCCCAAAGGTACGGTCATGGAAAGCTCGCCTGAGTTCTGCTCATATACGCGACCCGCCTCGTGTCCCCAACTCAGAGCTCATAGTTACTCCATTTGTTAATTTTTTGGGGCATGAGCAAGCAGTGGGATTCGAACTCAGGTCTCCGGCATGGCAGGCGAGAACTCTGCCACTGAGTCCCCATCACACCGCCCTCCATTTGTTAATCTTTTTAACATTTTTAAATTGTGAAATATAACATATATACAAAAAAGCAATAAACGTCCACGTACATTGTGATACGCAGTGATAGAATAGATTTCAGAGGTCAGTGTGGGTTACAGGTCCACAATTTTAGGTTTTCCCTTCTGGTTGCTCCAAGACACCGGAGATAAAAGAAATATCCATATGATGACTCAGCAGTCCTACTCATTTGTTGAATCCTGTCTTTTCTGTAATAACTCCTCCGTTTCCTTTGCTTTTTCTCCCACTGTTTAGGGGTCTTTGGTCTCTGCCCATCCTGACTTTTTCATGTTGGGGAGTGCTGTCGATCATAAGGGATAAAGAGATGGAAATAGTCGATTTGTTAATTTTAAAGCAAGCAATTCAGAGGCATACAGGGAGGGGAACGGAGAGGCCGTCATTGCCTTGGGTTGAAGGTAAACCGTTTGTTCCCTGAAAATGGACATTTACAGAGCTGTGGGGCAGGTCGTCCCCCAACAGGCCTGACGAAGTTGTCTGATATTCTGGATCCCCTCTGAGTCTTAAAAAAAAGTTCTATGAACTATGGGTTGTCTTTTTCTTACTCACCTTCAGAAGTTCTTTCATCTGTATCAATTATACGTTTTTCAAATCTATTTTCCCTCTCTGTGACTTATCTTTCATGTTTTTCTAAGCATCTTTTGAGAAGCAGACATTCCTTCTTTTAAGGTGCTTCAATACACTGATTTTTGGGGTTGGTTTATTGTGTTTCCTGTTTAAAGAAAAAAAATCTTTCTGTTTCCCAAATCAGAGAGGCATCCCCCTATAATCTTTGTCTAAAGCAGTGTGGTTTTACTTCTTGAAGGTTGATTGATAATCCTTCTGAAATTTGCTTTTGGGCATGGGCTGAAACTGATGTCGGATTTGATTTTTTTTTTTATCCCAGATGAGTAGACTATTTCCCTGGGGCCCCTCTTCCTGCAGTTTCCTATGGGACTCTTTGTTAAAAAACAAAATGACAACAAAAGACAAGGCTTTATACGCAGTCTCCTCGGGGTTTCTTTGTCCATCTGCCCATCCTTGTGTCGAATTGTGATGGTAATTCACTGAAGTTTCATCATAATCCCTGGTGACTGAGGAAGCTGCAGCCTCCTCTCGCTCCTCCCCTCCCCTCCCCTCCCCCTTTCTCCCCCTCCCCTCTCCCTCCCCCTCCCCTCCCTCCCCCTCCCCTCCCCTCCCTCCCCCTCCCCTCCCTCCCCCTCCCCTCCCCTCCCTCCCCCTCCCCTCCCTCCCCCTCCCCTCCCCTCCCTCCCCCTCCCCTCCCCTCCCTCTCCCCTCCCCTCCCCTCCTCCTTTTTCTTCCAAATCTACAAATCGGTTGGAGAGAATTGACATTGTTATAACATCAAACCATCCAATCCATGAATGTGGCAAATCCCTCCTTGTTTTAGGGCCCCATTTATTCCTCTCAATAACGTTTTGCCGTGTTCTGGGTAAAATCCCAACAGTGTCACATTAGTTTTATTTCCTTGTCTTTCGCCCCTGTATGCTCAAGTATCTTTTATAGATGTTTTTTGCCTTTTGCTGTTAGACAGAGAGTTGACTTTTTTATATTGATCCTTCACTTAGCTTACTTGCTGTATCACTAAAAATTATAATAAATTGTGCAATATTTTGATTTTGAGAGTACACCATCATATTACCTGCACATAATGTCAGTTTTCTTTTTTCCTTCCTCCCCATTCCCCTCCTTTCCTTCCCTTCTCTTTCATTTCCTTTTTTCTTCCCTTGCTTTTCCCCTTGCATTCCCTTCCTTCCTCCTTCCCTCCCTTCTCATTAGGCTTCCTATTTCTTCTTTTTCTTGTCTTATTACATCCTCATCCTGTACAACATAGGATGGGAGTGGTGAAAAGAGTATACTTTCCTCTTTCCCAGTCTCAGAGTGGATGTTGTAACTTAAACATTTTCCATAGAATATGACCTGTGCTCAAAGGTGATTTTGCGTGCAAGCATGTAACTTTATATTAAGAAAGTGTCACTCTACTCCTTATATTTTACAGTGATTTTTAAATCACAAATGTCAAATTTTTATTGCATGTGTTTTCATTTATTAGGGTAATCTAATGTTTTTCCTTTCTCTTTCATTCTATTAATATGATGAAATCCAATGATTGGTTTTTTTAATCATTCTGAACACAACTTTCATTCTTGGAGTAAAACCAACCTGCTATGCTTTAATTATTCTTTTGTTTTTTAAAAAAATAAGGTCTCTATATTTTGCTTGTTAATATTTTGCACAAAATGTTTTATCTTTGTTTCTAAGTGAGATTGACCTGAAATTTTACTGTTTTATTAAGTTCTGGTGAGGTTTGTGTATCAAGGTTATTCTGGCTTCATGAAAATGAGTTAAAGTATTCTCTCTTGTTTTAGGCTCTGGAAGGGTTTGCACAAAATTGACATTATGTCTTCTTCAAATAATTGTTCAGTTTATTGGCAAAGATTGCTGAACTTGGCATTTTTTTGTGGGGAAAACTTAAATATGATGCATTAAATTGCTTGAATTCATGTTTATCATTTCTGTGAAATTGTCCATTTTTTATTTGTTGCCTAAAGGTGTTTGTAATCCACACATTAAATACATATTTAGGATTTATCCTTCTTTTTCTCCTGATATTGATACATTTTATATTTGTCCATTTTTTTTCTTGATTGGTGTTACCAGAGATATAGAATTTGTATTAGTCTTTTAACACAATTAACTTTAAGATCTGGTGATTTTCTTTGTTTTATATTCTCTACGTAAATCATCAACTTCTGTTGTTTTGGAGAGGTTAGTTTTTTTCCTACCTTCTTGAGATGGGTTCTTAACTCAATGCTTTTCGACCTTTCTTCTTTTTATAAACATATTTAAAATTGTAAGTGCCCCTGACAACTATGCTTAATTGCATACATCGATATTCAATGTACCATATTTTCATTATTATTCAAACCACAATACAGTCTAGTTTTTATTTTGACTTCCTCTTTGACTCATGGGTTATTGAGAAGTATAGTGCTTAACTTTCAAACTTTTGCGATTTTCTAAATATCTTTTCGTTATTTATGTTCCCACTTAAGTGTGCTGGATTTGCAGAATGTGCTCTGTATGATTTCAGTATTTTTATGATTGTTGAGATTTGCTTTACGACCCAGCCGATGGTTAAATCTTGAGTTTCTTGGGTACAAAGTAACTATTCTGCAGTCATCAGAATAGAGTTCTAAATCTATGCACTGGGCAAAAATACATAAAAGTAAAGGATTTGAACCAAACTCAATCTTAAATCTGTGCTGAGTTTTGGTGTGCTGCTTCCATTCCTGAGAAAGTGTGGCAAAATTTTCCACTACACTTGTGCATATGTCTTTCTTTGATTTCTATAAGAGTTTCCTCTCTGTATTTTAAATCTCTGTTATTTGATGCATACAAATTCACAATTGTTTGTATTCCTGGTGAACTGAGCCTTTCATCATGAAGAAATGTTTCTCTTTAATTTACTGTTTATTTTTTTAAGTAAGTTTTATTTTGATATTAATGCAAATGGTAAAGTTAGTGTTGGTTAGTATTTACCAATGCTTGTCATAATTTAATTATATATGTCAAATTAATAAATATTGTTTAATTACATATATTTTGATTTGGTGAGTATTGACGTGGTACATCTTTTTCTATCCATTTATGTTTACTCTCTGTTTTCTTCTGTTTTAGCTGTGTCTCTTTTAAGCAGAATATCATTGTTTTATTTAAACTTGGGGAGATGACCTTTGCTTTTTAATCGTTGCAGTTAAACGTTTCATGCAATGCCTGCTGTTCGGGGTTTGAACCTATCGTCTCTGCTTAAGAACTCAAGCAAACAAGATAACACAAAAGCTGGTGAGTGGTGCCGAGTTGGTTGATTAGCACATGTGTGTGGAAGAGGCGGGAGGTTCTGACTGAAAGTATTTAATAAGTGTGTGTGTTGCAGCAATCGGGAATGCAGGCACACTCTTGTCCGGGCCACAGTGGGTGACCCCCGTCCACTCTGCGATGTCGGATGCCGCCTGGAGAACTGCTTTGAGGTGTGCAGTGAATCCAGGACGAGCTGGGGGCAAGCAGGACTGTGGGGCAGTGATGCCAGAGCTTCTAGAACCCTCGGAGTTTGGAAAAGGACAAATCCGAGCACTATTAACCTCCCAGGCGCGAGGGAATTGGGGAAGGACGAGACGCCTGCCTCCAACTATTTGGAAGTCTGCCCCGTGAAAGAGCCTTACAGTCTGTCCTTAGTAGTTGAAGACACAGAACTCGGAATCGCGTGTGCTGGGAGAGCCATTCCAGGTCAACACAAAGAAGGAGTGTGGGGTTGCCAGAACCGTAGGAAGATGAGAAGGTGTCTTGATGAGGTGGTGAGTTCCCTGTCACTGGATGTATCCAAATGTTGCCTGCGTAAGCACTCAGAGAAAACCCAAGACTGGCTTCGAGCAAGGCTGGGAGGCTGGTCCTTGCACTCGTCCTTTGTAGAGCTTTGTGAGCAGTCAATTAGCTGCTGCGTGTGCCAGCTTTCTGTCTGTACTTCCTTGGGTGCCAGATGAACTGCTGAGAAAATGAAAACACTCCTCGGCCACAGAGCATCTCCAGTGGAAAAAACGGGCTCATCATCTGAGGCAGAGACTTGGCAGAAATCTTGTAAAATGAATGATTGTGCAATATTGTCTTATTCTCAAGCCCCGCATTATACATAATTTGTCCCCAAAGGAAATAGAACAGCTTGTAACAATGCAAGCAATGCTAATCCGTGCATTCCCAATTTCCATCAGAAAAAAAAAAAAAAAACATCCACACAAAACCAAGTCTTGAAAGATTGGATTTTCTTAGGATAAATTCAAAAGTTCATTCCAGAAGAACCAAGCCCTTCTTTAAAAGTCTGCACTGATTCTGGGCAAAGCACCAAGGGCCTTAAATTAAGAATGCGAAGCTGGGATGAGTTTGGGATTTGGCAGGAAGCTGTCCAACGTGGGACAAGAGGCTCTCAGAATATTTCCCACAATAAATAGCTATGAGTGATTTAGGGAATGAGAAGGCAAGATAAAGAGGGACGTTCTTCATAAATTCATTAACTATTAAGAAAAGACGGTGACGATTTCCAGGTGGGGAAAATATCCTATTTCAAGAGTCAACAAAGAGGAGCTTTGGGAAGAGATGAGATTTTTAAAGCAAGATGTGAGAACGGCCCCTCTTTCTGCCCCCATGTCACTTTTATTGTTATTCTCAACACATTAGAGGTAATTCCATGTCTTCTTCACCATTAGAGCAGGACAGTTGATGAAATGGCTCAGGTCTCTTTAAGGGGAATTTAGAAGGGAAGTGGTAGGGCATTGGACACGTGGGTGAAGTCTGTAAATTGCAGCCAGCATGGCTTCTTTGAACTTTGATGTCCTCTTCTATAAAATTTTGGCACTGGGAATGAGCTAAGGAGAGCACTGTAAGCCATGTAAATGGTCCAGCTAGGTCACTAACAAAGAGTCGCTCAACAAACAGTCTATTAAAAACATTCCTGAAGGGTCAGGACTTAAGAAGATGCTCAAGAACCTCAAGAAGAAACTTTGTCTTCATTTCACAAAGAAAGAAACAATCCTGACTATTTTAAGTAACAGTGTAACAGGGGCTTACAATAGTCTAAGTAACATTGTAACATGCATACGTCTCTCAGGGGGGCCAACTTAATGCAAAGAAGGGGAGGAGAGTTGAAAAAATGCAAGATGAGGTGCAGGTGCTGGAAGTTTCAGGGGGCTTGGCGGCGAGGAACTCTGGCATTAATGGTGCAAACCGTGCATGGGGATATAAGCAGAGGCAAGCCCACGGGGTCTCCGGGAGCTTCCTCAACCTGGAAGAGGTGGGCATGGTTCATGGAATTTAGCCGTCTATGAGACACGCTTAAACCCAGCATTTACCAGGGACAGCACGTTGCTCACTCACTCTCAAGACAGACACTGGACAATGGCATCTGCGTGCCAAAGAAGGTGAGCATGGAAGGCCAGCACCAGAAGCTGGACAGGCAAGGAAGGGTTCTCTCCTGCAGTTTCAGAGGGTCCTGCAAACACCTGGATTTTGGAGGGCTGGCCTCCAGAAATATGAGCTCATGAATTTATAGTTCGAAGCCGCTTCGTTGTGGTGCTTTGTTGCAGCAGCCCCAGGAAGCTAAGATGTTGTTTCAGTGACAATGCTACCGTCATTTGCCCTTGTAACTGGTGTGTTACAAGGTGAGGTTGGGGTGTCTGTGAGATGTTGGGGGCACTTCAGCATCCTGCCTCGTTGCTCCAAAAAGCCACAGCCTACTGGGGCGCAGAGTATTGAGGCTGTTCTCTATCATGGAATCCCAGGAGAGCCCTCCCCATATGGAGGGATTTTTTTATTTAAAAAAAAAAAAACTTGGGTATTGTGAGATATGCCATATATACAACAAAGCAATGCATTTTAAAAGTACATTGTAACAAGTAGTTATAGAACAGATTTCAGAGTTTGGTATGGGTTACGGTTCTCCAATTTCAGGTTTTTCCTTCTAGCTGCTCCAAGACGCCGGAGACTAAAAGAAATATCAATATAATGATTCGGCGCTCATACTCATTTGTTAAACCCGACCTTCTCTGTATAACTCCTCCTTCTTTGATCTTTCTCCCATTCTTTAGGGGTATTTGGGCTGTGCCCATTCTAACTTTTTCATGTTGGAAGGGGCTGTGGATAATATGGGCCAGGGGGCCGGAACTCACTGATGTTCTGAAGAGGCTGGGCCTCGGCATTTTAGGACCGATCTGGCCTAGGAACCATCTGGAGATGTCTGGAAAAGAATCTTCGTCTGTGAAACTTTTGTGGAATCTCAAACGAAGCCCTAGGGGTTCTTTAGGGTCGGCAGGAATGATGTTGGTTGGGGTTTGGCAAACCACGGTTATTTGCAATATCTACCTGGAGTTTGCAGAAAAGCGGCCGCCAAGGTTCCAAGATTAATATCTCCAACTGCACTCTGCATGTGGACCCTAGACAGACACTTGTCCTCACGTCACACCCAAGATGCCAGTGGAGCTGGAATTCAAAGCCAGGCTCCCAGACTCCAAGGAAAAAGTCCTTCCCCTGCCTGAGTCACTGTGAATCCTCCCAGTGCGATTCAGCGAGACCTGCCTTTAACCTGACCAACCCTCGTCTCAGACTTTTGCCTTAAACCTCGTTTTCTTTAAATTTCCAAAATGCTTCTTTAATGTCCACTGCACTTTGCATGTGGAGGCACAGCTGAGCTCAAGAACCAACAGTGTAAATGAATGTTTTTTGTCCTCAAATGCCTGCAGTGAAGGGTGAGCTCTAGAATTTCTTATACTCAGTTTTATCACAGTTCCCTTAGTAATAGATTGTATGCATTGCATTGACATGCAGTGATGCAGCCACATATACACACAAATATCAAAGAATATGGCTTATCCTTGCTTCCATTTTACATATATAAATATGTACATATATATTTATTCTATTTTATATATTGCTATAGCTGTATCTATTGGTATATTTATAATATATGGATTTCTATTTTTCTGTATTTCTGATAAATGTTTACAATATATGAATTTATATTTATCTATATTTCTGATATATATATTTACAACATATGAATTTGTATTTATCTATATTTCTCACAAATATTTACCATATATGAATTTACATTTATTTATATTCCTGATAAATATTTGCAATATATGAATTTATATTTATCTATACTTGTAATATATAAATTTATATTGTGGGCGGGCCACAGTGTCTCAGCAGGCAGAGTTCTCGCCTGCCATGCCAGAGACCCAGTTTGATTCCTGGTGCCTGCCCACGCCAAAAAAAAAAAAAAATTACATTGTATTTATGTATAGTCATAAAATTATATTATATTTATGTATCCATATATTTGGAAATAGGCATTAATTTAAAGCTAAGATAACAGATGCAAGGAAACTGTTTTAGAAGAATTTGAGGCCCCATTTTAAATTTTTTTCTCACTTAGAGTACAGTGTGTCTTTAAATAGATATTTTTGAAAATTTGTGGTTAGTAGAACACGTATGAAATGTTGAATTTTGAGGGTAAGTGACATCTTTTCCCTCGAATGCCCCCTCAGAGCCTTATATTTGGTAGGTGTTTAACAAATATTACCTGAGAGAGTGAACTCTTGGTAAGACAGTTATTATAGCATATTTACACAGGTCAGTAATTTTAAATAACCCAATAGTTCATTTATAACAACCTGTTCAAGCAGGAAAAAGCCTGGATTTGTCATGCCTCTGCTCCTTTTCTCAGGAAGTCTGCATTTTTAACATACAAGTCTGACCAAGATCTCCAAAAGGCATCTAAAAAATGTCTTAATATGCATAAACCCTTAATTTGCCCCATAGCGGGATAGCTCAAAAAATAGATGAATGGATTTCTGAAACTTCCCCAGAAAATCACTTTTGGGCTAAAACTAACATTCAGCGCAGAAAATAAGGGCTCAGCATAAAATACCCGAAAACAAGGGTTTAGAGTAAAATTATAATTTCAGTCTAAAGAATAACATTATTATAATAACATGACCATCCTATTTTGGGTAGGTTTTAGAAGTCTAATCTGGGTCTAGCGATTCCTATTACAAATTTGCGCAATGCTGTCCTAGAATCTTATCCATTAGGTGCTGGGTTCCTGCTTTTGGCCACAAAAATGGATTACTCATTTTTTAATGGTTATTAGAGAAGGGTATATGGGCCTCTGTATCAAAAGAGTCATAGTTTTATTCAAAAATTCCTTCCTCTTTTCGTTTTGTCGAGAATAATTTGTTTCGCTGCCCTGTTGGTCTTTCGGTGTGGCTTTATTTTAGTTCCAGAAAAGTAAGATTTGAAAGCTCTTAGTAATCAGAAACCAAGAATGAGAGTTTGGATGCAGAAGGAAATATGACACAGGAAATATGGTCATCTGTTACATATATTTTAGAAGCTGAAAAATGAAGTGCTTTAAACAAACAAAAAAATACATATTTTGGGGGTTGTTGTTCGTTTTTCCTGGAAAATTTCTTTTTATATCGAATTGAAAACTACTTTAAAGAAACTAAGAGAATTAAAAATAATTAGTAAACTTGCTTAGCATCTGTTTGAAATGTAAATCTCAGCTAAACTGAGAAATAAATTGGGTAGTTGAAAGCTTCCTACTTGGTTTCAATTTTGTGGATGATATCACCAGAATACAGAGTTTTCGTACTTAAACAAATCGTGCTAGGTTACCAGTCTTCAATTTCAATTAGATCATGTAAAAATGAAAAACCAGACACACTAATAAACCTCTGAAGGTGTAGTATTTCAAACACACACAAACATTTATCTTGACCGTTTCCTCATAGAATGGGTTTCGTGTTTGACTCTCTGATGTTTGTTTCCATTAATCTTTTTTTTTTCTGTCTCTACTCTGCTGAGATTTTCCTTCTCCAAGTAATTCTATCTTTTAGACAGGTGATTTTAGAAATGACAAGTTCATCCTCCGGCTTCGTAAGACCATCTGTGTGTCACCTCTTGTTTTCTTCTTCCCAGATCCAGAATTGCACTGAAATATTTATTTTTATTATTAAACCAGAGCCGTGAAATATTTAAACCACTCCCAAGAGTGGGTTTCTTAATTTTGGAAACGGCAGCTGTGTTTTTCATCGATCACTGGGTGTTTCTTACTTTTCCTTTTCACTCCACCACTTTGATCACCACCTTGGTGTGCCTTTAAGAATCAGAATTCTGCCCTCTCTGCAGCGTGAACGACTCTGTTGAGTTTTGGTCTACAGCACCAAGCATTCTGGGAACATGGTGAGTCTTGGCTCAGGTAACAAAAAGCCAAAAGTTCATTGTCATAGAGAAGATTCAGAGTATCAAAACAATCGGACAGTTATGTCTGGAATTCTTTTGACATTTCCCTCATGATGCATCACAAAAGGGCTGCTGTGCCTCCTGCCATCTCATCTGCATTCCAGGTTGGGCAAAAAGGCCAAAAAATAGGCAAATAGGGGATGGAAATCAAGTGATTTTGTTTCTCTTTTTTTTTATTTTTATTTATTTTATTTTTTATTTTTTTTATTTTTATTATTTTTTTTATTTTTTTATTAACGGAAAGAAAAAAAAAGAAATTAACACAATATTTAGAAATGATACCATTCTACATATGCACTCAGTAATTCTTAACATCATCACATAGATGCATGATCATTGTTTCTTAGTACATTTGCATCGGTTTAGAGGAACTAGCAACACAACAGAAAAAGATATAAAATGTTAATATAAAGAAAAGAAATAAAAGTAGTAATAATAGTAAAAACCAACAACAACAAACAAACCAACAAGCAAACAAAAACAAAAAAACCCTATAGCTCAGATGCAGCTTCATTCAGTATTTTAACATGATTACTTTACAATTAGGTATTATTGTGCTGTCCATTTTTGAGTTTTTGTATCTAGTCCTGTTGCACAGTCTGTATCCCTTCAGCTTCAATTACCCATCGTCTTACCCTGTTTCTAACTCCTGCTGAACTCTGTTACCATTGACATATTTCAAGTTTATTCTCGAATGTCCGTTCACATCAGTGGGACCATACAGTATTTGTCCTTTAGTTTTTGGCTGGATTCACTCAGCATAATATTCTCTAGGTCCATCCATGTTATTACATGGTTCATAAGTTTATCTTGTCTTAAAGCTGCATAATATTCCATCGTATGTATATACCACAGTTTGTTTAGCCACTCTTCTGTTGATGGAGATTTCGGCTGTTTCCATCTCTTTGCAATTGTAAATAATGCTGCTATAAACATTGGTGTGCAAATGTCCGTTTGTGTCTTTGCCCTTAAGTCCTTTGAGTAGATACCTAGCAATGGTATTGCTGGGTCGTATGGCAATTCTATATTCAGCTTTTTGAGGAACCGCCAAACTGCCTTCCACAGTGGTTGCACCCTTTGACATTCCCACCAACAGTGGATAAGTGTGCCTCTTTCTCCGCATCCTCTCCAGCGCTTGTCATTTTCTGTTTTGTTGATAATGGCCATTCTGGTGGGTGTGAGATGATATCTCATTGTGGTTTTGATTTGCATTTCTCTAATGGCCAGGGACATTGAGCATCTCTGCATGTGCCTCTTGGCCATCCGTATTTCTTTTTCTGGTAGGTGTCTGTTTAAGTCTTTTTCCCATTTTGTAATTGGGTTGGCTGTCTTTTTGTTGTTGAGTTGAACAATCTCTTTATAAATTCTGGATACTAGACCTTTATCTGATATGTCGTTTCCAAATATTGTCTCCCATTGCGTAGGCTGTCTTTCTACTTTCTTGATGAAGTTCTTTGATGCACAAAAGTGTTTAATTTTGAGGAGCTCCCATTTATTTATTTCCTTCTTCAGTGTTCTTGCTTTAGGTTTAAGGTCCATAAAACCACCTCCAGTTGTAAGATCCATAAGATATCTCCCAACATTTTCCTCTAACTGTTTTATGGTCTTAGACCTAATGTTTAGATCTTTGATCCATTTTGAGTTAACTTTTGTATAGGGTGTGAGAGATGGGTCTTCTTTCATTCTTTTGCATATGGATATCCAGTTCTCTAGGCACCATTTATTGAAGAGACTGTTCTGTCCCAGGTGAGTTGGCTTGACTGCCTTATCAAAGATCAAATGTCCATAGATGAGAGGGTCTATATCTGAGCACTCTATTCGATTCCATTGGTCGCTATATCTATCTTTATGCCAATACCATGCTGTTTTGACCACTGTGGCTTCATAATATGCCTTAAAGTCAGGCAGTGCGAGACCTCCAGCTTCGTTTTTTTCCCTCAAGATGTTTTTAGCAATTCGGGGCACCCTGCCCTTCCAGATAAATTTGCTTATTGGTTTTTCTATTTCTGAAAAATAAGTTGTTGGGATTTTGATTGTTATTGCATTGAATCTGTAAATCAATTTAGGTAGGATTGACATCTTAACTATATTTAGTCTTCCAATCCATGAACACAGTATGCCCTTCCATCTATTTAGGTCTTCTGTGATTTCTTTTAACAGTTTTTTGTAGTTTTCTTTATATAGGTTTTTTGTCTCTTTGGTTAAATTTATTCCTAGGTATTTTGTTCTTTTAGTTGTGATTGTAAATGGGATTCGTTTCTTGATTTCCGCCTCAGCTTGTTCATTACTAGTGTATAGAAAAGCTACAGATTTTTGAATGTTGATCTTGTAGCCTGCTACTTTGCTGTACTCATTTATTAGCTCTAGTAATTTTGTTGTGGATTTTTCTGGGTTTTCTACATATAGTATCATATCGTCTGCAAACAGTGATAGTTTTACTTCTTCCTTTCCAATTTTGATGCCTTGTATTTCTTTTTCTTGCCTAATTGCTCTGGCTAGAACTTCCAACACAATGTTGAATAATAGTGGTGATAGTGGACATCCTTGTCTTGTTCCTGATCTTAGGGGGAAAGCTTTCAATTTTTCCCCATTGAGGATGATATTAGCTGTGGGTTTTTCATATATTCCCTCTATCATTTTAAGGAAGTTCCCTTGTATTCCTATCCTTTGAAGTGTTTTCAACAGGAAAGGATTTTGAATCTTGTCAAATGCCTTCTCTGCATCAATTGAGATGATCATGTGATTTTTCTGCTTTGATTTGTTGATATGGTGTATTACATTAATTGATTTTCTTATGTTGAACCATTCTTGCATACCTGGGATGAATCCTACTTGGTCATGATGTATAATTCTTTTAATGTGTTGTTGGATACGATTTGCTAGAATTTTATTGAGGATTTTTGCATCTGTATTCATTAGAGAGATTGGTCTGTAGTTTTCTTTTTTTGTAATATCTTTGCCTGGTTTTGGTATGAGGGTGATGTTGGCTTCATAGAATGAATTAGGTAGTTTTCCCTCCACTTCGATTATGTTGAAGAGTTTGAGGAGAGTTGGTACTAATTCTTTCTGGAATGTTTGATAGAATTCACGTGTGAAGCCGTCTGGTCCTGGACTTTTCTTTTTAGGGAGCTTTTGAATAACTAATTCAATCTCTTTACTTGTGATTGGTTTGTTGAGGTCGTCTATTTCTTCTTGAGTCAAAGTTGGTTGTTCATGTCTTTCCAGGAACCTGTCCATTTCATCTAAATTGTTGTATTTATTAGCGTAAAGTTGTTCATAGTATCCTGTTATTACCTCCTTTATTTCTGTGAGGTCAGTAGTTATGTCTCCTCTTTCATTTCTAATCTTATTTATTTGCATCCTCTCTCTTCTTCTTTTTGTCAATCTTGCTAAGGGCCCATCAATCTTGTTGATTTTCTCATAGAACCAACTTCTGGTCTTATTGATTTTCTCTATTGTTTTCATGTTTTCAATTTCATTTATTTCTGCTCTAATCTTTGTTATTTCTTTCCTTTTGCTTGCTTTGGGATTAGTTTGCTGTTCTTTCTCCAGTTCTTCCAAGTGGACAGTTAATTCCTGCATTTTTGCCTTTTCTTCTTTTCTGATAAAGGCATTTAGGGCAATAAATTTCCCTCTTAGCACTGCCTTTGCTGCGTCCCATAAGTTTTGATATGTTGTGTCTTCACTTTCATTTGCCTCTAGGTATTTACTAATTTCTCTTGCAATTTCTTCTTTGACCCACTTGTTGTTTAAGAGTGTGTTGTTGAGCCTCCATGTATTTATGAATTTTCTGGCACTCCGCCTATTATTGATTTCCAACTTCATTCCTTTATGATCCGAGAAAGTGTTGTGTATGATTTCAATATTTTTAAATTTGTTAAGACTTGCTTTGTGACCCAGCATATGGTCTATCTTTGAGAATGATCCATGAGCACTTGAAAAAAAGGTGTATCCTGCTGTTGTGGGATGTAATGTCCTATAAATGTCTGTTAAGTCAAGCTCATTTATAGTAATATTCAGGTTCTGTATTTCTTTATTGATCCTCTGTGTAGATGTTCTGTCCATTGATGAGAGTGGTGAATTGAAGTCTCCAACTATTATAGTATGTGTGTCTATTTCCCTTTTCAGTGTTTGCAGTGTATTCCTCACGTATTTTGGGGCATTCTGGTTCGGTGCGTAAATATTTATGATTGTTATGTCTTCTTGCTTAATTGTTCCTTTTAATAGTATATAGTGTCCTTCTTTGTCTCTTTTAACTGTTTTACATTTGAAGTCTAACTTGTTGGATATTAGTATAGCCACTCCTGCTCTTTTCTGGTTGTTATTTGCATGAAATATCTTTTCCCAACCTTTCACTTTCAACCTATATTTATCTTTGGGTCTAAGATGTGTTTCCTGTAGACAGCATATAGAAGGATCCTGTTTTTTAATCCATTCTGCCAGTCTATGTCTTTTAATTGGGGAATTCAGTCCATTGACATTTAGAGTTATTACTGTTTGGATAATATTTTCCTCTACCATTTTGCCTTTTGTATTATATATATCATATCTGACTTTCCTTCTTTCTACACTTTTCTCCATGTCTCTCTCTTCTGTCTTTTCGGTTCTGACTCTAGTGCTTCCTTTAGTATTTCTTGCAGAGCTGGTCTCTTGGTCACAAATTCTCTTAGTGACTTTTTGTCTGAGAATGTTTTAATTTCTCCCTCATTTTTGAAGGACAATTTTGCTGGATATAGGAGTCTTGGCTGGCAGTTTTTCTCTTTTAGTAATTTAAATATATCATCCCACTGTCTTCTAGCTTCCATGGTTTCTGCTGAGAAATCTACACATAGTCTTATTGGGTTTCCCTTGTATGTGACGGATTGTTTTTCTCTCGCTGCTTTCAAGAACCTCTCTTTCTCTTTGACCTCTGACATTCTAACTAATAAGTGTCTTGGGGAACGCCTATTTGTGTCTAATCTCTTTGGGGTGCGCTGCACTTCTTGGATCTGTAATTTTAGGTCTTTCATAAGAGTTGGGAAATTTTCAGTGATAATTTCTTCCATTAGTTTTTCTCCTCCTTTTCCCTTCTCTTCTCCTTCTGGGATACCCACTAGACGTATATTTGTACGGTTCACATTGTCCTTGAGTTCCCTGATACCTTGTTCAAATTTTTCCATTCTTTTCCGGATAGTTTCTGTTTCTTTTTGGAATTCAGATGTTTCATCCTCCAAATCACTAATTCTATCTTCTGTTTCTTTAAATCTGTCGTTGTAGGTATCCATTGTTTTTTCCATCTTTTCTACTTTATCTTTCACTTCCATAAGTTCTGTGATTTGTTTTTTCAGTTTTTCTATTTCTTCTTTATGTTCAGCCCATGTCTTCTTCATGTCCTCCCTCAATTTATCGATTTCGTTTTTGAAGAGGTTTTCCATTTCTGTTCGTATATTCAACATTAGTTGTTTCAGCTCCTGTATCTCATTTGAACTATTGGTTTCTTCGTTTGACTGGGCCATATGTTCAATTTTCTGAGCGTGATCCGTTATCTTCTGCTGGCGTCTGGGCATTTAGTCAGATTTCCCTGGGTGTTCGACCCAACAGGTTGAAAGATTTTTCTGTGCAATCTCTGGGTTCTGTTTTTCTTATCCTGCCCAGTAGGTGGCGCTCGTGGCACACGTTTGTCTACGGGTTCCACCAGTTAAAGTTGCTGTGGGTCCTTTAACTCTGGAAAATTCTCGCCGTAGGGGAGGTTTGGCAGCCAAAGCGTCTTGGAAGAATGCCAGCCGGCCTGGGGTTCCGAATGCGGGGAGGGTCGCTGGCCGTCGCAGCACAGGAGAGTGTCTGGCCGAATTAGCTAGTCGGCCCGGGGCACCAAGCGTGGCGGGAGGGCGCCAGCTGTCACAGCCCGGGAGAGTGCACTATTCCCAGCCGACGGGGGAGTCACGTGTTTGGAAGGGATCCCCCGGTCACTGTTCTCCGCAGTCTGGGGATTTCCGACCCAACTATCTCAGTTGTTCCGGGGGGCCTCGTGTGGTGGGGGCACCAGCCGCCGTGGCCTAAGGGGACCGCCTGTCCAATTCTACCAGCTGGCCTGGGAAGGTGGAAGGGAGAGACTCCGGTCGCTTGTCGTCCCACCCAGGAAAGCCCGTGCCCCTTGGTGATCTCACCGGAGCTGGTTCTCCCAGATAGTCAGCCGTTCCAGGATGGGGTACGCCGTCCCTTTGATCTCCCTCGTGGCTCCGGGAGCTGCTCTGTATTATCTCCACTCCCCCAGTAGCTGTTCTGGAGCAGGAAAAGTGAGGGCGGCAAGGCTGTCGAGGGTGGTGGCGGAGGAGCCGGTGAAGGCGGGGGAAGAGGGCACCGTGGTGGTTGGAGAGCGGCCGGAGCAGGAGGGGGAGGAGAGGGGAGAAGGAGGGCGGGCGGGTCGGCTCTTGTTTCTCTTTTAAAGAACATGCCTGAAAGTCCCACCGAACAACTGCTGTTTGTCTCTTAATGGCCTGAACTGTCTCCCGAGGCCAACCCTGTCTCTAAGGGAAGCTAGGAAAATAAAGGAAAAATAGGTGATATTTGGCTGGGTATCTTGCCAGTCATAAAAACCTGGGCTTTTTGAGTGAGAAAGAAGGGGAGATGAGGCATGGGGAGGGCATCCCTCACTCTGTAAAAAGCAGCATCCTCTCTGCCTCTTCACCCCACCACAGAGCTGCGGTGTTTCCCCAACTTTCTCCTTTTTCTCCTCATTCACGAGGGCGGGTGTATGTTCGGTAGACATAAATGACGACGATGCAAATGCAAGAGAAACAGCATCCCATCTCCAGATGATGTTCAATTCCTGTCTTCTGTGCACCAGCTTTGCAAAGTGTTCTCCAGACTGGGGAGCCCCTAGGGAAGAAGAGAAGGTACCAGTTCCCCGAGTCCACTGAGGATCGGAAGCCTGGGCAGCTGCAGTGGGGCTGGGGAAGGGGACACTGGGGCCGGGTGAAGAAGTGGAAACTCTGTGCAATTCCCTGGCCTGCCCTGCAGGTAAGAGGCCAGTCTGGACTCTCCATGGGCAAGCAGGAGGGATGTGGGGTTTCAGGTGAGCTGTGGAGGTTTCTTAGAGTTGGGGAATGGCTGTAGGGCTGGACGGGAGTGGACAGGTTTGAGAAGCACGTTCAAAGTAGACGTAGCAGCCGGCCCTGCTGGATGAGGGGGAGGTCAGGCGGACTTTGAGGTGACTCCTTGGTCACCTTGGTAACTGGCTGGGGGCAGTGCCAGTTACCAAGTCAGCTCTATTAGGGGTCGTAGACTTTGGGGTGCCCACAGGTGTTGGTGTTGAGTGCAGGGCTTGGAGCTTCAAGGGAGGTCGGGGCTGGACATATGGACTTGGGGGTCGCTGGCTTGTAGGTGGCGCTGGGTGGTGTAGAGGGGAAAGAAGGGGCACAGCCTTGAGTTCAGGACCCCCAGGGAGGTGAGGCCAAGCCAAGGCGACACCATAATGTCTTCTCTGGACTTTCCATGTCTCCCACTTCGGGGCCTAAATCTGGACGCCTCGCTGTCCTTCCATGGGTCAGCTCACCGATGGGAACACTAGCATGGCTCATGGGGACCAGCTCTGTGTCCACCCTTTCCCCTCCCCTTCCCGGTCACTGTTGTCCCCTTCGCCTCTCCCAGCCCATGTTTGATGCTTTCCACCCAGGGGCTCCTCCCAGGTGCTGGAGGTCAGCTGCCAACGTCCATCCCTCTTCGCCGAGCTTCCATGCCTCAGCCCTCCTTGGCTCTGGGGCCCCTCCCTCTGCCTGGGGCTCCTCTGCCGTCCTTTGCAGAGTCCCCGGCCCCCACAGAAGACCAGGGAAACCCAGAGCCCACGGCTCCCTTCCCTCTGGTCCCCACGTGGGTTCTGTGGGAGGGGAACAAGGGCCAGCCCACCCTGGGCTCTCCAGACCGCTGCACCTGAGCTGCACGCCACGATGAAAAGGCACCTGTGCCTCCGCCGGCCCCAGAATGGACACGAGGAAGGCATGGCCGATGCCACCAAAGCCTCCGTTCCCACGCGGCCAGATGTCCTTCGAGGCCAGGAGAAGGGCCCTCTGTCCCCAGCGCCTGCTTTTGAGGGTCACAGCCACACGCAAGGCCGAGTGCGGCCACAAAGACACAGACCCTCTGCCCGAGCCCACCAGACAAAGCAATTTGTCCCGCGAGGGCTGATCGCCCCAGCCCACCTCCCGCCCCCCAGCCCACCGCCTCGTTCCCTGAGCCAGGCCGGCCGCTGCCCTGATGGCAGGTGCACGGCCAGGCATTAAAGACACTTCCAGATTCGCTCACGCATTCATTCACTCGTTCGCTCTTCACTCACTCACTCACTCATTCATTGATTCAGTCACTCACTCATTCATTCCCTCATTCACTCACTCACTCACTTGTTCGCTCACTTACTCACTTATCCATTCACTCATTCACTCATTTGCCCACTCATTCATTCACTCATTCACTCACTAATTCGCTCACTCCCTCATTTACTCATTTGCTCATTCATTGATTCACTCACTCATTCATTAATTCACCACTCACTCACTTGCTAATTCATTAATTCACTCACTCCCTCATTCACTCACTCACTCACTCGTTCACTCACTTACTCACTTATCCACTCAGTCATTTGCTCACTCATTCATTCACTCACCCCTTCATTCACTCATTTGTTCACTCACTTACTTATACATTCACTTATTCACTCATTTGCTCACCCATTCACTCATTCACTCACTTTTTATTCACTCATTCACCCATTCATTCACTCACTCACTCATTCACTTATTTATTCACTCGCTCATTCCTCATTCAGTCATTCACTCACTCATTCAATAATTCACTCAGTCATTCACTCCTTCACTCATTTACTCATTAACTCACTCACTCATTCATTGACTCACTGACTCATTCATTCATTCATTCTCTCACTTATTCACTCATTCATTCACCCACTCACCTGCTCATTCAGTCACCTGCTCATTCACTCATTTAGTCACTTACTCAATCAGTCATTCACTCACTCATTCATTCACTGTCTCATTCACTCACTCAGTCATTAATTCACTCACTCATTCATTCAGTCCCACCTACTCACTCATTCATTCACTCACTCATTCACTCCTTCAGCATGAGATCACTCTTCTGTCATTGGTTTAACTCATGTTTGTTAAAAGTCTACTGAGTGAAGTGCTTTCCAGGACACCCCGTTTCTTCTCACCAGCCCTACAAAGTAGGACCTGTGCCTTCCTTCAGGGATGGGGAGGCTGTGCACAGTGCACAGTCCTCGTCTGTCCCCGGGCATGCAGTCTGGCAGATGGAGGATGCTGGGGGGCAAACAGTGTCTTTGGCAGCTCCCTCGAGCCAGTCCCTCCTGGGCATGTGTGCAGTCCACACCGTGGACAGAGCTTCACAGTTGTCATGCTCTCAGCTTTGTCCAGCTTCCCAGAGGCCGCTGATGTACACCTTGGCATTCTGTCTCTGCCTGTGTGGCTGACGTAACGTCCAGTCGGTGCACGGGGAGTGGTTTGGCCAACTCTGCCGCATGCTTGGATCAAGCCTACTGTTTTCTGGTTCTAGAGCATTCTTCTGATGCAACTTAAAGATACATATGCTTCATGGATCCCATGAGGTTCCTCCAGAGTCCAGCCACTAAAGAAGGTGGACTCACAGCCCATCCAGAGTCTCCCCAACAGAAACGGGTCATTGCAATCACCATCATTGTTTTCTTTCTTTCTTTTTTAAGTTAGAATCATACACGTCTTTTTAGTGAGAGATTACTGGCTGTGAAATGCAGAATTTAACCGTCCTGGTCCATGTCTGACCTTTGTCTTACTCCTGGGAGGTCACCCTCCAAGCCCTTAGACTCTCCTTCCTGATAAGAGTGGATCTGTCTACCTGGGGCTGGGGCCACACAAACACACCAACAGTCTGTGTTAACAATGCTGAAGGTTAGAGTTGGGGTCAGGGTCAGGGGGTTAGGGTTAGGGTTGGGTGGGGGTTAGGGTTATTGTCAGAGTCACAGGGTTAGGGCTAGGGTCCGGGTCAGGGGTTAGTGTTAGGGTCTGGGTCAAGGTCAGGTGATTAGGGTTAAGGTTATGTGTTAGGGTTAGGGTTAGTGTTAGTTTTAGGGTTAGGGTTAAGGATAGGGTTACAGTTAGGATTAGGGTCAGGGGTAAGGCTTAGGTTTAGGGGTTAGGGTTAGGGTTAGGGTTAAGGATAGGGTTACAGTTAAGATTAGGGTCAGGGGTAAGGCTTAGGTTTAAGGGTTAGGGTTAAGGTCAGTGTCAGGTATTAGTTTTAGGGTTAGGTGTTAGGGTTAGGGTTGGGGTTAGCGTTAGGTTTAGGGGTAAGGGTGGGGTTAGGGTTAGGGTTAGGGTTAGCGTTAGGCTTAGGGGTAAGGGTGGGGTTAGGGGTTAGGGTTAGGGTTAGGGTTTGGGTTAGCGTTAGGCTTAGGGGTAAGGGTGGGGTTAGGGGTTAGGGTTAGGGTTAGGGTTAGGGTTAGCGTTAGGCTTAGGGGTAAGGGTGGGGTTAGGGGTAGCGTTAGGGTTTGGGTTAGGGTTAGGGTTAAGGATAGGGTTACAGTTAGGATTAGGGTGAGGGGTAAGGCTTAGGTTTAGGGGTTAGGGTCAAGGTCAGTGTCAGGTATTAGTTTTAGGGTTAGGGTTAGGGTTAGGGTTAGGGTTAGGTTTAGGTTTAGGTTTAGGTTTAAGTTTAGGGTTAGGGTTAGGGCTATGATTGGGGTAGGGTTAAGAATAGTTGTCGAGCTGGCCACGATGACTCAGCAGGCAAGAATGCTTGCCTGCCATGCCAGAGGACCCGGGTTCGATTCCTGGTACCTGCCCATGTGAAAAAAAAAAGAAAGAAAAAAAGAATAATGTCATGTTTAAGTTTAGTGTTATTGTTACATTAGGGTTTTGGGTGAGGCGTCATGCTTTGACCTCCGGTGGTCTGGAGACCAGGTTCAGCCATGTGAGTGGGCAGCCATGCTTGTGTCCCTGAGCCCCAGTAATTCCTCGGGCCCCTGGACAACCTCTCCTGCTGACAACACTCTGTTCATGTCGCCACAAGACACTGAATGAGCTCTACCCACCTGACCCCAGTGTGAGAGTACAGTATTGCTCATGCCTGGTCACTCCCAGACCTGTCCACTGACTCTTCCACCTGCTAATTTGAACCTGAGTCCTTTCACGGCAATAAAACAGCACCATGAGTATATCGGGTTTTCTGAGTTCTGTGAGTCCTTCTCTGAATTACTGAAACTGAGGTGTGTTTTGAATCCCCACATGAGTGAACATTGTGAGAAGGGAGGGTCACTGTGGTGACTCCCCAAATCCTCCCTGTTATAGGAAAATAAAGAAATGTAAGTGATGCCTAATTAAAATACTTAAAATAGTTAGTTGAAAGATTATGCATAACGCATGTGAAAGAATTGTCATGCAATGCCCCTTTATTTTCAAGAAAATGTAGCTCAAGGCGTGATGAAAATGAGACATACTTTCTGGGTTGATTGGATTCATTTTGGTGCTCAGAGATGATGTTATAAACTTCCAGACAGGCAAATGTTGAGGAATCAGTTCACTAGATTTAGGAATAACATAACATGAGAAAGAGATTTCATAGGCAATTCTTAAATTAAAGAAAAAAAAATACCTGTCAAATATCATGGCAGATTTTTAAAGACTAATTTTACTTTAACATTAAAGCTGTCGTTTGGGGAATACGTTTTCTCTTTAAACATTTAACTAAATGTTCAAAGTATTAAATCATTTGGAGAGAGACATACGTTCTCTATTCTGTACAAATTGCAGGACTCATGAAGGTCTCTCCCAAACCCCAATGCTGCAGTTGTTGGAGTTGAAAAGGAACAGCTCATCATTTGAACGGAATTCTCAGCATTACAAAAGTTATGGAACTCACCTTTTCATCATCATTCTAACGGAAAAATCGAACGAGCAGAACGCAAAACTATTGGTGCAGTGCTGATGTCTCTAATGCATCTGCCTCTAAAATGCAGAGGGAAAACGGAGTGTCCAGTGACAATAATGAAGAAAAGCTGCAAAGAGAGTAACTCTAGATTCCAAATAACATTTATTGTGCCAGATAATAAAGGAAATGCAAACTGTGAGAAGCAGGATCAAGAAACGATTGGCAATTAAACCAACACAGATACAAGGACACCTGATTGCATTCAAGTTATTTACACAAGAGCTGTGGTCGGGAGACACCAGTAGGAGACTTTAAATTCACTTCTCTACCTTTATTCGCGATTTTGCAGATTATAAATAAGACACGTTTAAGAACAAGTCTTACAAAAGGACAGATAATAGAAATATTAGAATAAGCAAGTTCACAGAGTCAGAAACTAGAATCCAGGTTCCCGGCGGGGAGACAGGGTTAGGGTTTGGGTCTGGATGGGATTAGAGAATGGGGAGTGAAGACTTCCTTGGTGCTGAATTTCTGTTTGGGGTGAAGGGAGGATTTTACAGAGGGCGGTCCTGATGGCAGCCCAACCTTGCAAATTGGATTCGGTGCCACTGAATTGTACATTTGCATGTAGAGAGAAGCTTCAGGTTGTGTATCTGTTACTAGAATTAAAATAAAGGGGTTTTGCAACACACACAGTGAACCCCGAAGTAAACCTTGAACTCTACGTAATTGCACAATTAGAATGATATTCTTTCAGTTGAAACAAAGATACCACACTAATACGAAGTGTGAATAATTGTGGTGTTATTCGAGAACGCCATTTTCTGCATGATCTTTCTGTTAAACCCACGACTTCTCCAATAAAACACCATTTCATCATTTAATGAAGTAACTATGTAACTAAGCTCTGAAGGATTGTTTCCTGTGTCCCTGGAAATCCTTAAACTAGTTGAATCATACACTCTTTAGACTTACCGACAGATCTATTTAACTGAAATTTGCTATAATTTTGTCATTCCCAGAGTACTATATAAATGGAATCATATTTATGTAACCTTTTAAGATTGGAATTTTCTACTCAGTCCAATTTCCTGGAGATTTATCCACGCTGTAACATGCATCCGTGATCTGTTTCTTTTTGTGGGTAGTCGTATTCCACCGTGGAGACATATCACAGCTTGTTTTACCACTCACCTGTTGAAGAACTTACCCGTTCCCCCCCCCCCCCCATTTTCAGCTATTACACATACAGCGGCTATAAATATCCATGAGCAACTTTTTGTGTGTACAAAAGTCTTCATTTCTTTGGTATAAATGCCAGAGAAATTCATACCAGAGATGGGTGCACGTGCTGGGTTGAATGGTAGTCATGAATTTAGTTTAAGAAACCGCCCAAGTGTTTTCCAGAGTGGAAATGCCATTGTCATTCCCAACAGCAAGGTGTGAGGGGCCCAGTTCCACCACATCTTCGCCAGCATTTGGCATTGTCACGATTTTTTATTTTCACCGTTCTGACAGGTGTGCAGGGCGATCTCATTGGGTCTTTCATTTGCATTTCCCTAATGGCTAGTGATAAAAACATCTATTCATGTGCTCACTTGCCATCTGTGTGTCTTCGGCAGGGAACTGTCTATTTGTGTCTAGCATCCATTTTCTAATTGGATTGATCTTTAAAATCTTTTTACCGTTGTGTTTTGGGACTTCTTTATATGTTTCAGATAATCATTCTTCGTCGGAAATGTTCTTTGCAAATGTTTTCCGCTCTCTGGCTTTCTCTTCACCCTCTAAACAGGTTCTTCTGCAGAGCAAAAGTTTGCAATTTTGGTAAAGTCCAATTAGTCACTGCTTCTCTTTTGGATCATGTTTTTAGGGCCAAACCCAAGAACTCTGGTCCTGCCCTGCATTCTGACTATTCTCTCTGCTTTATTTTTCTAAAATGAAATTGATTCAGCCACTCTCATTTCTCGGCCTCTCCATATAAATTTCCGAATGGTCTTGTCTATATTTACAAAAAATGTTCTCGGAGGGGGAATGCAAACTGCATTAAGCTTGTATATCCATTTGAGGGGAACTGACCTCCCAATCCATAAACACAGCTCATCTCTCTATTTATTTAGATCTTTGATTTCTTTCATCAGCATTTTAACATGTCTTTGAATGCTGGGAAGTAGAAACGGGAGGGGTACATGGCCTCTGGAGGCTACTCGCTTTGATTAAAAAAAGGCTTAAATAAACTAATTTAGAGGTGAAAAATGATTGTGGTAGACAGAGAGTCTTGGAGACATGAATAAATGTGTACAGGAAGAAAAAAGCAGTAGTACATGAGGACGAGAGGGGTGAGTGCGCTCCCAGACAGAGCGGGAGGTGAGCAGCACAGAAAAGTGGGGACTTTCTAAAATATTCTACCCACACAGGGACAACCTATTTCCTGGATAGTTTAGGAAAGTAAATTGCTTAAGGCAAAGGAGCTGGAACCCCCATCATTTCCACCATCTCCAGCTGACCATACTTGGGTCACTGAACTCCCACTTCCCCACCCTTTCCCTTGGTACACTCGAAGATAATCACCTGTAAAAATTTGATACAGCTATGGCTGTGTAACAAATTATGCCCCCTCCCCACAAACTTAGCAGCTTCAATCAACATTTATGGTTTCACCCTTTTGTCAGGGGGAGCAACCTGGGAGCAGTTTCTGGCTCAGGGTCTCCCCAGAGTCTGCATTAGGGTATCATGAGTCTCAGTGATCTGAGCCCCGGTGACTGCTGGAGGGTCCAGATAGAGGGTAGATTCCTCATGCTTCTGGCACATCAGGGCTGGCTGCGGGCAGGGGGCCTCAGCTCCACCCCACAAGAACCGCTCCCCTCTGCTGCTTGCATGTTCATGCAACATGGTGGCTGGTCTCCTCCAACGTATGACCCAGGAGAAGCCATGGCAGGAGCTGACAGATCTTCTATGAGCCAGTCTTAGAAGTCACATGCTGCCATTTTCTCAAACCCCATCGCTTACTGCTCACTGTGGAGGGAATCGTGAATTCTTAGGGGGGAGGATCAGTGTGGGCCATCTTGGAACCTGAATAACGCATCCTTCCATTGCAATTATCAAGTGAAGACGGACTTTTGTGTGCTCAGATGATGATCCCAGTGCTTAGAGCGCCACTTCTCCTGACCTGTGAGACACTCCACGGGCTCTTGGTTTCCACTTTCTGTGATCTTTCTTTCATTCATTAGTTCCCTTATTCAGCAAATATCTTTTTAGGTAAATGAGACGGAACCATTCGCCATGGAATTTCTGTACTAATGAGAGGAGATGATGATACACTAGCAAAATGAAAACCAACTTCAATTAGTCATGAGAAGTAGGGAGAAAATAAGAGGATCAGTCATGTCCTGAGAGGGTGGGTGTCTGATAAGGGCAGGGGAGTGGTCTCCACAAAAAAGGTGGCATATTTGATAACTAGTTGGAGTCCCCAAGTGAAAATGAGGTGGATAAGTCAGATGATGGGGGTGTTTTCTGTGTGGGTCCAGAAGGACCAAACAGAGGCTCTGAGGATTGGGGAATTGAGTCCCACCCTGCCAGTCTTCAGAGAGAAAGGAGTTCTGGAGATCGAGTTCATCCATGTGGGTACTGATCCAACCCATTGGACTTAGTGAAACCCCATGAGAGCTCTGGGCGCTGAAGTGTTGACAAGGCAAAGGACATTCAAGTTGCAAATACCATGCATGTGCCAAGAAAGAGACCTGTTCCAACTCTGTAGGGAGAGGGGATGGACTTCTTACATATGGCGACGCTTTCAGACTTTCCACTTGCTCATCTTGATTTTTATCTTTTTTGCTATTATAAAACTATAATCCTTAGGACAGTGCAACCCTGGTTTCCTGGAGTCATTTTACTAATTGTCAAACCTGAGGGTGTGGAGGAAACCCTCGACTTGTCAGCCAATGGGCTGGAAGTAAGGGCAGCCTTGGGAACATCCTGAAGTTGTGGCTGGTGCCTGAAGGGACAGCAGACTTGTGGCGGTCTGTGCCTTGGACCTGTGAAGTTCGACATAACCTGGGTAATGTCTGGATTCATCAGACATGGATTCCCTAAGAGAAAGTTCTGTGGGCAATGGGGCAGATCGGTATTAGGTTTCCCACACTGTAGGACATCTGAATCCCAGTCTTTTCCTACTCAGTACATACTGGAAGCCCATCAAACCCACCATCATGATAAACAAACCCGCTGCATTGGTTTGGAGCTGTGTGTCCTCCAGAAAAACATGTTCTTAATTTCACCCATCCTTGTGGCTGTGAACCCATTGCAAATAGGACCTTTCAGTTAAGGTATGGCCCAATCAGGATGGGTCTTAGCATTGCACTGGGGTCCTTTATAAGCAGAATGAAATTCAGACACAGAAAGAAAACCACCACAAGCCAAAAGGTGAATGTTAGTGGAACTCAGAAGAGAAGGGAGACGCCAGAAGAAGCTGCCATGTGCATCTCCATGTGATGGAAAAGCTGAAGGACGAAAGATTGCCAGCAGCCAGCCCTAGAACACCAGTTTTGGGGAAGAAAACATCATCTTGATGATGTCTTGATTTGAACTTTCTCCCAACCTCAAAACCATAAGTCCTTAAATTCCCATTGCTTAAGCCAACTCATTGCATGGTATTTGCTTGAGCAGCCAATGAGGCTAACCCTGTTCCCCCCAAATAAATGATGTCCTCAGGGGGTGGGGGGATACTGCCAGAGGATATAATTCTGGTCCAATGGACCAGAAATCTCATTCATCCATTTCAACTATCAGTGAAGATGACTTTTTCTGAGCACACATTGGGCCCAGGGCATTTGGCAACCCTCTTGTGCTTAGAGCTCCATTTCTCCTGACTTTTGAGATGCATGCTGTGCCCTCATTTCAACTTTGTGGATGAGCCGAGAGTTCTGTGGTCATTCTCAGCTCTAAATATGCACCTGGAAATTGGGAGTGCTGGCCCAGCCCCCGGTATTGGCCTGGACCTTGAAGATGAAGGGCTTTGTAATCACATCTATTTGCCCACCTACCTGTTGGCCAGGTAGATTCTGAGGCATGAGGGTCAGATTCCTTGGGAATATGCCATTTGGGGAATGAGGAGTTGGAAGCAGAAGTCCCTAACCCTTTCTTAATCAGCAAGACCATATCACAACACATGAAAGGGATCTAGCACGCCCGGAGGATCTTATCCTCCAATAGTTGTTGAAGTTGGAGAGCTCTAGACTCATTGATTTCAAGGATACACAGCTCCAATTGGGGGGAAATCTTATTCAGGAGAGAATTTCCTTCTCTTTAATGTGTGGTTCTGATAGCAGTCAATATCCAACCACCACTGAGCCTCAACTTGTTTCCCAGGTTGGCTTTCCACTGAAAAGTGCAATGCAACTCTTGGTCCTGTAGAAAAAGCATGAACTGGTTTTCCCCAAAGCCTGATCATTTCTGGATGAATTGACCCAAAAGTTCTCTGAGCCCCAGGAGACTCAACGGTGGGAATCACAACCTTGGAACTTCCCTGACTTGCTTACCAAACTCTGCCCCTAACTCCAGCCAGAAATTCCTCAAATTCACAGATTGCATGGTGCTTTAACCTTTATTGATCATCCCACCAGTCAGGTGAGAGATCAGACACCTGGATTCTATGGGTGACCAGAGAAGAGACCCACCCTTCAAAGGAAGGGGAGCTCAGCTACTTGAGCTCCAAGAATTGAGCTCTAGAAGGATCTATGATCATTACATTATTTCAGTGAATTAATCTATGGAATATTAAACAAAAAATGTATTTCAATTCTTTCACTCATGTAAGAAAGGCTACAAGAGATGCCGCATTGCAGTTGGCTTTGTTATCCATCGCTGCATAGCAAATTATCCCAAAACCTAGTGACTTAAATCAACAATAAACATTGATTATCCCAAGTTTCATGGGTCAGGAATTTAGAAGTGGCTCAGTCAGGCAGATATCATTCAAGGTCTCTCATGAGACTACCTATGAATCAGCCATACAAAGGACAGGTGGTTCTGACTGCTGTCAGGAAGTCCCGTTTCCTCTTCATGCAAAACTCTCTGCAAGGCTGCTTGATGACCTCCCAAAATGGCAGCCAACTTCACCAGCATGATCCAAGAGAAAGCAAGGCAGATGCTGTGATGACATTCATGACTGCTTTTTGGAATCTATACCCCTTCTTGTCTGCAGTGTCCCACTGGCCACACAGGCTGGCCCTGTTCAGGGTGGGAGGGACTGTGGACACCCAGGGAGGGGTCATCAGGAACCATCTTGGAACCGCTTACCAGAGTGGCTAACCTTTCCTTGGTGCCACTGACTGAGGCTTATGGACAATGAATGAGCACATCAGCTCAACCACCAGACTTCTTCAGTTTTAGCACAAACCAGAAATGTGCATCTCATCTGGATCAATTTTAAGCCTGTCTATTTAGAGTTATGTACACATTGACCTCGATCCATGTCTACAGCTTAGGATCACGGATGTTTCTTTCTTCTCACTTTGCTTGTAAAATAGGGACAAATCCTCTGACTTGGTTTTCCAGACTAAAAGATGGACTGCATAGTTCTTGTCTTGATAAACATTTGCTCCCGTGCCATCCTGTCTTAGTTTCTTAGAGCGAATCTAATGAAGTAGGGTAAACTGGGTGCTTTCACAGAAGATGAATTTATACCCTCACAGTTCCAGAGACTGCGAGTTGAGTTCAAGGACTCAGTAGGGTCACACTTCCTCAGAAGAGCTGTTCCACATCTCTTTCTGGCTCCACACCTCTCTCTCCTGGTTTCTGGTGGTGCTGAGTGATCACTGGTTTGTAGGTACCTGTGACGATCTCCCCCCGTCTGTTCTCCTTTTCCTATAAAGTTGTTGGTCATACTGGGATTTTGAGTTCACCCCACTGCAGGATGACCTCCCTTTAACCTACCTGCTTTCATCTGTAATGATCCATTCCCAAATAAGTTTATGTTCTGAGGTGCTGAAAATTAGGATTTCAACGCATCTTTGGGGGAACACAATTCAACCCATACAAGTTCCTTTCCTGTCTGAAAAATAAATGTGCCAGCCATGTCTTGAGACCTGATGTAAGAAGGAACCCTGTGCCAGTTTGAAACTGCTGTGGACCCCAGAAAAGTCATGTTCTTTAATCCTGATTCAGTATTGCTGGGTGGGATCTTTAAGTAATTTCCATGGAGATGGGACCCACCCCAATTGTCAGAAAGACCTTTTGATGAGGTGGCTTCCCCGTAGATGTGTCTCCACCCATTCAAGGTGGGTTGTTTACTGGAGCCCTTTAAGAGGAGATCATTTTGGAAAAAGCTTCAGAGTCCACCAGCCGGAGACCTTCAGAGATGCAGAAAGAAAACATCCCCAGGGAAACTGTTTGAGACAGGAAGCTAGGAGAGAAAGCTAGCAGATGTCGCTATGTGCCTTCCCAGCTGACAGAGAAATCCCCAATGTCATTGGCCCTTTCTCGAGTCAAGGGAGCTTTCTCTGGATGTCTTAGTTTGGACATTTTTATGGCTTTCGAACTGTACACTTGGAACTTAATAAATTCCCTTCATAAAAACCAACCCATTTCTGATATATTATATTTCTGGCAGTGGAGCCAACTAAAACAGACACCCTAATCACAATCCCAACCAAAGTGGAAAGCAATAATGGCAGCTTCTACCCATTCTTAGCCTTAGGGAGCAGAAGGAAGAGTCTCTTTTGAGTGGACAAAACTTCAGCCAAGCTATCAGCCAACCATTGACAGTGAAGCCGGTTTACAGTGTCAGAAGTTAAACCAGGGGACACAGCCAATGCTCAAGGGCTTTTCTTCCAGCCGTACCTCGGGAAATGGTCTCCTGCTGGGTCCGTGGACAAGTCACCCTTCCCGGTAACATCAGAATCCTTGAAGATGCCCCCATGAAAGGAATGCTGTCCATTCTATTGGGAGGCCAAATTAACACCACTCAGGCAAAAGCATGGAATTGCAGACGTTTCCACTGTCTGCAAGCATCACAGACCCACACTCCTTTTTCTCTGATTTCTCATCCTGGTACCTCAAAAGGAAATGGTGGATGATGCTTTTTTACAACTCCAAGGAAAGTGACCCTATAAAAGTTAACAGAGACCAGGCAAGCCAGTTCTCCTTTGAAATGCTATTTCTGGAATGAGATGAGAAGTCCCCAATGGTAGAAGCAAATTCTGTAACCTAGCTCGGCCTCCCTTTTGTGCCTGTGAAGATTCTTAGGTCCCTGGGGGCCGATGTGTAATGATTTCCCCATTAAGGAATTAGTCCCTGGTGTGTGTGTCCCAGGAACGCTGGCTTGGGGAGAAAGCTGCCTCCTTAGCTGATCAGCCCCAAATGGCAGATTGTGCTAAGAAACAGCTCTGAGAACTCCCGAATCTTTTTCTAGTCTACTTGTCATACACACAAGGGGACTTAAAAATAACGTTTGCATCCGAAATGCTGCTATATATCTTCCTGAAATATTCCGAATTTCCCCAAACTGTTGCAGAGAACTGGATTACACTCAAGCCATCAATTCCCACTCGCTGCCATAGCTCATTCGAACATCCTCCTGGGAAGGATTTAGCAGAAATAATCAGCCATGGAAAGGCGTCCCTTAACCCCGAGAATGCATTTCCCTTGCAGATGCCTCCAGGGTCTCCTGCTGCTTTCCTGGCCATGTCTATAATTTTCCATAATTTTGCTTTAAGTCTCAATATGCTGCAATTCGATTAAGGAAAATAATCAATGTTCTTAATACAGTATTTACTTGTACTATTTTCAGTGGGCTGAGAGTTAGGTTCCCCGAGATGAAAGATGATTTTAAAAATTGCTAAAGGTAATGATTTTTTTAGAGCTTAATTTAGATTATATTGAAAATTATGAGGGTGTGTGTGTGGGGGGGACCCAGATAGGCTGCCACCTTATTAAACATCTCCTCATTTTTGCAATTTAAATACTGCACTCAGTCATATGTTTTGTGCATTCTTATCTCAACAATAAGCATTAATAACACGGTAATATCTTTATTTCCATACTGTTTTCTTAACACACCATGGCGACTCAGAAGCAATGATTACTTCCATTAGAACGAGCCTGTTTTGGAAAAGGGCTCAAATTTCCTACCGTGAGGTGAAATCACGCCTCTTTAGCTGGCCCCTGACTTAACCGAACAAACGGAAAAAAAATTAACAGTTAAAAGCACACAGCTCCCCTGGCTGCAAACGGGTCGGCAAAACTTGAAATCAGTTTCTGGGGACGCTCATCTCTCTTCTGCTGAGACCCAGATGTTGTATCAGCTAGACAGCTTTGAAGGGGAACAAATTGAAACCTGTGATGTCTTCTCCTCCCCACTGTCTCTTGTTAAGTGAAGCGACACGTGCTACCCTCTCTGGACCTGGAGTGAGGGGTCTGGGGGCTCGGGCAGAGATGGGGAATGTGCGTTCCCTGTTGCTTAACTGAGAAGCACAGGGCAGTCTGCTTTGGGGCCAGGTTCCTTGAGCAACATTCGGGGCTGGCTGTAAGAGTTGCAAAATTGAACACGTGGAGCCCTTGGAGCACGGGGCTCTGTGTACCTGCAGCAACCCCACATTCTTGAGAGTGGGGTCAAGAACCACTAAGGGTTCTGACTTCATTGCTCTCCCAAGACCATATTTTTTTATGCTTGGGAAGCTCAAGATCACATTTTCAGAAAGTGGGTTACTTTTCTCTTTTTGGGAGGTGGTGGTGCATGATTCGGGACTCAAACTCAGGTCTCCTGCATGGAAGACAAGCATTCTACCGCTGAACCACCCATGCACGCTGGGTTTGTTTTCTTTAAGCAGTTTTCCAAAAAAAGGGGGGAAGTGAAATGTTTTTCACTCCTCCTGCTCCAAGATAGGCAAAATACAATTATGGTCCGAGGCATTCTATTCCGGATAGCAAATTCATCATTGTGCCAATACTCGAGCTGATTGTCGTCTGGCTTCATGCCTCGTCCTGGAGGTGAGCTCTGCTGTTCCCCGTCTCTCACCCAGCCCGGGATCCCTGCCTCCAAGGACCAGCCAGGAGGCACGCCATCAGGACAAAGCTGAATAAATAGCAGTAGATAAACTTGCCACTGAACGTGGCCTTCTGCCGTGTCTCTCAGCTCCTCAGATTCCTCGCACCCGAGGAGGTACTGTTGCCCCCTCCAGGTGCACTGGTGAGTTTGGGGTGCCCATTGGGGAGAGGCAGCTGTGGGCATGAGCACAGGGCTGTACGGACTGCCCTGGAAGGCAGGGTGGAGGGTGTGGGTTCAGTGGCGGGAAAACGACAGAGACAAAGCAAAGCAGAGAAAAAGCAAATAACATTATATTTGAAAAAGCAATGTTTTCAAGGCACACTTTGAGAAGTAGTTACAGAACAGAGTTTGTCCTGGGTTACCAAACCATTATCTCAGATTTTTCCTTCCAACTGCTCCAAAACAGTGGAAGCTAGAAGGAACAGTAATAGAGTGACTCAGCAGTCACATTCGGTTGCCAAATCCTATTTTCTCTGTTACACCTCCTCCTGCCCCTTTATTCTTTTCCCAGTTCAGGGAATCTTTGGGGAATACCTGTTTTGACTTATTCATGCTGAGAAAGCGTGTCCATACTAAAGGATGGGGGGGTGGAATTAATTGATAATTCTGGAGAGGCTGGTCTCTCTGGGTTTCAGGATTTATCTGACCTAGGAAATCTCTGGGAATTATAGGTTCCAGGAAAGCAAACCTAGTGCATGGACCCTTTGTTGAGTCTCAGTTTGATCCCTGGGTGCTCTTAGCTGGGTGGGGTCCCCAGCCTCGATTTTGAAATCTCTGCTGTGGGGGGTCACCCAAAGGAAGTCAGAACTGCATTCATTCAGCCCACAACTTAGGAGTTTTAGTGTAAAAGACATTATTGACACCCAACGTATTCTCAGTGCGTGTGTGTGTACGTGGTGTAAATACGCCTTTATGTGAGGGTAACAAACGGTCTCTGACTTACAGCTTACACGCTTCTCAAAAGCAGAGCTGACGACGGCACTCGTTTTTAAATGTTCTAAAGATCCGAACATTTTGCCCTAAGAGACAAGCACATTCTTTGTTCCCAAATTTTACTTCCAATTGATCAGACCAGGAGCAGAGAATGGGAGAAAACAGCATGTACCTTTATAGGCAGTCAATAAATTCGGTTAAAAATGGGACAGGAGCTTCAATGAAACGCACCCGGTGAAAAGGAGGAGCTCACATTTTCAGCCGCTTGAACGTTTCATTTTCGCTGTTGCTGTTGGATTCAACATGTAGATTTCCCGGGTAGACAGACGTTTCTCAAAAAGTTATCTGTCCTTAAAAACTCCATCGGCTTGCAGCGTCTAATGTTCCAACCTGCTTCTGGGAATAGCAAAATTCACCTTCTGTTGTTTGGAGCCAACTGTTTGACTAACTTCCAAGCTGGAAGATGCTAAACAATAGTCTTCTTTCTCGTCCCCCATAAATTGGGGCTATTTCTGAAGCATTTGTGCTTCTGCCTGGGAATTTTGCCCCATAGCTCATAGTTTTCTTCAGCTATATTGCTCTATGGAATATTCCCGTGGGCTCAGTTTTTTTACAACACGAAAGCCAAAATGTACAAAGCACGATCCTCGTTGAGTAGGTTTCCGTCCCTATCTCCAAGCCTGCATTTAGGGTTTGCTTACCTGTGCATTCAAACATTGGGAAGGCAACGTTTTCTCTTACTTCCATACTTTTTAGACTAGTCAGAGTTTCTGCAGAGAATTACCACATCTTCATCCTACAGGAAATATATACCATTATACATATCGTAATTATGTATCATGCATTCTAAAATTACATGTAACTGTACATAAATCTAATGTGCAAATAATAGTACTATTTTGACACATTAACATGGATTTAAAAAAAATTGACCAGGAGATTACAAATGTTAAAAATGTTACTGGAAAAAAAAAAATGGCAGATGCCTGATTATATTTTAAATACATTGTTACGTTTGCAGGTAATATATATGGCATTTGACTTCTGGAGTCTGCTCTGGTGAAGCCGCAAATTTCTAGGTTCAGCATCTTGGGGGTATTCCAAAGTTTGCGACACTTTCTTCTCCTTGCACTCACAACCTTAAATCCTCTCTGCCGATTCCTAAACCAGTGACATCCCCCCCACTGCTTTCCTCAGCTGGACCCTCATTTGAACGGCGCCCTGCCTCCCCCTGGGTACTGGAGGGCTCCTGGGAACTCGTCCTGAGTGTCTTTTTCTGAACTCCGTGGAAATTCAGACGCCGCCACCTATGTGCGTTCTGATTTTCTCTCTGTGGCGGCCAGGATGTCTAGCCCAATTGGAGAGTGGCAGCCACTGAAGTTAAGCAGCGATAAAAAATGTGCCAGCATATTTTCTAGTTGCATTAGGGTGTGGATGATTGCAAATTACCAACTGGTTTCTTGCAGGCTGCGCTCAAGGGTCCCTGCCGCTTGCTGTGCACAGAATGTGTGTTGGCAAAAACGACGAGGAACCTTCTCTATCCAAGAGCCCCCACCCCCTGCCCCCACCTCTCCAAATCCCGCTTGTCATGAAACATCCTTGCAAACTGAGGGAGTGGGGGTAGGAGTGATTAAATCCCTCCACCACTTTTTTTTCCCCTCACTGCTTCCCCATGCCTGATTTTCTTTCTTTTTTGTTGTTTCTTTTTGTGAATTTCTCTTGCTCTCCTTTTTTGCTTTTCTTCCCATGTCTTTATATTTTTCCACTCCTTTAGGGCTTCCGCTTGCTTTTCTTTACCATAAGGAATCAACCTGATCCATTAGAAAAATTAGGCTTCGTTTTTGTAACTTTGGGTCTCGTTATAATACTACAGTCGGTTTCTGTTAGGACTCGGCGCCTTGAATTTCTGACAGCATGCACAAATAATGCCTTTCCAGACCAAAAACTCAGGTATAGAAATGTTTCCCTGACCCACCGGCTGACGCTTTTCGCTGACCACAAACCCGTGCCATGGTTCTGGGAAGCACCGAGTCAACGAGAACCTTCCAGGACTTATTCTCCGCCGGCTCAGACTGGAAGGAAGGTCACCCTGGTTGGACGAACGTGATTTTGGAGGGAGTCCAGCTTTCGCATTCTCTCAGGACGTGGAAACATCAAGACAGTTCCCAGCGCAATTCTCTGCCTTCAGAAAGGACCATTTCACGGGGCTCCCCATGAAGGAGAGCTCGCTGGAGGTCTGTGGAAACTCTGGTTATTCCTTATTTTTGTAATTTACTGGTGAGAGTTCCAAACGTTTACCTACCGCCTTTGGTTTTATGGATGACTTCCTGAGAAAAACTGCTGCCAACTCACGACGCTAAGTTCACCCCGTCTCCTGCCTGGAAAGCATCCACAACCTTCACTTTGGCTTTTTTCCCTTTTTTAATTGGCACAAATTCGTTTATATCTGAAGTCGGGGTGGCTCATGCAGAATCACCTTCAGGACCTGTCCTTCGTCGCTGCCAATTTGGGTCTAAGAATCCCGAGTGCATTTGCAGTGACAACACCAATCCTTTTAGGCTCCTTTGTGGCCTCGAAATGCACCAGCAAACTTAGGCGAACATGAATCTCATTTTCCTGGGGCCGGGGTGGCATTCTTACTTGCTTGCTTTCTTTTCTGCAGGAAAAAATAAAACCCCATTCTGGCAGTAAGTGATGGTTTCCTGGGAGGCCGACGGTAATTATAATGCAGTTGGGGTCGATTGCCAAATCAGGTCGGAGGATGCAAGGGGCCGCGGGAGTGGCAGGGGTGGGCGAGCAGAGTGGGATTAAGGGTTGATGGGGTCACGGGTGGAACTCAGGAGACACGGCTGTCCCCGGGACCTCGGGAGCTTCCAACACCGAGCTTGCATTGCAATGCATCTCCTGCTTTCTGGTTTACCTGAAGGGAGCTCGCCTGGCACGCACAGGCTCACGCGACATGCACGGAGAGCAGATATTTGCATTTGTGCCCTAATACTGAATTCGCCTAACGCGATTGAATCTCATCCTCCCGGTGGAACCATTAATATTTTAATCTAATCAGGATTTCTTGAGCTTGTTTGCCAACCCAAGCAACCTACTTTCCTTTCAGTTTCCATCAGCTTGTCATATGAGAGGGGACTGTCCCCTGAATCTAATCTGCTGTAAATGATTTCATTGGGGGGATGGTCTATAAATCACTTCGGAATGGCCCTGACACGGGAAGGTTTGGATAAGTAAACCAATCACGCTTGCTTCACTTTAGGCACCAATGAACTTTGTTTGATCAACTTCTTATTGATTTCCATGCTCTGAAAGGTCAGAAACCTTCTCCTTTACATAAAGACATTATTAATAGATGTAAATACAAGCCAGCTTAATGAAGATGAGTTCAATGTTGGGACAGTGAGCCTGGCTTCAGGACAGGCTCCAAGTGCCCGTGAAGCCCCTTATGGAGTTTGCAACAATTAACTCATTTCCAAAAGGTTTGCTTTTCCCTCTCCAATCAAAACAGAAACTAAGTGAATATTGAGAAGCTGGGAGTCCCTGCAGATTCCGAGGTGGTTTCTGGAAGGCTGGTGATAAAGGGGATGCGGAAGTCGCCAGAAGAATCTCGCATCACGTGGGGGGTTGTGCAAAATCATTAGGATGTTTTAATGGATGCGAGGAGCATGTGCAAACACACATGAAAATGCAATGCACAGACACATGCTCACACACAATGCACACACGTGTGCACACACATGCAAACACCAATGCACACAAGTATGCAAATACCCATGCACACATATGCAAATGCAATGCACAGACACATGCTAACACACGATGAACACACATGCAAACATGCAGTGCACACATGGGTGCAAACACACAGGCGCACACATATGCCAACACAGTATGCATACACACATACTGACACAATGTGCAGACATGCACACACATGTGCATACACTCGTGCCCGCATGCATGCTAAGATGCAGCCAGAACTTTGGTGCTTTCTCTGGTGTTTATAGATTTGCCACTGACGTACTCATTGTCAGAGGGAACTTTGCAGCCACGAGCTAATGCCCGAGCCAGCAAAAGGCGTTACCAGCCAGGATTTTCTCCCCCGTTTTAATTTAAAGTGTGGAGCTTCTGTACAGGATGTTCTTGTAAACGCTCAGCCCTGCAAAGTGACGAGGATTTTACTCGCACATACTGAAAAATGCAGGATTCTCCGGTGCTGTAACGCATTGTGATTTAGTTCTGGAGACCTCGAGGGGAAGTGTGGTCAGCGAGAGGGAGAGGAGGGGAACGAGCACAAAACTCATTTTTATTCCAAATTGGAGGTACCCAATTTGGTATAAAAATAACCATCCCTGGGTTATTTATCTAAACTCTTGGTTGACAGTTTCCCAGAAGGGATGGACAGCTGGACACAGTTTGGGCTGTATCCGATAGTCAGACATTTCTTGGTTGACCTGATAGAGCGTCCACTGATGGTGCATAGGACAGAGTCAAATTAAATTTAAACTACTGACAAATGAAGGTGTTCTGGTTTTTAAGAGTTTTGTAAAATTAGGCTGGCATGGAGCGCCTGTGTGGTTAAGGAAAATGTCATTTGAATTTTCCAAACGGAGTTTCTTCAAAGCAACCCGGACTGGCTTTGGTGTTTTTGAGTAAAGTTTTCATTTGCTGTCATTTACTTTCATTTCTGAAAACCAAGAAATAAGGGAACTGGGGGAAGGAATTTGGAGTGCTAATGACTAAATGGGTTTGACATGGAGGGGCTAGGGAGCATTAAATGGAGGAAAAAGGAGTTTAACCAAAATATACAAGGGATTTTGAGCCAGAGACCTGAAGTCAGATTTTCTGACATTTAAGTGGGCCCATAATTATAAATTATAACTGCAGTGGGCAGAGTTTGCCTGCATGAAAGCGGCCATAAGAAATGACTTTGCACTTACACAGGACGGGCAAGATTTTCAATGAAAACCTTTTAAGTATCACCTGTGGCCTGTTTTAATCTGATTGCTGTGGGCTCAAACTATTTAGTGAAATCAATGTCATGGAAATTAATGAGAGTCGTGTGCTAGCCGTCATATTACTTGGTAAGGAACAACAAGAAGTTACTATACTTTATCAAGGAATATTTTTGAATTTTTAATGGGTGTTTAAGGTCAATACTCGAAGGTATTATTCTAAAGTTTTAAATATGTTGTTGCTATATGCTCCAGATGTCTCAAAATAACACTTGTGCAAGAAACCCTCAATCCCTTTTCCTTGATTCAAAAGCCAAACATATTGGAATATCTCCTGGAAGTTCACATCACTTTTAAAGAGCGAAGGGCCAAGTTTTTCAAATTAAAAAAAAATGCATTATTAGTTTTATTGATTTGAATAAGCACAGCTGGTTTTCTTTCCCCAGACTTGCTTTCAGAATTGCACGGTTTAAAATGCAATCCACTTTGCTTTACTGCCTTTAAATACATATAAATCTCCCCTAAGTAGGTTCACTGAAGTCTTCCTGCTTTTTTATTCATTCTTGTGGCTTTTGGGGAGAGTCTCCTAAATGTGGGTGCAAACCCCCATCCCCTGCCTCAATGGAACCTGCAAAGTGTCTCCCAGGGGAGGGCAGAGACCAGAGGCCCCCTGCTCTGAGGGTTAGTTCAGGCTGAGCTGTGGACTACAGCCGAATTTACCATCACATAGTAAATGTATGCTTTGGAACCCTTGGCAGCATTGAAGAATCAAGTGTGTGATGTATTCATCTGCTTTCTAACTGCCACATCTACTCCATACCCCCCAAAAAACCCACTATGTGGAGGATAAAATCAATTAATTTGGCAATTGAGTTGGAGAAGAACCTCAGAGCACATGGGGGAGACAGGCCAGGCCATTTCCTCACAACAGCGGATTTATTTCATTTTTATTTCCAGGGCCCTAATGGTGTGAATTTCTTAGATAAAACCTGAAACCGTAATCACTGATTATTCATAAAATAATTATTCAGTGTAAGGCTCGGGCTGCATTTGTATTTGAAATATAATTTCGAGGAGAGGCTGCGAGCGCATAATAATGAGTTGCATTTATGAGTTTATGCCCAAGAATGCAAAATCGTAACTTTTAATGATGAAAAGGTTGATTTCTACCCAGATAAGTGGGAAATAATTTAATTAGCCTTTATTTGTCGGTGTGGGGCTGGCCTAGGAGAGAGAACCCCCAGCAATCAGGCTGGGCATGTGAGGGTAGACATAAAAGGGGCGTTAAGTATTCTCTCGAAAATTGGAAAGAAATAACGAGGTGAGGAAAGTAATCTGTCCCTATGTGCCTGGCACGCGGCTAGCTGCAGCCAGGGGTCCCTCCCACTGCTACGGATTCCAGCTCTGGACGTCCAGTCTTTGGGGGCACGTCCTCTCTGGGGGTCCCCACCTCCGAGTTGAGAGCATGGCACAGAGAGAGAAACCAGCTCCTCTAGCCCAGTCGCCACGTCTCCTAAAATCCTGCCAGCTCGTTCCTTTTCTGAGACCCCATATCTACAAGTAAGAGCGCAGCCTGGCTCTGCTTGGATGGTTGATATTTGGGTGAAAATTACCCTAAATTTCCATCTCCCTGTTCCCTGCAAGGTGAAAAAGAGACATCTTGCATGGATTTGTAAGGGAAAAAAGTAAAATAAGTGTCTTCAGGGATTTTTTCCTCTCTTCCAGCCTGCACTGCCTCTGTCCCTTCCTCAGGAATCCAGGAAGCTGAGTCCAGCCTGATGGACACAAGACTGTCTCAAGGGATCTCTGCTCCTTTCTCCACAAAGGATGAGGCCACCTGCCCCCATGGACCCTTCCTTTTGGAGATGCCCTGGCACCCTCCACTGTTGCCAGAAAACGTACACGAACTTCAGAGAAAGAATGAAAATATGTTTAGTGTAAGTATGTGCACAGGTGCCTGGTTATTTTCAAACTTCACTTACACACAGCGTCTGGGACATACTTACATTCAAAAGTAAAAGTGGGTATCTGAAATTCAATGGTAACTGAGCATTCTGTATTTTTATTTGTGAAATCTGGCAAACGACCCCAACGCCGCTCGTAAAGAGAGGCACGTTCTCTTTTTCACGAATAACGCCCAGAAGTGGCCAAAGCGACCTCACCACCCATTTTTATTCAGACATTGGGAAAAGATCTCCAGCTGTACGGCGGTTTCTTACTTGCTTGTCCTGCCTTCTGGGGATGATGGGGCCGATTTCCCTCTGTGGAAGTTAATCGACTGGGGCAATGGGTTCTGGGGACACGTTTCTTGTAAAATTTGCAGAGGCTATTTCACCTATTGCTGGTGAAGAGGCCATTGCTTTCCGTTCCAATGCAACCTTGATGATTAGGCAGGTTTCCCCTGAATGCCTGAGTTAGATTTTGGACTTTGAGGTTCTTTTCATAAATGCACCTTCAGCCCCCCTCGAGCTGTGCATCGGGCACGCTCGGTGGCCGATTAGGAAATCCCCAAACTGGCAGGACCCCTGGATATCTGCAGCCTCAGTTCCTCTGAAACTTTGTTGCAGCAACTCCCATTTTCTAATCTCTTCCTCTCTTTTTTTCCTATTTAAACCAGCCCTGTTTTCTGTTCTGCAGGACTCCCAATCTCTTTTATTCTGCTTTTTTTGCAGTTTATAGGGAAGATAACGGCATTTGCAAAACACTCCCGGAGACATTTTGAAATCCCTGACTATCAAGGAGGAACAATGTAACCTGCCAGAAGTTGCAACAATGTGTACCAATGAATGCCTGGGTAATCCAATGGCGGGTGCACCAAGGGATATCATAAACTCCCCGGAAATGTGGGCTCAGTAGCCAGGGAGACGCCCGCGCAAAACAGCTCCATCCTGCCTACACTGGAAGACGCGAGGCTCGGTGTGTTCGCCGGCAGCCAGCGCGTCGGAGACTCCGCTGTAAGGACACAGCCACAAACCCACCGCCTTGGCCGCTTCACCCCAGAAGAGATGCTCTGGAGTTGGACGGCTGGTGCCGGCGTCCAGGAAAAAGGGTGCCCGGGTGCCAGCGGGATGGCAGTGACCATCCAGCTTTTCCTGAGCTTTAAATCCCAAAGAAGCCCTTTCTGGCAAGATCATTTCTGCATCACATTGGAACTGGGCGTGCAGTTTGCGGGCAGTTTGCACGTAGCATAAGCTTGAAAACGGCCTTTCCTGAGACTTTGCGTGCAAACGAACAAACAAAAAACAAAAGCACTTTATCTGCTGTTGCATTTCATCGATTCCGCGGGCTGAGGAAATCCCTTCTTTGGACACGTCTTCTTACAGACAAGGCACGCGAGTCGAACTGGAACTCCGGAGGCGTTTCAACTCTTCTCCCCAAAACTCCGCTTTCGAGAACAGCGTCCAGATCGAGAGTAAAAACAACAAATTCAACAGGCATCGGTCATCAAAGTCACTTCTGGGGCTCCTTTTGGAGAAGAGACGATTCTTTTAGATTACCTCTCCTTCATTAGCTGGGAGAAAATTCTCTCCTCGGCCGTCGTCAAAGTTTTGGCCTCATTGGAAAAGCTCCAGATTCCCACTGGGGTGAGCGATTTCAGTTCTGGAAGCAGGTCCTGTGCCTTCTCTCTATTTCCAGCAAGCTACGGCTAAATAGCCATGCCTTACGGTTTGCCGTATTTGTTGATATTTCACGGACGTTTATGTCCCAATCAACCCTGGAGGTGAGACACATCCTTGGCGATCAGTTGCCAAATCATGATTTTTTTCATGATTTTCTTCAGAGGCAACGAAGTGAAGGAATACAGCAGAGTGAGGGCAGAAACCCTGGTTTTGGCTTCTAGAGTTTGCTGTTTTTATGTGTGGCCCGAAACCAAAGGAAACAAAGCAATAAATTAAAAAAAAAAATGTGTGCCATGCCCAGTAAATAGTTTTGCATTGTGATTTCTACCTAATGAGGCATAATTCTGTCTCATTACCAGAGTTCATGGGGGAAGTCGGAACCCGTCAAGAAATGAAAGTATCCAGAGAGAAGAGAACGCGTGTGAGGAAATGAGAACTTGGGTAAGTTGTGTGGGGACAGGGAAGTTGATGGCCTGGAATATCTTCTTGGGAATGGCGCGTCCTGGAAAACGCAGCAGCGCCCTGGAATCTGGAATCCGAACTCTCTTGGATGCTTTTCCAGGTGAGACACTGCAGGAGCCTTTTTTTTTTTTTTTTACGGTGGGGAGGGGGATTAGGCAGTGCATTTCAGGGAAGGCAGCTAAGCCTTCCTGGGGACTCGGAGTCAATCACGGAGACAAATGGTGTGGGTCCTCCACCCCATCTCCCCCCTGTCCCCGAAAGCCAGGGCGATATTGCAGGAGGAGAATGTCTGGGAGAGAAAATTGTTTTCAGCAGTCTCGGGCACCATTTGAATAATAAAAAGGGAGTCAGGGATAGGTGGTGGCTTTGCAGCAATTTTCTTTGTGGAGCTTGCAGAGGGGAACGGGTCTGTCTGAGGACAGGGACGGCTGAACCCATGAGAGAGTGGGGGGTCCCCTGGAGCTGGGGAGCTGCACACGCATGCACAAACACAGTGCACACACGCTCATGCTCGCAGACACACCTCCTTACATCCCTCCAAGCGCCACCGTCCCTCCTTTCCATGTCTGTTTCCTGCTCTGCTTTTGGAGCCGAGAAAGAAGAATGAGCAACGCAGCTAACTGCACAGATAATTCCATCCGATCAAATGTCCCAGAGGGAAAAAGAACCAACCCCGAGTAAATAAGAGACCAATGCCTTGAAACGTGTTTCATTGGGGGCATTTTGCTTCTTTCATTTTTTTTTGGCTTCCCCCCTCCCCAGGGGGTACCATCTGAAATTCTCTATTTATTGTTCATTTTCTACCTCCTTCCACTCCTGTGCAGACACATTGTGCAAAGGAGAACTGCTTTAAGGTCATAAGGGGTTTTTCAGCAAAACACGGTCAGAGAACATGGGTGCTACTGACTGAACAGACTTTCCCCTGGGTTGGTTATTCTCCGCTTGCCTTCAGTGGCATCCCCTTAAAGCCCTGGGCTGTGAGACAGGGAAGCCAGGCTATCCTGCAGATCTCTCTGTCCCCTGAGCTTCTGAGCCCAGGTGCGAAATAAAGCTAGAAAATCAAGGGAGCCTGATGGTTCTCCCTTCTCTGCCGACCCCTTTCTGGAGGAAAGGAGCTGCCTTGGAAGGGAGCTGGCAAAATGAACTTCACCTTTCCTGGAGCTTCCCATATTCCATGTTGATGGCAAGGAGGAGAAAATGCACGGAATGGTTGAGATGAGGGCTGATTCTCTGGATTATTAATGTGAGCTGCTTGGGCCAGTGAGATTGTTGGGTCATAAACTTGCAAGGTGGCATTTGGGGGGCAGCATTGGGTATTTTTCCCCGCAGGGAGAGGCACTGCTGTCACTCGGTTTCCCAGTCCTCTCTTGCTGGAAACACGTCAAGAACTTGATTTAAAAAATGCACACGTGTGGGCAATGGGTAAGAGCAGTGGGCTACACCACAGAGACAGGACAGATGCCATGCAAACATTATTTGTGAGCCCAGGTTATGGCAATTTGACTGTTTATGAGCCTGTCTCTGGACAAGCCCGTGAATTTCTGGAAATGGTTGCATTTTCGTGGCACTGGTTCCAACATTACTAAGCAGAGATGCTGCGTCCGGTTTTGGCTCCCCTTATTCATAAACAGAGCCCTTTGGTTTTTTACATCTGGTCTTTTTTCTGGCATGAAATATGTATATTTTAATCCTTGCGGAGATGTCTTCAAGTGCAAAGAGTTTGTGGCATGACATTTTCATTCCCCTACTCACAGACACTGGGCATCTTGGGGGTCGACGTAGAAGCCCCCTTGTCCAGGGCGTCAACTCTTCTCATCTGCTGATGGTAGGAGATGGTTAAAGGAAACCACATGACGTGCTCTCGAGCAGGAGAGGCCAGCCCGGGCGCTCAAACGCCGGACACTTCTCCCCACTTGCAGACAGGGCAGCCAGCCTGGCTCGAACCCTCCAACCTCAACCTACATCTCCAACCAGTTGATTGGAAAACTGCCCACCTGGGAAAGAGGATTCGCTCTGCCTGGGCCCCTCGTTCCAAGGAGGTGGGGACGGATTCCGGGGAGCTCCTGCCCCGGATTGGGGTGACACTGCCCATGTAGGGCACGAGGCCAGGAGGGTGGTATCCGTCGGGTTTGGGTCTCTGAAAGGCGAAACATTTGGCTGTGTGATTTTGAGAAATCGGGCACCACGGGTGTGTTTGCAGTACATTGGATGGCAGTAAATTTTAAACTTTCGCTTGTACAGACTTCATCTTTTAGAGAAGGTTTAGTTTTCCTGAAAAATCGCAGGAACCTATGGAGAGTTTCTGCATACAAAGTTTCCCTGGGAGTAGCTTTTTGTATCCCTGTGGCACGTTTTTTTTTTCCAGCAAATGAGCCAATGTTGATACATTGTTATTAACTGACATGCAGGGTTTGCAGTCAGGTTTCCTTTTGCACACTCTTCTCGGAACCCGCCCAGAGAAGGATGCAATGACCAAGGCTGGACAATTTGAGCAACAAAATAAATAGTGATTTATTGGATTGGACCCATAATGTGCAATTAAAATTGAGACATTTGTAGTGATATAAACAACTGACTATGTAATTACATGAGAAAGCCCTGTTCTTCCTCACTTAATCAATAGAGAAAAAGAGGGAAATTGTGGTTTCTACAAGTAGAAAGTTTATAGGAAAATCATGCGGAAAATTGAGGGTTCCCATATACCCTCTCTCTTTCTTATACATGCACGCACACACACACATGCAATTTTCTCTATTATTAACACTTTGCATTCAATCAATGAAACAATGTTGTTAAAAGTTTGCCATTCACTCTATCCGATAGTTTCCATCAGGGGCCACTGTTTGTGTTGGGCAGTCTTACTGTTTTTAAAACTTTTATTCTAGTAACATGCATACAACTTAAAATTTCCCTTTTTAACCACATTCAGATACATAATTCAGTGCTGTTCACCCATCCACAGTGTGGTGCTGCCTTCACCACCTTACATTCCCCAAACTTTTTCATGACCCCAAACAGGAATTCTGCACCCGTGAAAGCCTTAACCCTCCATTCCCCACCCGACCCCAGCCCCTGGTCAAGTATATTCCACTTTCTGATTCGATGAGTTTGCTTCGTCTAATTATTCCAGATGAGTGAACTCAGCCAAGTTTTGCCTTTTTGCTTCTGGCTTATTTCGCGGAACACGACGGCTGCAGGGATAAAATAAAAATCTATGGCTCCCTACTGATAGAAAGAAACAGTGACTTATGTAGATACATGAGGAATAAAGACGCGTTCTTTATTAAAGAACGTTTCCAATTCATCGGGCGAAGAAAAGAAGGAAATGTGGAGTGCGGCATGAGCTAAAAGCAAATGTGGTCAGTATTTGAGGGGTTATGAAGTGAGAGAGATGGAGAAGAAGGTCAATTTATGGCTGGAATCTTGGGGCCACGGGGGAGCTGAGCCCCAACAGCAGAGAGCTGAGGCAAGCCCACGCGAGGGGCTTCGTGAAAGACTTGTCCTTAAGGTGGTGGTGAGTGAAAACAAGGTTTTGCCCCTGGCTGGAGGGTCTTTTCAAGTGATGCTTAAAAGGGACAATAATGTGACACAGCGAAGGAACCCGAGTTCACAGCGAAGGAACCCGAGGCGAATGCGATGGCGTCCTGCCCTCTAGAAGCTTGGCCCCTGTTTCCACGGATACGCTGAGGGCCGGCAAACATCCTTCTTGCCCGCTTGGCCGGCCCTGTGCCAGGTTGAATAATGCCCCCCCCCACAAAAAATACCTGTGTTCAAATGAGAACCGCAGTCCTGTGACCGCGAGCTTACTTGGAAATGAGTTCAGATGAGGTTAAACTGGGAGTAGGTGGGCTCCGAATGCAGCTGGAACAGGGAGAATTGAACCCAGAGATGCGCTTGGAGGGCCGAAGGCCAGGTCAAGGCTCAGGCACAAACGAGGTCCCTACAAGGCCAGGCATGTAACGGTAGCTGGCACGGGGCCTCCCCGACAGGTTTTGGGGGCAGCACAGCCTGGTGCATGCCTGGGTTTTGGGGGTCTGTGCCCCAGAACTGGGAGAGAATAAGCTTTTGCAGTTTTGAGCCCCCCCAGTGTGTCAGACCTGGCTGGGGCTGCACGAGGGCACTGAAACACTCCCTCCCTTGGCATGTGGCATCGTCTCCGATGGCAGCACTGATGCAATAGGGATGGGTGGACCTGGCGGGAGCTTGAGGAGCACAGGGCACCCCCCGACAGAGAGGTAGCCCACCCCGGAGGACCCGCCGTGTTTTGGAGTTCTCACCTTCTCAATTCCCCTTCGGCAGTGCGATTCTCTCATGGGTGATGAGATATTCTGCTGAGAAATTAACCTGTCCGTTCATGCATGTTGGTGCATTTTCCATAGGCTGATTTTTGCCGTGAGTTTGAAACTGTTGCTATAAATAGAGGTACTGCGCCATGGAAGGTTCTCGTGTGGAGAATAGAACCAAGAAGCGAGGCTGGAAGCTGCTTTGATCGCCAAATGCAGGTGGATGGTGTGGCTTGGCTTGGTTTTTATCGACAGCCCTGATCGGCCCTGTCGCATCTCCTCCCAACCCTCGTAATAACTTCACGAGGCTACAGACCAGTTTATTAGAGTCCATTAACAATTAGACGCTAGTAATTTTTAATAATTTGATTTTTAAATGGAATCATTTGATTTTTATAATAATGGAGCCTTTTGAAATAGACTCTTAAAAAGTAACACTCATGCCAACCTTCGTTCTTTTAAATTCTATTTGTAAATGGGAGTCCAAAAGGAGGAAAGCAGGGGCTCCGCTGACAGGTTTTGATATTTGGCCATCTCTGTGTTTCCAACCTCCAATGTCTGCTTCATTTTTTGAGCTCCCTCAACCAGCAGCTGAGATTTTTGCTCTTGAGACCCAACTTTTCATCCCAACAAAGGCATCTGGGAGCCTCCAGACTCTTCAATCCCAAGAATTATTTCTCTAAAAATAAAAATTAGAAGCTGCCCGAAGCATGCGCTTCGTTAAAATGGTTAGCCACGTTTTTTTGGGTAGAGATGAAATTCAGGTTTATATTTCTCAGCATAATAGGTTGAAGGACAGCAGATGAATGTGTTGTTTGCTTGTGGTAAAATTAGGCGCACGTAAAGTTCGGTGGGAAGGGATAGACGCTCTCCCGTGACCTCTTCTGGGGACGGTATGTGCCTCACTTTACCTCCTTGGTGAGAGCACGTGTTGTGAGGTTTAAAGAGAAGTGAACTCTGCAGAACAGGGATTCCAGATTCATGCCCGATATGAGAAGTGGCTGAAAGAACTAGGTTTGAGCAAGTAATAATCTAAATATTTGAAGTCCCTTTGGAGAAGAGGAATGAGGTTTTTGTTTTCTTTGGCTTTTTGTCTGTCTTTACCTTGTGCCAAAGGACTAGCAGTAAAAGCAAATGGGGGCAACCCAAAGAACAGTTCTTTTGGATCTGTTTGGAAGGGATTTGGTGAGAACCATGAGACGAAGGTGTGCTTTGGTTCATTTCCAGAGATGGAACAGACGGTTCCATTATTCCACGGCTTCTACGATGCTATTGTTTAAATTTTGGCCACGCACCTCTGGTGATCATGCCCCCAGAAAAACACATGCTCAAATGCTATCCCCCAATCCTGAAAATGTAGTCTTATTTGGAAAGAGGGTCTTTGACGTTGTGATTTAGTTAAGATGCGGGCAAGTTGAAGTGGGTGGCTTCTGATCCCATGGGGGGAGGCCCTATAAGAAGAGAATTGGACACAAGTGGACAGAGGGGAGAGGACGAGATAAGGAATGGAGAACCCGGGGTCCCCATGAAGCTGGGAGAGGCGTGGAGCAGATTCTCCCCAGAACTCCAGAGGGAACTGTGGCCTTCAGACAGGGTGAGAACACATACCTCTTTTTTTTTTTCACATTCTTCTTTTTTAAAGCACCCAGTTTGTGGCACTTTTTATTATTATTATTATTTTTATTTTTTTTAAATACCAAAAAACACCAAACAAAACGCAAACATTCATAGCTTTTGATCATTCTGTTCTACGTATATAATCAGTAATTCACAATATCATCACATAGTTGCATATTCATCGTTATGATCATTTCTTAGAACATTTGCGTCTATTCAGAAAAAGAAATAAAAAGAAAATAGAAAAAGAGTCATACATGTCATACCCTTTACCCCTCCCTTTCGTTGATCACTAGCATTTCAAACTAAATTTATTTTAACATTTGTTCCCCCTATTATTTATTTTTATTCCATATGTTCTACTTGTCTGTTGACAAGGTAGATAAAAGGAGCATCAGACACAAGGTTTTCACAATCACACAGTCACATTGTGACAGCTGTATCATTATACAATCATCTTTAAGAAACATGGCTACTGGAACACAGCTCTACATTTTCAGGCAGTTCCCTCCAGCCTCTCCATTACATCTTGAACAACAAGGTGATATCTACTTAATGCATAAGAATAACCTCCAGAATAACCTCTCGACTCTGTTTGGAATCTCTCAGCCATTGACACTTTGTCTCATTTCACTCTTCCCCCTTTTGGTCGAGAAAGTTTTCTCAATCCCTTGATGCTGAGTCTCAGCTCATTCTAAGGTTTTTCTCAATCCCTTGATGCTGAGTCTCAGCTCATTCCAGGATTTCTGTCCCACGTTGCCAGGAAGGTCCACACCCCTGGGAGTCATGTCCCACGTAGACAGGGGGAGGGTGATGAGTTTGCTTGCTGTGTTGGCTGGAGAGAGAGGTCTTTGTGGCACTTTGTTATAACACCCTGAGAGATGGACACACCCCACAGTTTATGGAAAATGCCTCTGTAATTATCTCCCCTGCGCTAAACTGTAAGCTCCCCATGATAGGAAATGTGGCCAATGTCCAATATCCACAATTTTGGACCTATTTCTTTTGGATGGGAAGTCGCAGCCTGGTCATCTCACAAAGGCAGGGCAAGAGTCAAATGAGGGGTCTCATCTTTTCCTGCTAGAGAGGGTCTCCTGGTAATGCCTCACTTCTTCTCAGGAGGGACACTCCTTATCAATCCCTTTGAGCCCCCAAATGCTGTGCTTTTGCCCTGTATCTGTGTACTGGAATATTACTCAGCCATGAAAAGGAGTGAAATTCCGACTCACCCTACAACACGGACAAAGCTTGAAGACGTTATGCTCCATCCATGAAGCCAGGCACAAAAGGACCCGATATTGCATGGGTTCATTTATATGGCATGTCTAGAAAAAGCAAATGGGTGGAGACAGGGAGCAGGTTTGAAGTTTCCAGGGGCCTGGGGACAGGAGCGCAATTTCCTGCCGTGACTCAGGGGATGCTCGTGGCACGTCGCTGCATCAGTTTGCTTCAGGGGCTAGAAAGAGAGAAAAGCAACAAGGGAAACTGTCTTCCTATGTGAACAAACACAAACCAGTTTAATGCACTGAGCAACCTCTGCTGCAAATATTCACAGATTTATGCCGGCATCGAGTCACATCTTTGTAACTTCTCAGACTGACGGGGGAAAATTCTCTCGATCTGTCGAACTGAGAGCAAGTCATTTCTCCGCTAGCTGGAGTCCACCCCTCTCCCCCCTTTTACTTTAAATTACACTTTCCCCGTACTTTTCCTCGTTGTTGTCATTAGCTGGAGCTTGAACAGGCCATAACTCTAATTGTCATTTCTCCGAGCTGCGTCCACCCCGCTCTCGACCTTTCACCTCGTGCCAAAGAAAATGCTCGCTTACATTCCGTTTTCTTCATTTTCATTTTCCTGCCCACTTAACAAAATTATATTCAATGAGCTGTGGGAGAAATTCACATCAACGGGCCATGTAATGCAATTTCTGGTATATATTCAGGAAGAGAAAAAAAAACCCACATTTTCTTTCAGTTCTGTCAAAATCAATCAAATTGTACGAAACGGAACATAATCTCTTAGAAAGAAAATGAGGCATTTCCAGCAAAATAAGCCTTCTAGTACATGGTAACGTGCACATATTAAAGAGGTCCCTGTTTTAGTTTTTTTTTTTTTAATCATGCCTAATTAGTTTTTTTTTAATCACCCACACAACTAAAGGCTCTTGCCTGCATAATTTATGACATGGAGGGGTCGGTGTCAGAAATCAAATGCTGTAAATTAAAAATAACAAGTTTGAGACTAGTGATTCAATTAAAACCCTAGAAAACATTGGATTATGCATAATTGAGAGTTAGTATGCAGAGATGCATGGTGCGCTTGTCAGTTGGACGGGAGGATTGGATTGAAGCTGTCAGGGCCATTTAAATCAACTTGGTAAAAAAATTAGGAAACAAAGATGATATGTATTATTAAGTTCCAGCATCCAGCCATAGCAGGGTGAGGTCGTTAAGCTGAGTGCTTAGATAACTAGGCTCTATTTTGGGCGGACACACTCGGAAAGGGGTGGCTGGAGAAGAAGGAAGGCTCAACCCCGTCGTTTCAGGGCGTCCTGTATGGGGGTGCTGACAGCGAGAGAAGGAAGTGGGGTGCTCTTCTCTGCAGGACGAGGGGCGGGTGCTTGCCTCCTGCCCTGCCCCATCCATGCCATTTCTCTTAAAGGTAGCCAGGTCAGCTCCATGCACTAAATTTCCCAAAGATTTTGTATCTAGGGTCATATTTGTACAGGGATATCTCATTTGAATTTTTGCATGGCCTTGAAGTGCATAGTCACCATGGTTTGAGTTGTGTCTTTGGTGCCAAAGGGCTGGGGAGATGCAGATTCCCCAACAGGGAAATGGCCCCCCAAATTTGCTGTTTGCATCTCCGCAGCTGCTCAGAAGAAATTTATCCATAACCGTATTTCCTAACCGATGGGGTGGGAGAGCACCTGGGTTCCTACAGGTGAGGCCAGCACAGCGCCTGGTCTGATTTTGAGCGTTGGCTGTGCAGCATGATGCCTGAGGACCGATTCACACTGCGAAGAATTCCGTGTCCCGTCTTCAGGATGGGACAATGGACAGCAGCCCCTGTGCTCACTGCTACACCTGCCTCGGGTCTTACCTGACATTTGCAATCTGCAGGGCACACCTGGGCAGGAGACCCAGTTCCCCCACCTTGCACATCTGCTCTTGGCAGAGACCCTCCTTGCAGTGGCAGCTCAGGTTTATTGCCGGGAGAACAAGAATGTGCGTGTGTGTGTGTCCAAGACACCCGTAGAGCATCTGGGATGTGATAACGTCAGGTGTGACCGGTCCAGAGGCCAGCTGCAAATGGGAAGTTCAGCCACAGGCAGAATCAGGGTCAGGACACATGCCAGGGAGGCAGGTGGTGGGAGAAAGCCTCTGGACACCTCCAGGGGCTCAGGTCCCCAGGGGAGGTGGACATGAGGCCCGGACAATGAAGTTTGTGCCTTCATTGTTGGCTCTGGGCTTTGGGGGTTGTGTGTAAGTGGGGGCGTCCCCCGCACATACTCACTGGCAGTTTGTATTTGCTCTTGTTTGAATTACCCGTCCACTGCCTTGGCTTGTGATCCGTCTCCAGCTTTGCTTTTCCTTATGAATCTGTAAGCACTCTTGACGCGATACATCGTACTTTTCCCAAGGTTGCCATTTGCCCTTTCATTTACTTTGGTTTTGTTTTCTTGTAACGCCCTGAGATTTCAGATGTTTATGGCGTCCAACCCTCTGACATTTTGTTTCATTACTTTTCATTTGTTTCCTCATTGAGGATGTGATAACCAGAAACATGAAGCTTTATTACTTTTTCCTGGTTGCTTCATGGTTTCACTCTATTTTTTCCAATTAGTCAACCGATTATGCCAAGAGTATTTGAAAACGGCTTCCCCAATATTTTGAAATGCCAGCTTCCTTCTCCTTTCTCCCTTTCTCTTCCTCCTTCCCTGTTTTTTCTCTCCCTCCTGCTGCTTCTCTTTTCCTTCTTCTTCATTATTTTCACTCCTGGCTTTTTCTCCTCCATAAATGAAACCGACTACTTGAAAAACTCTTTCTGGGATTTTAATTAAAATTTCATTAAACTCATAAATTATTTTGGGTGTAACTGACAGTTTTCCAGCACTGTCTCCTATTCAGGAATATGCTGTATGCCTCCTAGTAGTTCAAGACCATTAGAGAAATGTGATATTCTTTGCCCTGATTGTCTGAAATTTGTTAATGTTTTCAGTTGTGTTTGTGGTATTGTGAATGGGATATTTCCCTCATATTTTCTTGACACTTGCTTTGACTACTAGAAAACATATTAACGTTTGTATTTTTATTTTCTACCCTGCATGTGGTGGAAAGGCATGCCCTGATTTTTCCTCAGTTTTCCACTAAAGTGGCCACATTCAGTGAAAAAACTGTTATCTGCAGTTTCTGTGTAGGTAATGCATAGGCATTTCATTTCATTTTTTTTTTGCCTGCCTTGCCACTCTTACAAAAGACTCCAGACCCGTGCTGTCCGAAGAGATACCCACTAGCTGCAAGGGGCTATTTCAACTTAAATAAATCAAAATCAAGTAAAAATTGAAAAGTTAGTAATAGCCTCAAGGTTTGTCCACATTGCCATATAGTTCAGGACGTCACTGACTTAATGTTGCATAATATTCCATCATGTGTGTACACCACGTCTTGTTTATCCCCTCGCCTGTTGATTGGCTCCTGGATTGTTTCCATCTCTCGGCAACTGTGAATAGGTGTGCAAATGTCTGCTCGTGTCACTGCCCTTAGCTTTTCTGGGTATACACTAAGTATGCTCTGTAGCTGCTTGCTGAAGTGTGCTTTGACATTTACTGCTTTTTTTCCTTTGTGTGTATCTATTTCACAACAAAAAATGGTAATTATATATATATATATAAGAGATTATAGTAATATTAGATAAAGTAAATTCCTGTCATCAAAAATTTGAAAATATTTAGTAACATAGCTCAGTACTCTAGCCAAGTTAATACTTGTAATAACTTTTTACTTGATATTTTTGAGAAGGCACATAGTTTTGATAGTGAATCAACTGGTATTTAAGATAGTGTTTAATATTTAGAATTTAAGAAACTCTGATATCTGTACCTATAGATTTTTTTTCCTTCCTTGATTTAAATTTAAATTGGTTTATGAAACATATTATGCAAACAGGCTTTACAATGAGGACTTAGCTCCTTTTTTTTTTTAGTATGCTTATGGATAGGCTAACTAAGATGTCCATTTTAGGTGGTTAAGATTTTCATCTATAAAAACATAAAACAGCAGTTTTGTTTTTCTTTTTGATGGGTTTATCATTATAATTTTACTGCCAGTGGCTAAGACTTCTGTTCTAGTTTGCTAGCTGCTGGAATACAATATTCCAAAAAAGTATTGGAAAGACTTTTAAAAAGGGGAATTTAGTAAGTTGCTAGTTTATGGTTGTAGGGCTGAGAAAATGTCCCAATCAAAGCAAGTCTCTAGAAATGTCCAATCTAAGGCATCCAGGGAGAGATACCTTGGTTCAGGAAGGCCGGTGAAGTTCCGGGTTTCTCTTTCAAATGAGAAGACACATGGCGAACACAGTCAGGGTTTCTCTCTCAGCTGGAAGGGCACATGGCGAACATGACATCATCTGCTAGCTTTTTCTCCTGGCTTCCTGTTTCATGAAGCTCCCCAGGAGGCATTTTCCTTCTTCATCTCCAAGGTTGCTGGCTGGTGGACTCTGCTTCTCGTGGCCATGTCGTTCTTTGCTCTCTCTGAATTGCTCATTCTCCAAAACATTTCCTCTTTTATAGAACTCCAGAAACTAATCAAGACCCACCCAAATGGGTGGAGACATGTCATCCCCTAATCCAGCTTAATAACCACTCTTGATGAAATCACATCTCCAGGGAGGTGATCTGATTACACTTTCAAACATACAGTATTGAATAGGGATTATTCTGCCTTTACAAAATGGGATTTTGATTAAAACATGGCTTTTCTAGGGTCCATACATCCTTTCAAACCAGCACAACTTCCAATGCCATGCTAAGTAGAATTGAAAACAGTGGTTATCTTTCTGTGAAAAGGAAAACCTTGAGTATTCAACCTTAAGAACCTTTGCTGTAGGTCTTATCCAAATATCCTTTATCAGATTAAGAGTTGTCCCTTACATTCCTACATTGTTCAGGTATTTATTTATTTGTTTTTTTGTTTTTCATATCATGAATGGGTATCGACTTGCATCAAATGGATTTATTTTCAGCATTCACCGAGATGATTGTATGATTTTCCACTTTCATTCTGCTAACATGATGACTTTAAGCCCTTATGTAATTAAAGCAGCTTCTTTTTGGTTGGCATTCCCACGTCTTTACATTTTCCCTCATTTGCTTTCAACCTTTCTGTGACGTTCAGGTGCGTTTCTGAGAAAGGATATATTTCAGTTGTGTGTGTGTGCATGTGCATATGCCTTATCAAATCTGCCCGTTTATAATGAATATTAATTCATTAATAATTAATTTATTAATAATTAAATAATAATAATTAATTAATAATTAATTTATTAATAATTAAAAGCTACCACCCTGCTACATGCTTTCTCCCTGTTTTATCAATTCTAGGTATTTTTTCTTTTCTCACCTTCTTCTGAAGTTTTTGACTTTCACATTTTGTCCCAGTTATCCTCACCACCATCAGTAACTAAATTTGAGAGTCATGTATCCTGTCCTAGACATTACAACAGAATCTTCATAGCCTAACAATAGTCACCTTTACCCTCTTTCCTAGAATATTAATTCCATTTTCTCCCTCCAGATTATATACCACTGCTTTCTTGCATTGTAATTCTCTCCCTATTTTAAATCCCCAACATTATTGTTTCATGCCATCGATATTTACTTACCCATGCTATTTGCACATTCACCCCATTTATTCCTCCATGAGCTTTGTGTTCTCTCTGTGCCGTTTTCCCCCATCCTGTAAGAGTTCTTGGTGCAGGTTTGCCGGTGACACATTTTTCTGAGTTTCTGTTTTCTCAAGATGTCTTGCTTCAACCCAGCGGGAAAGTGCACGTGAGGGTTTTGTTTGTTCATCAAAGATTGCCCCATAACTGAAGACAGAGTATGGGGTCGGGAAAGGGCCCTCGTGAGGGGGGATGAGACCAGTTGGGAGGGCCTGGGGTCGGCCCAGAGTCTCACGGTCTGTGGGTGCTGCTGCAGGCTCATGTGGGAGCCCAAGCGGACCGGCCGCTTCTGAGTCGGCAATGCTCCAGGAGCCCCTGGGTGTGCTCAGAAAGAAGCAGAGAGGACAGAGAGAGGGCATGGAGAAGAGAGGCAGACAGACAGAGACAACAGAGATACAGAGAAGCAGAGAGAAGATGGAGACAGATGGAGGGAGGGAGAAAGAAAAAGAGAGAGACAGAGAGACAGAAGCAGGGGGAGAGATGGGAGGAGGTGGTCAGCTGGGCCACAGATGGGAGCTCTGGCCAAAGTTCCTGGTGGGAGAGAGAGTGAGAAGCCGTGGGTGTGCTTGCACACACACTCACACACACACACACACACACACACACACTGGCTTAGCTGCAGCTGGCAAGGACCCAGCGTGAGTGAGCGACTGAGAGGCCTTAACCCGGGCAGCTCCTGGCACGGAGGTGGGGCAGCCGGAACTACTGACCTAAAGCAAGGGGCAAGTCCTGCTGGCCACAGGTGTCCTGGGCATTGTTTCTGGGGGGTCTTTGGGTCCCTGGGTGGCCCTGGCAGTGTTTTCGGTGTCTCAGTTTCCAGCTGGCTGAGCAGGTTTGCACAGGGTCCCACCTTGTGGTTCAGTCAAGCCCCCCCATACCGTGGGGGAGCTGAGAGAGGGCAGCAGCTGCCCCGTTCTGCAACCAAGAGACGAGATTCTAGCAGAGGAGCCGGCAGCCCTAAACTGCCAAATCGGACCCTGTTAAAACACCCCCTACAAACTCCCTGTCGCACAGAGGCTTGTGCATGGGTTTGTAAGCTTGCCCCTGTTTCTGCACCATCTTTCTTCAATGCACCACTCCCTGCAGTGTTTGTCCCAGGAAGGTTTTCCCTAACACAAAAGCAAAACTATGAAATGCTAGAATTCGAGGGAATCTCTGATTTCCCTTCAAAAGGGAAGAATGAACATTTCCGTGGGAAGCTAAGAAGTCTCCTCAAATAAGCTCGACAATGGAAGTATCTGTAATTTTCTCTTGGTGAGAGGTGAAATGGAGAAAACAGCCCACTGTCTTAAAATTAAATGCAGCTTTGTGGGTGTGAAAGCTGCACACACGCTGTGGCTACAACCAACCCAGCTTTCTCACTGGAGTTTAGAAGGTTCCAAGAGAGGAGAGATCAGGTGAAATGTAGAACTTCAGCAATGGGCAACTGAGGTTTATGCTGTCCATGAAGACTCGTGATTCAGTATTCCCAAAGATTTGTAGTTTGGTGCTCCCAAAGACACATGGTTCAGTGCTCCCAAGGACTCTCGATTTAGTGCTCCCAAAAACTTGCAGTTCAGTGCTCCCAAGGATTCACAGTTCAATATTCCCAAGGACTGACAGTTCGATGCTCCCAAAGACTCACAGTTTGGTGCTCCCAAAGACTCACAGTTTGGTGCTCCCAAAGACTCATAATTTGGTGATCTGAAAGAATTGCGGTTCAGTGCTCCCAAGGACTCACACTTCACTGCTCCCAAGCACTCACAGATCACTGTTCCCAAGGACTCGTGGTTCAGTGTTCCCAAGGACTCATGGATCAGTGCTCCCAAGGACTCGCAGTTCAGTGCTCCCAAGCACTCATGGATGACTGCTCCCAAGCACTCATGGATTAGTGCTCCCAAGAATTCACGGTTCAGTGCTCCCAAGGACTCACAGTGCAGTGCTCCCTAGGGCCCATGATTTAGTGCTCCCAAAGACTCACAGTTTGGAGTGCTGAAAGAATTGTGGTTCAGTGTTCCTATAGGCTTGTGGTTTAGTGCTCCCAAGGACTCACACTTCAGTGCTCCCAAGCACTCGCATTTAGTGCTCCCAAGGACTCGTGGTTTAGTGCTCCCAAGGACTTGTGGTTCAGTGCTCCCAAGCACTCATGGTTTAGTGCTCCCGAGGACTCACAATTCAGTGCTCCCAAGGACTCATGGTTTAGTGCTCCCAAGGACTCACAGTTTGGTGCGCTGAAAGAATTGCGGTTCAGTGCTCCCAAAGGAGCATCCCGGGGTTCAATTTTTTTGGTCTTTCTTGTCCACTCCATCATTATATTTTATCTTCGCCACACGAGGTTGATCTCCCTTTGCGGGGTGAGTTTGTACAAAGTAAACTCAAAGACTCGTGGGACAGACCTAGTCAGAGAGGGTTATGCTCCTTCTAACAGAGAACGATCTGGTGTCCAGGCTGGAGCTGTCCCTCTTCGAGGCCGACTTTTCCTTGGGAAGTTCTCCCTTCCCCGAAGGTGGTGACGGACGAGTGATCACTGCTCTGGTAGGGAGGGGTCCTGAGGGCCTGGACCCCAAGGCCCACGCAGCTCTAGGTCCCCTGCATCCTTCTGCCCGGCCATGCTTTGGGGGTGTGGAGGGCACAGAGGGGGGACATCCCCGCAGCCTCCACCCCTGCCCCTCGCCTCGGGGCCGAGCAGTGTCCAGTCCAAGGGGATTCACCAGGAGCCCAGGGCAAAGCCAGTGACCATGCAGGGATGGCCAGGCAGCTGTCAGCTCCACCTGCTGCCTTACTCCCCACACATGACACAGACACACACACACGGAGACACACCGAGACATGCAGAGACACACAGACACACAGACACCTGGACACACGGAGACACAAACACACACACAGACACAAATACACACACATAGACACACAAACACATAAACACGCAGAGAAACAGACACACACACACAAGTTTGGGGGCAGCACCCACTCTCCAAGCTGGAAACCAGATGGACAAGGCCTCGGGACCCTGCACCGGTGTCCACGCCTGCGCCGGGACACAGCCCTGCTCCGTGCCTGGCCACTCGACCCCCTCAGGTCGGTCCAGTCTGACCAGCAGGTCCCGCAGTGTCTCTAAGCCGGTGGCCGGGGTTGTGGCAGAGGCATTTCTGCTGCCCTCCATGGCAGCATGGAGACCCCTCCGCACTGAGGGCGTGAGTGTGAGCACATGTGGGTGTGGGATTGCACACATGGCCTCCCGTGTAAGGACAGGTTTCCGTTCGTTGGTGTCTGCTCATTGGAAAGCTGTCCTTTGTGACCGGGGGGCCCTGATCACGTAGCTGAAAGTGAACATCTACTAGAATAAAACACATTTTTCAGAAACCGCAGGGCTGTACATTGCGGTACAATGAATTATAATATAAGCCAGAACTGTAGTTACTCACGCAATTCTAACAATATCCTTTCATCCATTGCAACAAATGTATCACACTCATGCAGGGAGTAAATAACAACAGGGAACAGGGAAACGCTGTATTTTCTGCATGATTTTTCATTACACAACGACTTCTCCAATGAAACAAATGATCAACAGAAAAGCTCTCCTTTGTTGAAGATTTTCACTCCAGACTTTTTTTTCTGCACTGTACAGCCCATTTTCTGGAAGGAACCCACTGTGTGTCTTCTATTTATTTTCTCTCGCTCTCTTTTTAACAGCTAGCTCAGGGAGCATTTGGCTGCTTGCGCCTGCTTCCCCATGTACTTTTTCTTTTCTTTTTTGGGGGGACCCAGTTTAACCCATAGCAGGGTATCCTGAGATAATGCGCCCACTTCAACGTTATCACATACGATCTAATTGCTTGGAAGTTTAGCTTCCCAAATAGAAAAGTATGCCAACTGAAGCAGTGCAAGGAATTCCCAAATTACAACATCAGAAAAACTTCAAAGCAAACAACTCTACCCACCGACAACTAGAACAGCGTTAATTAGCAGCAGCACACTTTAATCTGTGAATAATAACGTGATCCCAGGCCCCCTGAGAGGGATAACAAAAAAAAAAACCCACAGATTTCACAGACCAAGGTCAGCTCCTGAAACTAAATCTAGCCGTCACCTTGGAAATCCTTGCTGAGCTTCTGCAAAGACAGTCCCTTTCGGAGAGGAAAGGAAGGTCCCCCCAATTAAGGCACAATTTAAGGGGAGCACCTCAATAAACACAGAGACATCCAGGAAAGTTGTTTTCTTTTGGGAGGGGGCCGTGGAATTCCTTCCAGGAGGCACAAAGCCACCTCCCTACTTGAACTAATCAGAGAAAATAACTTTGAATTCAGAAAACACCTGGAAAAGATGTTTGTAAGGAAAAAAAAAAGTTAAGAAGATGCAACAATTTGATGAATAATTACTAAAAATTGCCAGGTAGGATTTCTGTAAAACATAAACTCTGGCCACGTTGTATAATTCGCCTAATCCATTTAAAATATTTTTTCTTTTTCTCTGAGTGCAAATAGCTTTCCTCTGGTGTGCTAAGAAAAAACAACTTTTCCTGTTTCAGAGGGTGAAAAAGATAATAAGCCTAGCCCTCTTGGCGTGATTGTGAAATCTGAAATCAGAGGACTCGATGCTAGCGATGTTTACTTTATCATTATTAGGAAACCCCTGCAGGGCGTGCTGACCTTCTCTCCACACAAACCAATACCAATTCTAATCTTTCTGTAGACTTTGAGGTCTCTGAGTCAATATGGAGCTGTGGGTCTCTTTTCACACGGGAAATTCCGTGGTTCCTTATCACATTCCTTTAGGAAACCCTGCCGGCGATGGTGCTAATACGCCAGGGTGCGTTCTGGGCCGTTGTTCCTCCGTGAGGTTCCCTTGAGAGGCTGTGCTTGTTACAGAGGCTACATGTGCTCTGGTAGCTGACTGTGACATATCCCTTGTGGCTGGGTGTAGAGTTTATAGAGTCTGTGTTTTCTGCAGCATCTCTTGTGTTCCCGGGTGGCCTCTGAGCCTTCCCTGCACCCACCCTCTGTGTGTCATATGACGTTCCAAAGCCGAGATACAGCCCTTTGTCTACTGAAGATTGGGGTACAATGGGCAACCCCCTGGCTACTCGGCCGGCCTCCAGGTCATGGTCGACACCTCCAAACGCCAGCCCCTCCCCACACCTGTTGGAGTCCAGCAGGGTTGGATGCCAGGTCTCCTTCCTGAAATCTGAAATTGCCTCTGTTCCCCCCACCTGCCCTTAACGAGGAACACTGGAGCCTAAGGGGGTGCCCAGAAGTTTCCAGGGTGCTGCCCACATACCCTCATTGGACTTCTCCCAGGGAGAGTGCTTCTAAGTCTGGGGCTTCACGGCAGCCCCTCTTCCAATTTGCTAACATTTGCATCCTGGTTTTCTGAACTCACCAGAGTTGTCTGCACATCGGTAGGTTTTAAAATAACTGGGAGTCTCTGTCCCCCAGCTGGGGGAGAGGCATTAGCTCACACCTCCCTCCTCAGAATTGTTGACCATGACACTGTCCATGGGTCCAAGTGGGATTTAAGGCAGCAAAAGTATCCATTGATGGACGTAAATCAAATCACTGTGCTCACACACCCGGTTTGGTCCACAAGAGAGGAGTTTATATAAAAAATGATTGATAACAGCCTTAAAGCTTTACTGATTAATAAGGGATTTCATTTGTGCTTTTCAATGAGAAGAGTCTTAAATTAATTAATGAGGCTTTAGGATGGGAAGGAGCGCTTGCCAGCTTTAGGACGTTTGATTTTCTATCAATATGCTGCACATGACACATTAGTGCACATTTGTTTTTGTAAACACCCACTCTTTATGCCATAAATATTAAACCCTCACTCGTGCATTTGCATTCAGTGGCAGCTGAGGCCCAGGGATCTCTTTCTGCTCGTTCTGTGGAGGGGAAGGGGAAGCTGGAGACGTTCGTTATCATCACATATGGGAAGACTGAGAAAGGGGAACCGCCTTCACCAAGACCCCAGGAGAGAGCTCAAGAAGACCAGCTGGCGTGATGGGAAGCAGAGCTGGTGCCCAGTGGGACCTGTGTTTCAGGTAGATGCAGTTCTATGTCAATTAAGGATGCATTCATTTACTCATGTGAGTGCTTGCCTTTCCCACAGCGTTTGTCTTGTGGGTCAGGTGGCAGTCAGGAGGAAGGGGGTATTTGGGGTTAGGGAGGGCTTCCTGGAATGAGAGAGAACCTGCTTCCTTGGTCCCAGGATTTTGCCATCCTTGCTTTAGGTGAAGGAGAGATGTGGACAAGTTTTGAGTAAAGCACCAGGAGAATGAAGTGATCTCTGGAAATTATTCCTGGAGTGGAGGTGGTGATTGCATTGGGGAGAGGTGGGAATTGAATGTTCAGGGGGTCCCTGGGGTTCATCCAGACAGGAAATGCTAAGGGCCAAGAGATGGGGTGCAGCCTGAGGTGCTACCTAGCAAGGGAACCACAGCTGCGGGTCTTTCTGAACGTCTCACTGGCTCTTTCCAAAGGTATAAGGCTGTGCAATGTACAAAAGAGGTGGGTAGGTGCCGTATACATGGTCCAGAGGGAAGGACAGAAGGGATGCAGAGAAGTCATACCTGCAATTTTATAACACTATCTTAGTTCTTGTTTGGAACCAATTCAGCTCATAATGACTGCAACACAGCCCACGCTGGCTTAAACAAGAGAAAAAAAGTACTGGCCTCATGTAACTCCTGAGGTCCGGGAAAGGAGCTGACCCCAGTGTCTCCAGGAACTTGAAAAAAAGTCCCTTTTCCCTCTGTAGTAGAAGAGATTTGGATTTGCTTTCACAGAACATGCTGGAAACAAAGAAATAGTGACTTCCATGAGACGGAGATTTGTTTCTCTTTTATATGAAAGTAAGTGAGAGTGGCTGGTCCAGAGCTGATATGGGTATCAATGACACTGCTCAGTGTATGATTTCAGCTCATGGGCCAATACAGCTGCATGAATTCCAGCCCTCACATCTGCATTCCAGCCAGAAAGAAAAAGGGAGAGAAGAACCCACACTTTCCCTTCAACAAATTAAAGTGATTTTCTTTGGCCAAAAGCATTTCCACTTACTTGGCACGAGCCCGAATTTTGTCACATGGACATGCCTAGCTGCAAGGGATTCTGGAAAAAGCAATGCCACAACATGAGAAGGGATAGCTTCTGCAGAACTTATCACCTGCTCACTGCTCTGGTTCTCTCTGGGTTCCAGACTGGCCCTTCCTGCTGCAGGCAGGCTACCTCCACAATGCAGGGTAGGGGCAAACAATTTTGCATCAATTCTGGACTTGCCGTGTCTGGGCTTCTCCCTCCCTCTTCTGCTGTTTGCAGACAACGTTCCAGGAAAGGGCTGGCTGGGCCAGTTGAGGCTGTTGTTATCCCCAAGACAATCCCTACACCTGGGAAAAGTGCACACGGCAGCTCCGCAGAGGACTCAGCGTTTCCTGTTAAACTTTGAAAGCCAACTCCGAGGTTGAGATGCTTTGGGACCAGATGGACAAGGTTCAAACTCTACCAAAGTGACCAAGAAGCCAGAGATTGGGCATGACAGATGGGCAGAGCTGTGGTTGAGCGTGTCATGTCCTGTGAGGTTGGAGAGAGATGCCTGGAAGATGACATGGAACAGTAGCTGAGAAGACTGCAGGGCAACCAGCTCCATCTGACCCTTTGGCCAGTCAGTAGAATGACCCCTAAACGTGGGAACTCTGACCAGTTCTCACCTCACCTCTCAGCCCGTGCTTGGCTGCAAGACCAAACTTTCTCCCCTGGATCCCCAGCCATGTGTCTTCTTGTCTCTTAGATTTTCGGGCTCCTTCTCCTCCTGGATTATTTTTTAACCAGCAGCACAGAAATATTTTTAAATCCCAGGGTTGCACGTGAGTTTCCCTGTCTCCCTCCTACACACCCCTCGGCCACTTGACTCTGTCCATATGTTCGAGTTGACCTCAGAGGACACAACCTCGTCATAAGGGCGCCAGGTCCCTCTCATCCTAGGCCCCCTCACCAGCTCACCCAAGCCCCCCACATTCGTTCCTGTCTCCTTAGGGGTTCACTCCCACCTACCTGATGCTGCTTGTGTGCGTCTCCTGGGCTTGCTGGAATAAATCCCCACCGACGTCGTGTCTGAAGACACCACCACACGTAGATTCCCTCCTGGTCCTGGGAGCTGGATGCCTGGGTCTCAGTGGGCTGGAATGAAGCTATTGCCTCCTTCTGGGGTCTCTAAGGGAGAGCCTGTTTCCTTGCCTTCTCCAGCTTCCTTGGCTTGTGGCATTCCTGTGTCTCCAGCATCCTCAGCTCATTCTCTGCTTCGGTTGCCCCATCTCCTCTGACCCTTCCATCCTCCCCACTCTTTTAAGGAAGACTCGGTGCCAGCCAGGAAACCCGGGGTGATTTCCCACCTCGGGAGCTTCCAACAACGCCGTCCGCTGTCGGTTTCCAGGTAAGGGGACGCAATCACAGGTTGTGGAGATTTAGCACGCAGGCATTTTTGGGTGGGGGGTGTCACTCTCTAATCTGGTCCTTATACGTGGGATTCTGCTCTGTGGACATCTCCCTTGCGCTGTCCCATTTGGCTGCCATGTCACGCCAAGCCAGCGCTTGGCCACAAGTCTCGTGATAGTCTGCCGTCATGCTTGCTCCTGGAATCAAGTCGTTCGTGCACCTGCTTGTTTGCTTAATTTGCGTTCCCCTCCCAGGGGGGAAGGTCTAGAAAGGAGGGTCCTTGGCATGCCTGCTTAATGCCAAGTCTCCAGCTCACAGTGCAGCTTCACCCAGGTCCTTGATAGGTAATTAAACTTACATAGGATGAATATTTTTCTCACTTAAGCATTTTTAATCACAAAATGGGTACATCACATCGTGCATCGGCATGACACATCCGTGTTGCATTTGAACAATAAATTGGTAAAATAGTTCGATGGGGCATGGATTTAAAAAAAAAACACCTCTTTAGATCAAGATTTTGGAGTTTCTTCTTTAAAATACTTTGGTTCTAATGACATCCCTCTTAGTCTACACGGTCTGCTCAGACAGCTACCGGTGACGGGAAAAGAATCCATTTGCGGCTGTTTTCACAAAACTCTACGGATATTGACCCATGTCTGCAAAATAGCAATGAGAAATACCTCACCTTGTTCTTTAAGTGAAGAAAATAAATATAATACAGGGGAGGGGGCGTTGTGTGTACGACAGGCACAGATTCTTTGCAGTATATGTCAAAAAACCGAGGAGCATGATTGTTTTAGTTTGCTAGTTCCCGGAATATGATATACCAGAAATGGAACAGCTTTTAAAAAGGGGAATTTAATACGTTGCAAGTTGAAAGTTCTAAGGCTATGAAAATGTCCCCATCCAAGCAACTCTATGAAAAATATCTAAATGAAGGCACCAACAAGAGGTTACCTTCACTCAAGAAAGGCCAATGATGTTGAGGATTTCTTTCTCAACTGGAAAGGCACTTGGCGAATGTGGCGACATCTGCTAGCTTTCTCTCCAGGCTTCTTGTTTCATGAAGCTCCCCCAGGGGCATTTTCTTTCTTCGTTTCCAAAGGTCTCTGGCTGCATGAGATCTCGTGGTTCTCATAACTCTAAGCTTTTTGCAAAATGCTTCCTCTTTTAAAGGATGCCAGTAAACTAATCAAGACTCACCTGGAATGGGTGGAGTCACCTCTCCCTCTAATTCAAGGTTAATGCCCAGAGTTGGGTGAGTCAACTCTCCCTGGAGATAATCGAATCTGGTTTCCAACCCACAGTGCCAAATAGGGATTAGAAGAAACGGCTGCCTCAAAAGATGGATCAGGGTTAAAACTTAGCTTCTCGAGGGCACATAAAGCTTTCCAGGCCAGCACAATGGTGTTCCCTCCAAATGAAAGAAATATTGGAAAACTACAATCAAAGCTCCTGCCAAGGAAGATTCAACTACACTGAAGGGTTGGGCATGTAATTGAATAAACGGGGCTCTGAGCAAATCGTCCAAGCAAGAGTTGTGCTGCTGCACCAGTGAATTTTACAGGGTCCCCAAGTCTAGAGATGTGGCAAGGTCCCAGGCAGGTAAGCCCACCTGGGTTCTCGTTACCCACACCTTGGCCACGCTGGTACTATCCTGGTGGTTTGGTTTTGCTTTTGGAAAGCACGTGCTTGCATATCATGAGGGGTCCTGGATGGCGAACACAACAGTCTGTGCCTGTGTGACAAACAACGAACTGCATAGTTTCACACCCTCCCAAAAGTGCACTCCCAAGGAGAAACCCACTCCTCTGCAAGCCCCACTTGCCTTCTCCACACTCCTGCTAAATGCATTATTTCTCACCTCCTGCTGGGAACCGGGAGAGCCAGGGTCTTCCCTTCCTCCTTCTCTTTAAATAAAACAGGACGAGAAAACTGTCCTACATGGAGTTCCAAGCACCAGGGGGTGAAGGGACAGTATGCCCTATCCTTTGGGCAGCACCGGAAGGAAAAGCAAAGCAACTTGCAGAGCCAGCTCTCAGAGCAAGGCTGAGATTTGGGTGGAGAAAGTGTCTGCACTCACGCGCACCAGGCACAGCCTGGAAACGAGGACGGAGCAGCCCCCAGGAGGCTGCCTGTCCCTCCGTAACTCAGCAGCTCCCAACTCCAATGTCATGCATTTCCCCGGGAAAGACATCGGCCAATTACAATTTCAAGTCAAATATTTTCCTGACGTGTGTGATGGGGAAATGTGAAAATGCTTTAATTCTTCGATGACTTAATGGCTTACATCTGGAGCCCTCCATGCAGACGGCACACGTCTCTCTCCCAAGAAATGTTTGCAGTATGTGTCTTGTTTAATAACTATTTCAATGCTGAAGGTAGATGTTTTTTTTTCCTTTTGCGGGTGCCTATGCTGATGAGGCAGCATCTGAGAAGACTCTCCTTTTCATCGAATTGCATATGCATAGCCTTCTAACTCATTGGCAAAGGAGGACGTCTCAGAATCCTCAAGTGCTTTGCCCTTTCTGTTAACACTCAGGCTAATTTTTCAAAAAAGAGCCACAATTTGCAAGGACTTCTAAGAAATAGGTCTCTTTGAAAAGGTGGCAATGAAGCGAATCATTTCCCCTCCCCACCTGCACACCAGGCGTCACTCTAGGGTGCGGGGGCTGGTGGCACTGGCTTGGGTTCTGAGCTTGAGGAGGTTGCTGGTCATTCTGGGGAGACTCGGATGAGAATGAGGGTGACAATGAAGGTGAGGACGTGACCATGGGATGTGTGGGTGTGGAAGTGGAGTTCGATGTGGATGGATAATTGGATGTGGATGTGGGGGGACCCTTTGGCAGAGTCCTAATTAGGCTGAGCTTCATCGTTGCTGGAAGAAATGTCCTAACAGCGAGCCCCAAGCCAAAGGCTTTGCTTATTAATTTGGGGGTGCCTAATGTTTATGAGCATATCAGGGTTTCCCCAGGTCGGGAAGTTCAATATTTCCGCTTTTTCTCCTGGTCCCTCAAAGGCACTTTGCAAATACTTTTAACCACTTTCCAAATTACTCTGTCATGTATTGGATTAATGGAATTGACATTTGGTGCTGATAGAAATGATACTGACCCACGCTGCAAAGTGACCCCTGGACCAGTGTCACGTCCTTTGTGTGTGCTCAGGATACGTGAGGTTGTTCAGGGAGAAATATTAGGCACCACCATCCTGCCCCATGTAGCATGTTTTCTTCAGCTCATCTGTGAGCAATCTCTCAGAGCAGCTTTTTATAAAGCTGGCCGCAAGCTTTGCTGCTGATTCTTACAAATGAACACGTTTGTCATCAATCTGTGAGGCCCACTTTCGCTCTCAAAGTCATTCCACTCAAGTTCAGTCCCCGACTTCCCTCTGCAGCCATGTACCTTGGACAATAAGGAAGCTACAAGTGAGTCCCAGGATAGCCAGAGACTCTTGGCTGACAGGTGGAGAGGAATTTGCAGGAGGAAGGAAAGGATGAGGTGGAGGAGAGGGCAGTGGAAACAGATTATGTTGGAGAGGGCAGTGGGGAGCTGTGCACATGCTCATTGACAGCGTTTCCAGAGCCACGGGGTGCAGAGGTTTCAACACTGTACCTGAGCCCCCTGGAGCTGAGGCACAGAGCCCATCTTTGCAACCAGGATTTTCTCAGAATTCTGCCTTCAGACATCACGGGAATCTGGCTTGGCCACTTCCTTTGCTGAGAAGGGTCCCATAGAACTTTTGTCCTCTGAACCCCCAAACTCACCTCAACTGAGGACTCTCAGGGATAGAGAGCTCATGTTTGGGGAGAAGGGACACATCTACCACCACAACCCCCCCAAATCTCCCTGGGGGAGGGGAGGCTGGCTTTTCCCATTTCTGGAATTCCTTTCCTCCCTCTACCCTACTCTAAGGAAGGAGGCCCCACAGGGATCTAACGAACTTCCCCCATTGACCTGGGGGTAGGGACCATGAGTGGTGAGAAGGAACCTGGGTGGAGATTGACCGCGTTGCCTCTTTCCTATTTAAAATGTAGCTGAATTCAGCAGCCAGTGTCTGAAGTATTCTGCAAATTGTGGTAAAATACACAAAACATAATGCTTACCATTCTGAAGTCTGCAACCCAGCAGCATTGGGTGCACTCACGATGATGTACAGCCATCCTCTCTCTCTACTTCCAAAATCTTTTCAACATCCCAAAGAGACCCCACAGCCCATGTCGTCTCTCTAAACCTCTGTCTGCCACCCTCAATCTCTAGACAACCAATAATCTGCTTTTGATGTGAATGGATGTGCCATAGCAATGGATTCACATACTAGGTGATCTTTGGTATGTGGCTTTTTCCCACTAATTTTGCCTTTAAAAAAAATAGGAGTTAATAGACCAGCTCTCCACTGTCAGAAGATCAGAAGACTTTACTTGTAACCTGGAAAAGAAAGAAAGAGAGAAAGAGAAAGAGAGGAAGGAAGGAAGGAAGCTAGCTCATACTTTTCACATGACTTTGCTTTTTCTGCAAAAGTATAATATTTCAATAGCATCATTAAATTGAAAAATTATGAATCACCTCTGACAAGAGTTCATTAACATGACTGATCATATTGTTAAAATAGTTTTTATTATGTTTCTGGCTTCTAAATTTCTTTATATGATAGGTGGGCTTGAATCTCTTCATCTGAATAAACATCGGGCCTATTTTTAAGAAGTGAACTCATTGTTTTTAGCTTTAGAAATGCTCCATGTTCAGACATCCCCTGGCATATTTTTCTACAACAGCTGAAAACTGCTGGCTTATGATTTTCTCCCCAAGTTTGCCCAGCAGACGATGTCCAGCCTTTTAGAAATACCCTCAGAGCCGTCCACTCGTGCTGTGCAGGGTTGGGGAACGACCTTTGCAGAGAACCGTGGCTAACATGGATTTATCATGTCGCCAGGCTGACATCTCACTTCTAAAAAGCAGAGCTGTTTCTACCTTACTTTTCTCGTTGGAGAAGATAAGACTCCAGAGATTAAATCGCTTGTCGTCAATTCATACAGCTGGTCGGGACCCGAGGCAGACACGGAATTTCCTTCCAACCCCACAGGGGTCTCCGTGCAAGGTGCAAACCCACCTTTACCCGAAGGATACACGATCTGCAGAGATTGTAGGCAGCAGGGGACACACCTGGTGGCTGTATCCCCATGGGAAACATCCCCCACTCTCCATAGCTCATGGGAAGCACTGTCCACTGTCTTTGTAAGCGGTGCGTGGGCAGCTGTGTGCCTTCCTGAGACACACTGGACGTGGTCCAGTCTCAGGAAGACAGCACCTCTCCTTGGGGAACATCTGCGGGCAAAGCACAGCCGGGGCATCGAGTAATTTCAGGGTGAGCAATTTCCGAGCGTGCAATTATAAGCGACTAAAGTGCAACAGCTCTCCGAAGCCTCACTGCGGTCCCCGCAGGCGTACTTAATTGTAGCCAGACCCTAAACTCGCCGTGGCCTGTGTTTCGGCCGTAACCCCGGACCCAGCTCGGCGCTGCAACATATGGGACGGTTTTCCGAGCTGATTGCTGCAGTCTGTCTGATTAAGGGAAGTTGTCGAGTGTCTCGTTACCGCGTGCCCCGACAGCTGCTCGGAAAGAGATCCCCGGGAAAGCTTTTTATGCCCCCTCCAATTCCAGCCTGCCCGTGAAAGCCAAAGTGATTGCGCGGATGGCTTTTGGGGAGGCAGGTGCCAGAGTCAGGGAAACGTTAAAATGCAGTGCGGCAAATGACCTTCACTCCTTCCAGTAAGAGCGGAGGGTGGGGGGAGAAGGACAATATGCAACAAGGAAAGCAGGGGACGTGAACCCATAAACGGAAATGCCTCTCTCTCTTCTGCCCCCAACATGTCCTGGCTAGGCAGGAGGCACTTCCTTCCTTGGTACATGCATTTGCAGGTGGACGGTTACACACCTGTCTTGTTGCACGACACAGGACGGTGAAGGTCTCTGGCAGGCATGACACTAGGGAAAAGAAAACTTCCAGTGCACGGGGACAGTTGTGCATGGAACTTCCATGCACAGAATTTCCAAAACACAGCTCGGGGACGGGGGAGGGGGCAGCACCCAACAGTGGCTGGGGTGGCCACTTACCTTCCTGACCAACCTTGCCTTCAAACCAAAACCTGTTTGCATGCTGCAGAAAACGTTTCCAAAACGTAAGAGGCGTGGAGCCACTTTACTGAAACGCAGATCTGTTGTATTCGTTTAATCCATGCCAAAGGGGCCGATTAGGGAAACTGAGTGGCCTTGGCCATGGGCAATCTAACCGCTGACCCCTCGGAGCCTCTCTGGAGAGGGAATTCCAGGAGACAAACGCACGTGGGTGCATTGGAAATGCTGCCTTCTTTTCGTTGGGGAAGTGAGGCAGTGCTAAGACCATGTGGAGAGGAGATGCGTGTTCATGCAGGGAAAAGGTCCGAGAGCTTAGCAAATGGCAGGCTCTGGAGAGCTCGTGCATCTCGGGAGCAGTACAGAATTCGGGGTTCTGCTAAAAAATACAAGGTGGGAGGTAAATTGGGGGCTTCAGTCCCCTAGTCTGTGGGCTGTGTTACAAGGTAAGCTGTTAGAAAACAGAATTGATAGCAACAGCTTCAATGCTTAGTAGAAGGAAGAAAGGTATGGAAATTGTACTATTACGTCATTTTAAAAAGAAAAATGTTCTACATATACTAATGTAGAATAACCTTGGAAAATTTGTTACTGAGCAAGATAAAATACATTGTATATATGTATTTTATATGTACACACACATATGTATATATACACACTTATATGGCCATATGTATACACATGCACATTATATTGCCTTATCCATAAAAATCTTCAGAAAGAACACACAAAAGCAGTTAAAAGTGGCAAACGTTGGAGAAATGCTAATTTTACGATCCTGTGCATGGTTTAATTAAAAAAACAAACAAACAGGTTCTTTTATTAACCATTGTTTGAAGAATGATAAAATTCGATACCAACCTAAGAGGTCACTTCATTGCAAAGTTCAGGTGGTTGTGTTAAAATATGTCATTCTTGATGCAAAAATAAGAAAGTGGAACGAAGTGCTGACCGACCGATTGCACAACGTGAGGTCGGCGTGCAGGTTTGAACTTCCCGACACACGGAGGGTCAGTCCTCGGGACAGCTGGGACTCAGGCCACTTGTGTGTGACGTCCACTGTTCTGGTGCTCTGAGAATCTCTGCTCTCACCTGCATCACCCACGGCCCGGGCTAAAGAAAATAAGTTAGAGTTTCTGAAAACGTTCTCTTCCTCCTGCCAAACAAATTTCTCTGGGTTGCCATCATCAGTGGGTTTTATCCTCGAGATAAAAAAATATATATCTATTTGCACCAGAGAAAGGCACAGTGGCAGGTTTTTTTGTTTGCAGGATTTGAGAATTTTTTGAGATTGGGAAAGGATGTTGCCAAGAACTGCTCGGACCAAAGGTGAGCTTTTGAGATGCAGAGCTGATGCCATTTTGCTCATGGGAAGAAGATGTGCCTCCTTCTTCCCACAGGGAGATGTCTGCCAGAATCTGCTACTGGGGCAAGTTCCATGCACTGGAGAGCCAGATGTCAGCAGTGCCTCCCTCCCTTTATTCAATAAGGAAAAAGAAAAGAAAAACGACGTCTTGGGTAGACTGAAGACAACAAGCCTCAGGTGGTCCCGAGAAATCCCCAGCTTATTCACTTACTCATTGATTCACGAGATGCTCCATCAGTATGCACCTGTCAGGCTATGCCACATAACAAACAGCCCCCAAAACCTAGGATCTTAAAACATGAAAGGTCTGTTTCCTGCTCACATACATGTTTGTTGCAAGTGTACTGGGGAAGCTGCTTTCTCCATCTCATCACTGTTTGGATATCAGCAAAGGAGAGCTTGGAAAGGTGCTGGTGATTAAATACGCCAGCCCTCCAGGCACATGCTTGGCTGCCCATTGGCTGGAACGGACCGTTGGCCCTTCCCAGCCACCAGGAGGCCAGGAGGTGCCAGCTCTGTGTCTGGGAAAGGGGCACCCCAAAAACGAACACCAATATTCTAGCAGACCCTGTGCAGAGTCTGCAGGCAATGGGGACACAGGCCATTTTGAAAGTTTCTGCAAAGATATTTTAGCCTTCATGAGAGCTGAGCGATGCCACAGCCTTCAGCCATGGTCTCTGGGATGCGTTGTGCTGGGGTGACCAAGAAATGCAGAGGCTGTTTGCAGAGAAACAAGGAACTTCGGAAATTTTCGAACCCAGAAACCAGCCACACTTAAACTGCACTGAATGTGCAGTACACAGATCTCACTTTGGAAGCCAGGCAGTCTGGGTGAAGAAAATGAAATTATGCCATGTGTGATGGCTTCCCAAAGTTCAAGAAATCAGTGTCTGTGTGGACTATCAGAAGACCAAGACATAAATGATAAATTTAAGGGTATTAGAAAAAAATATGCTCCCTTATAATTACCGCTGTTCATTCGATTTCTAGGGCTGCTCTAACAAGTTATCACAAAACAAGTGATTTAAAACAACAGGAATTTCTTTTCTCGCTGTTCTGAAGGTCCAAAATCAAGGTATGGGCAGGGTCTTGCTCCCTGCAGGGCTCCAGGGCTCCTCCCTGCCTCCTCCAGGGGTGGGCAGGTTCGTGCTCCGTCTGAGGCTCCAGGGGATCCTCCTCCCTCCTCCAGGGGTGGGCAGGGCTGTGCTCCCTCCAGGGCCCCAGGGGCTCCTCCCTGCCTCCTCCAAGGGTGGGCAGGGCTGTGCTCCCTCCAAGGCTCCAGGGGTCTTCCCTGCTTCCTCCAGCCCCTGGGAGTTCAGGAGTCCCTTGGCTTATGGCTGCTTCACCCCAAACTCTGCCTCTGACCTCACACACCCTTCTTTGCACCGTGTCTTTATCCATCTCTCAAAAGGACACTTGTCTTTGGATTGCACAGTGCTTCTATATCAGTCCTTACCTCAATGATATCATCAAAACCCCCTTTTTAATCAAATATGTTCCCATTCGTGGGTTCGTGAGCATATCTTTTTGGGGTCACCCTTCCACCTACTTCCCTCTGGTAGATACAAATTTGAAGACTCTTCTATCTTCATCGGAGACAAGGACTTCTGAGAAAAAAAATAAAAGACTAATAATTTTCTTAACACCACAGTTAAGTGCTTACAAAGAAAGGATGGGGCAGGGGCAAGCCATCCTTGCCATCCCCACCTGATCACTTTTCAGAAACCTACAACCTCCAGGTGGGTGCCTGGTCCAGAGAAGTCCTGAAACCGAGCCCAGCCTCTCCAGAATTTCAGATAGTTCCATCCCCCTACCCCATAGTATCCACAGTCCCTTCCAACATGAGAAAGTTAGAATGGACATAGCCCAAATACCCCTAAAAAGTGGGAGAAAGATCAAAGGTGATGGTGGAATTATACAGAGAAGGTCGGGTTTAACAAATGAGTATAACAGCCAAATCATTCTATTGATATTTCTTTTAGTCTCCAGTACCTTAGAGCAGCTAGAAGTAAAAACTTAAAATAGTGGAATTGCAACCCATACCAAACTCTCAAATCTTTTCTAAACTATTTATCACAATGTACTTTGGCATTTGTTGCTTTTATATATATATATGTCATATTTCACAATAAAAATTGCAAAAAGGAAAAGAAAGGATTAGAGGCATGAGATGTATTGAGTAAATACTGAGCTTTGGCCAAGGGCCTCTCATGTTTGTAACGACATCTGAGCCCTGTGGTGGGTCCAGGAAAGAGGTAGCATATTCCTATATTTCAGAGAGAAATACGGAGTTTGGGAAGTTCCGACAGCCAGCTAGGAAATGCTGGAGCTGGGATTCAACCTGCCATGTCTTACTCAAAGCTTTGTATTTTCCCCACTCCATTCTCCTGCCTTCTAGAATTATCCAGAAAGAGAGTGCATCCCCCATGGCTATGGAGAATTACCCAGTTGCTTCTGTATCAAGAGACAGGTATTTGCTCAGTTCTTGGCTTTTCAAGTGCAATTTGGTTCTTAGGCAACCGTGAGAGGTGCACATTTTACAGAAGAGAAATCTGCATTTCCTACAAGTTGGGAGACTGCGGATGCTTTTCAGGTGATAAGCTGTGCCACCGCGAGAATGGCAAATTCTGATTCGAAACCCAGGTATTGTTTGACCACACGATTCCCACTCCATGCCCCAATAATCTCTGTTCCACAGAACGTGCGATGATTTCCGGGAATGCAACAACCGTTCCCACCCTCCTACATGAAAGTGACACGCCCGTGGTGACTTCTCGGTGCCCCATCAGGCGTCCTCACTGCCCACGTTGAAGGTGAGTGATGGGTGGATATCTCCAAGGAATTAGTGTCCCAGGCACCTGCAGCCGCCGATCAGGGCTCGTGGTTTCCCAAGAAGTCCTTTCACTCTTCATCGTCCATGAAGCCAAACAGACTTTCCAACCCTTTCTCAAAAAGGATGAGTTGGCTTATCCATGGGAGGTTAAGGCTGTGATGGAAACTGGTCTGTACGTGCTTCCAGGCATTTTAACGTTCACCATTTTGCATGCCTTAGTCAGACTTCTTCTTCCAAAGAAGAAAGTCTTGTGTGAAACCAGGTGTCTTCTCCATGGGGGAAGTAGAGGCAGGGCATGGCCAGTCTTGGGGTGTCCCTGTGTGCCTGAGAACTCTACTTTCCAGCAAAAGCAAGACTGGATTTAACCACTGTGACAAATTAAAATGGGACAGAGACAAGGTGTTTGGGAAGTGAGTGTCCATGCCCCACTGAAGTTCGCCACCCCGGGAAATGGAGAACTGCCCACAAACCCACAGCTTTGCGTTTGCAAGTCAGAGCCCCATCCGTGGCGTTCCCATTTGCAAGTCTCCACGTTCAGCTCCAGTCGATTTAAATCGTCAAGACGCATCAACATCGACTGTCAATCTGCATGGAGAATTGTGCCAATATAAACTGAAAATTACTTATTATCATGTTCGTGCATATCTAAAGGAATCTGTGCTGTGGTTAAGATATCGATTTTCAAGGATCAATGTCAGCATTAAAAAATACCTGGATACCAACAGAAAACACAGTTTCTTGAGAGAGGTGGGACTGTTGAAAGAATTCAATGCTTCAGGATTCAGAATAACCATGAGACCCAAATTTTTTTGCTGGACATGCAACTTCTCACTTCCAGGTTGCATACACTCAATGCAGTTCACTCCTGTGATAGGCATATAGAAAATACATAAAAAGGAGATCTCAGAGTTAACATATTGTAAAGGTCCTTTTTTTTTTTTAGCACTTTAGCCTATAACATTTTCACTGATGTGGAAAACACCATTTGCTGCCCCTCAATATACCAGCTTCCATTTTTGAATAGTGCAGATCCCTGATTTTTAGATGGGCCTGAGCTACTCAGGAGGAAGGCTGCATTTTCCTGCTTTCCTTAAAGGTGGAACGCTGTTCTACTTTCTCGTCTCCTTTGTGCTTCTGGCTGAGACATGAATGCAAGGGCTGGAGATTGGCAGCCGTGTTGGACCACGAGGTCCACATGGAGAAGCCCGAGGCAGCCTGCTGAGAAGTGAGAGGTGACAAGGAGCAGAGAAAACCTGTCCTACACCACACAGGTGGGTGAGGCCACACAGTTCAGCCGTGCCTTCGAGACCCAAACTGCTCAGCTGACCACAGAAATGGGACAGATGATTTAAGCATAAATACTAAATACTTTAAACCTCAACATTTCGGGGGTGATTTGTTAGGCTGCAAACCCAGCTTATATGCGAGTGGTATAAACTGAGAAAAATGCTGCAAAATACTTGTAGTTTTTCCTGCCCATGACCCCATGAGCTTGTCACAGGGACTCCTGAGTGATGGCACCCCACATTCCTGTCAGTGCTCCTGGGGGGTGCTGGGGGGCTAGGGGCCACACGTCCCAGTGCAACCCCGACAAATGCTCTGTTCCACTCCCACGGGAGCAGTGTTATCTTCAGAAGGGACAAAGGGTCTCCAAATTGATGACACGCCTTACAGTAGCTCCCCTTCCAGTATCACATCCCCTTTTCCTACACTTTTTGAGGAGCCCTTTTGGCTTGTCCAGAAGCTCGTGCCAGGTGCTGTGTGCTTTTAGCTGGCCAAATTTCCCCCACCTTCCTCTAAGAAAGGAACCTGCCTTGCTCCCATGCATTTTCTGAAACCGCTATACTCATGGGCTCAGGAAGCAGACAGCAGCCTCGGCTGCAAAATCAGCTTCTCTCTCCTCCCTGCCGAGGGTGGCTTCTCTGTCCACACATGTGCTCCCCTTTGCTGCCTTGGCAGGTGTCTGCCAGGAAGCCTGGATCCCCCCCTTCCTCCATGAATTAGTGTGTTAATTGCATGCACAGGGCTGTGTATTAGGGAGGTGTGTGAGTGACGGCCCCCAGCGGGGGGTTCCAGGGATCCTTTCCCAGCATCATTAGGACGAGCACTTTCACAGCCTTTAATGTGGTCCTAAAAGTAACAATTACGGCTGCGTTAACATCTGCAGTGGGCTGCGGGTGGGGCGTGGCAGCCCCGGGCAAGATTCCGTTGTGAAATGTCCACTTTGCTTCAATACCACCTTTCAGACATGGGGGAAGCAGCACCACTTTGCCATTTTCCGTGGCCCCCCCTGCCTCGCCTTTCTTTTAGAATAAGCCTCTGTTCAAAAATAAATGTAGAAGTTCATCCATAACAGACCGAATCTGTTCCCAATTTCTTGTCCAAACAATGAAAAATATACAAGTGCTTTCTCAGTGTGACTCTACCTGACCTTTGCAAAGGAAAGCGGTGCCAGCGCCGAGCTTAAAATGCTCTGGACGTTTGATCTAAAGTGCAGGCCACCTGTTTCCACAACGCGCTGAGTAGTTTTTGACGAAACTGCCCAAAGCAGATCCCGAAAACCTGATGTCCGAGAAGGTTTTAGATCTCAGCTTGGGAAAACAGACGTTCAAAGATGTTTGAAATGTTTAAATGGCGTTCGCTAATTCGAGAGGGTGGCATTCAGGAGTAATTGGTTCCAAACTGAAATGGGAGATTAGACAATTAAACATGCGCCTCAGACCTTTAAACAGAAATATTATGCGTGTTTGTGTGTGTATATGGAGAGAAGAAACATAGGTAGGTGCATAAATATAGGTGAATACATGATAGAGAGATAGATGGATAGAGATGATAGATTAATAGACTTGATGGATTCTTGGATGATACATAGGTGATAGATAGATGTAGAATAGAGATGCATATAGGTAGTAGGTAGATAAATGAAGGCAGATGGATAGACAGATGATAGATGCATAGAGAGGACAGATGGACAGACAGATATAGATGACATGGAAATAGGCAGCAGCTCGAGAACACATGGCAGAGACATGAGGCAGGTGGCTAGATAAGGTGGACAGATGGGTAGAACATCTCCAACCTGCCTAGAAATGTTCTATTTCATGAGAAATGGCCTTTCTGTCATCTGCTGCTATGTTTGCAGAGTCTCAAGTTTTGGTGTTTTAGCTACAAGAGGAAGTACAGAAACTGGTCCTAAGTCTTGGGCTGTCCCAGGGGCCTGTGGGGAAGGCTGGGGCTGGACATTCCCTGTAAATGCATGTTCGTCCTGGAGGTGATTCCTGGAGCTGTGGGATGGATGGTCCGAGGGTCAGGCTGACGGGTGGAATCCGAGCTCCGTCGTCCCGTGCAAGCTCGTCTGGAGCATCCTCAAGCAGGAAGCTCACGGGCTCGGTCTGCAAAGTGACCAGAGGGTTGGACACCCCAGGGGACCCACCAGGGAATGTAAGTCTTGTGCGGGTGGGTCAGGACTGCAGCCGTATTTATGCATAGAAGGGGCAGAGCTGTGTCCAGGCTCTCCGTCCGGTCTCAACCTCCGTGCTCGATGCCTCAGCCCATCTGGGGCTGCTGAATAAACATGGGAGAGAGCGCGGTCCTCAATTTCCAAGCACAGCATGGAGCAAAGCTTCACGGCTGGCTCAGCACTGGCCCTCGGAGCCGACATCTATTGCGTGCTGCACCGTTTGCTCCACGACACACTGGCCACCTTCTGCTTACTTGCAGAGCTCTGTGGTCTGCACTTTGCCCCCTGGCGTCCATCACATGCCCCCGGGGGGTGCTCTCCGTCATCCCTGGACTAACCGCTGGACCTCAGGCGTGCAGCAGAGGGAAGGATGCTTTCCCTGGAAGCTCACGGACCCTGTGCCGGGGAGTCCGCCATGGTGCAAAATAAACTTGTTCATGCAGTTAAGATCGACTGATGTTGGGTTTCCCTCCATGGTAGAGTTAAGCAAATCGAATGTATTTGCCTCAATTTAATTCAGAGCAGTGTCTGGCCAGACCGTCCATGGAAGTGCTCTGCCCGGGCAGGGGGAGCTGGGGAATCTGACATCGTACAGGCCATGGGCACACGTTCAGGCAATTGTGGTGGTTCCATCTCTCTATCTGGAGGGTGCAGGGTTTGCCTCTCAGCCTCTTCAGGCCCTGGGAAGGCAGGAGTGTAAAAAGCACATGGTGGGCATATGTCATTGGTGTGTTTTATGGGGAGAGGGTTCCCTCTGGATGTGCGTGTGCATATGCAAGGTGTGGGGTGCAGTGGAGGAAAGGGGATCCCTTGGTAGCAGCTGAGAAGCCATGTGATGTCTTCAGTGTGTAGCAAAGCTGGCAGGTGTTGGAGCAAGTCCAGACAAGTCTCCAGCAGCTCGCTGCCCACCTGAGGCAGCCTGGCTACAGGTGAGGCTTGGGCAGGTTCCATGGGGGACATCTGCAGGTACAGATGTGGGCTGTCATCACTCTGGCCCTTCTGATTTCAACAGCAGGTCCACTGAGTCATGGGCAATGGGGGTTCACCTTTAAATGGTGAACGGGAGCTTACCTGCAACTGGTGAATGGGAGCGTACCTGTAAGTGAATGGGGGCTCACCTGTAAATGGTGAATGGGGGCTTACCTGTAAATGGTGAGCTGGGGCTTACCTGTAAATGGTGAATGGGGGTTAGCCTGTAAATAGTGAATGGGGGCTCACCTGTAAATGGAGAATGGGGGCTCACCTGTAAATGGTGAATGGGGATTCACCTGTAACTGGTGAATGGGGACTCACCTGTAAATGGTGAAAGGGGACTCACCTGTAAATGGTGAATGGGGGCTCACCTGTAAATGGTGAATGGGGGCTCACCTGTAAATGGAGAATGGGTACTCACCTGTAAATGGTGAATGGGTACTCACCTGTAAATGGTGAATGGGGGCTCACCTGTAAATGGCAAATGGGGGCTCACCTGTAAATGGTGAACGGGGGCTTACCTGTAAATGGTGAACGGGGGCTTACCTGTAAATGGTGAACTGGGGCTCACCTGTAAATGGTGAACTGGGGCTTACCTGTAAATGGTGAATGGAGGTTCACCTGTAAATGGTGACCTGGGGCTCACCTGTAAATGGTGAACGGGGGCTCACCTGTAAATGGTGAATGGGAGTTTACCTCTGTAAATGGCGAATGGGGACTCACCTGTTAATGGCCAATGGGGGCTTACCTGTAAATGGTGAATGAGGACTCACCTGTAAATGGTGTCTTCGGTGGAGAATGGCAGGCCAGATTGCTGGACGTCAAGACAGTCACTGCTTTTGTCAGGGAGAATTGACAGGTGTTATTCAGGTAAGCTAAGCAGTGAAAATAGTTCACAAATATAGGACACCCCATTATATTTACATTTCAGATAAACCACAAATACTGTTTTGGGGTAAGGGTACCCCCTGTGATTGTGCAATATTTACTGTTTATCTGGAATCCGGGTTTGCCTGGGCGTGTAAATGTGGCGACCCTAAAGAAAATTGTAACCATCTGCAAACTGTTTCCCTGCAATTGCAACTTTGTTCAAATGCAAGCTAAGACATTATATACATAGTATACATTTGCAGCAAAGGATGTCAAATACTGGGGCTGGTTGAGCAAGGCAAGCAGTTACAAGGAAGTTCCCGGACGTTTGGTGCAGGCAAGAGATCAGCACACAGATAGGGGGGGTCTCCTGGAGCCGGAGACCGCTCACAGGTGGCTGGATTGGGCTGGTTTTCTCGGCTGTCTGAGACCACTCAAGACTTGCCCTTCACAAAGGAAGCCTCGGAATAAATTAGTGAACTCCCGACAAAAGAGTGCATTAAAGCAGACGAGGCGTGACTGCATTGAGGTCTTTGAGTGGGGGCACAGAGCCAGCTGTGGGGGGCTTGGGCCGGGAGGGAAAGGAATGCAAACACGTTTCACTTAAATTCGGCGCTGGGCTGCGTTGGGCAGGGTAGTAGGGGAGGAAATGGCCAGGCCCTGCTCTCCTGGTTTTCGTGATTGGCAGACAGATTTACGGCACATGGAAGAAACAATTAGAGCAGAGGCTCCAGCGACTACAAAGTGAGGAAATAAATTCCTGTAATGAGATGGGAAAAGGACAACGTGGGAGTGGTGTATGTTCTCGAGTCTAGGGCAAACGATGAGAAAAGGGTCTGGGCTGCAGGGACTTGCCATCTGCCCCAAATGGTGTGCAGATTCGACATTCTCCCACTGCCCTTTACATGCTCAAGGGGCACCGCTCCTTTTCCCAGTCTCCCTTCCTCCAAGCCAGAAATGGCCCCCAAAACATGCAGGAATATGTGGATTGCCTACAGAACAGCCGGAAATGTTGGATTGGGCATAGAGGAGGTGGAGGGGATGAGAGGGAGGCAAGAGATTGGGAGGGAAGCAAGCAGCAGACCTGACTGGTTTGGCAGTTCTTGGTCGGTGGAGCTTGAGGACGGATGTTGGGCTCAGGCAGTGCCTGTGAAATGCCCAGTCCTTGCTTCATTCAAGAGGGATAGTATTTGGCCCCAAAAAGGACAAGTTCTGATGCTGTTACATAGAAGAACCGTGTAGAGATCACATTGAGTGAGAGAAGCCAGGTACAAAAGGACACGTCATCAGAATCATTTAGATGAAATTTCCAGCGTCAGCAAATCCAAGGACCCAGAATGCAAATTTAGTACTTGCTAGGGGCCAGGAGAGGAGAGAATGGGAATGAGTTATGGCTTAAATAATAATTTTTTTATTTAGAGCACTGTTGAGTTTGTAGAAAACTTGCACGGAAAGTACAGAAAGAAAGAGAACGTTTCCATATGCTTCCCCCCCACACACACACCTTTTATTAACATCTTTCACTGTGTGGCATGTTTATTACAATCAATGAATCAATATCAGTACATTATCAGTAAGTAAAGATCAAACTGCGAAAGAATCCAACGCACGTTGATATTTTCTTTTCACAGATCGGAAACTGCAGTCATTGCCAAGAAGTAAAAAGTAAACAGGGGTGGGGTGGGGAAATTATAAAGGGTTATTGACAATTTTATAGCAGAAAGCTTTCTACTTTTCTGAAATGCTCCTATTCCAGGAGTGGCATTATCCACGTATGGCAGTTTGGGGAGGAAAACGTGTTTTCCATAGATATGGTGGAATAATAATGCAAACATTAGCCAATGATTACTTTCTTCTGAGTCACTTCTCTGTCCCCACTGATTCTCGACAGCATTTCTGAGCTGCTATTTTCTGGAAAGGGAGGCTGTGTCAGAAAGAGAGGAGAAAGAGTCCATTTCAGAGGGTGGGCGGGGGAAGGAATTGTCCACTGGGAAAATAGTAACAGTGACCCAGGGCAGCTCACAACGGGTCTCTGCAGAGTCCAGCAAGAATGCCTGAGACCTCCGTCCTCTCCTCCCCTCTCACCCTGTGAGGCACGCCCCATGGAATTTAGATGCATCCTTGAAATGGTAGCAGAGCCAGCAAAAGGCTGTATTGTCTGACATAACCCTGAATAAAGTGAGATGACATTTTTCTACCACTTTGCAAAATTAGACCTAATGCTGGTCGGCTCAGCCTTGGTGCTGTTGTCATTTGGGGCCAGAGAAGCATCTGCTGCGGGGGGCTGCCCTGGGCAGTGTGGGGTACAGGCGGCACCCCCGGCTTCCACCCACTCGATGCCAGGAGCAGCCCCACCATTGGGACAACCAGAAACGTCTCTGGACATAGCCCAGGAAAATCATGCAAGGGTGAGAACTACCTCCATAGGTTATTTGTACATAGGAAGATGGACAGATAAAGATAGGGTAGGTGATTGATTAAATAAATATGATGGATATAGATAGAGAAATGGGTATAGATGGAGATATAGATACTGATATGCTAGGTGATAGATAATGCGCTAGTTTGAATCTTTTGTGAACCCCAGAAAAGCCATGCCCTGTAATCTTCATTCGGTATTGCTGGGTGGAAACTTTGTGATTGTTTCCATGGAGACAGGATCCAATTGTGGGTGGTAACTTTTGATGAGGTGGTTTCCATGGAGATGTGTCTCCACCTGTTCAAGGTGGGGCTACTTCCTGGAGCCTTTGAAGGGGGAACTGTTTTGGAAAAAGCTTCAGAGCTGATAGAGTTGACACAGCCACTGAGCTTTGGAGATGAAGAAGGAAAATGCCTCCTGGGGAGTTTCATGAAACAAGAAGCTTAGAGAGAAAGCTAGTGGATGTGGCCATGTTTGCCATGTGCCCTTCCAGTTGAGAGAGAAACCCTGAACGTCATCGGCCTTCTTGAACCAAGGTATCTTTCTCTGGACACCTTAGATTGGACATTTCTATAGCCTTGCTTTAATTGGGATATTTTCTTGGCCTTAGAACTATAAACTAGCAACTTAATAAATTTCCACTTTTTAAAAAGCCATTCCATTCCTGGTATATCACATTCTGGCAGCTCGCAAGCTATAATAGATTTATAGATAGATAGATAGATGGATAGATGGATGGATAGATGGATAGATAGATGGATGGATGGATGAACGGATGGACAGATGGACGAATGGATGGACAGATGGAT